>NC_136629.1:15400873-15939141 GCF_933228915.1 Telmatherina bonti
TTACTCACATGAATGTATTTTTGAAGACATTTTCTCATGCTGTGATTTACCAATTAATTGTCATAAGCCGATTTAATAAATGAAATTACAGAAGCGTTTTATGTGTTTTCTGACACCGCTGCAAATGCAGCAAGAAAAAAAGGGAACTGAACAATCATTTACTTCTGAAAAAAGTCAGTACTACCTAAGTGAGCTATATACTATACTATTTTTTTTTCATTTCTACATTATTTGAATATTGCTTTTTAAATAGTTGTCGATGTGAAGTAAAATTGCTGAAGGTGACTGGCTGTTTTTCCCTCAAAACCAACATGGCATGCAGAAAGGACCAAGTACACTTTAGTACACTTTAACAGTGGAGAAGGCCCTGCATTTGTCAATCAGCTCCTGAAGGACTGACAAAATCGTGGCCACAGAACAATAAAAAGAGTTGTGTCCCTTTTTGTGACACCACTTCTTAAACACCCTCACTTATGGTGCATTCACATTAGGATAGTCCCCTAGACTCGGTCCAATTGGGGACTCGGCTCAGTTGTAGGGGGTGTATCCATGATTGCGATCACACTGTACTTTGGTCAAATATGCCAAACCTTTACAATAAAATATCCCCATTCCCACCAAATCAAATCAAATCAATCAATCAATCAATAAACTTTATTATCATTGCACAAGTGCAACGAAACAGCTCTCTTGTTAAATGATTAAATAAATAAGCAAAAGCACATAAATAAGACACAGAAACAGTTCTAGAAAAAACAAGCACTATTAATGAGATAATGCAAAAAAATATGAAAAAGCAACATTGTTTCACAGGTTCCAAAACTGCAGCTAAGATTTATTTCTATGTGGAAACAGAGTTCAGTAACGCAACAATTCTGGGGTAAAAACTGTTTTTCAGCCTGTTTGCTCTTGCTTTAGTCAGGAAGCATCTGCCCGAGGGAAACAGTTCAAAAATATGGGGGCCAGGGTGGAAGGGGTCTCTGAGAATACTCTGGACTCTCCTGAGACAACGTGAGTCGTAAATGTCCCCCAGAGATGAAAGAGCACAGCCAATCAGTTTTTCGGCAGTGCTAATGACCCTCTGCAGTGTCTTCTTCTCTGCAACTGTGCAGCTGGCAAACCAGTTGCAAAGATGGCGCTTCACTAGTATTTAGCGAAAGAGAGGACAAGGCCCATGTGAAGAAGAAAACTCAGTTTCCTCCTCTTGCAAACTAAACATGGAGCAGGAAACTATCACTGTGTTGGACTTTTTACTTTTTCTTATGTAAGTATACTGCAGAAATACACTGCAACAATGGACGTAGTATGAACAACAGATGAGGCAGAGGACCCTTAACATGATCACTACGTATTTAACCACAATGCAACACCACATCAAATGTAGGAAGTGACTTTTTTTTGTAGTTGCTTCCTGTATTTGGTCTGTTTGAAACGGGCAGAGACCTGCGTTTGTAGGCGGACTGACTTCGCTTCTTTGGTCCAAATCAGAATTTGTTTGGCACTTTCACGTATCCCCAAACGAAGCGGACTTTCTGATCAAATTGACTAGCATTCAAATAAAAAAAGCTTTTGAGAACGTGCCCCTACAGTCATGGAGACACTGATTGGAGGAGGCCCTCACGCTCTGAATAGCACTAAACACACTATGAGGAAGCCCCACTGTGTTCAAGTTGAACCATTCACAGGCCAGGCCCATAGTGCCAGGTGTTCTCGATGTGGATGGAACACTGTCTCCTCTGCCTGTGACAGAATACCTCAGGCAAATTGGGATCTGCCATGGCTGCCAACAAAGAGGCCGATAAATCTCCACCAGCCAAGACATTGGGCAGTGCTAAGCAATCAGGATCAGTGTGCGCTCCTGTTCCCTTACTCTGGGTAGTGTGGGGGGCACAAGAGGTAGTGGGGGAAATTCATAATAGGAAGTGGGGGCAGATGTGTGCCAGCGTGCCCACACCCAGCAACAAGCTCGGGTCATGCATTGAAAAGAACAGCGGACAGTACACGTTGTCTCTCGATGCGAACAGGTCTACCAGTCTCTACCAAAGAGTGGGGGCTGTCAAGCTGTCCTTTTCTTCTTCTTGGCCTGCTGACTAATGGTCTGAACAGGTTGTCCTGGCGAGGCTGCTGTCGACGTCGTGGCTTTTTTGGGCCAATCGGGCCTGGCCTACTGTCTCATAGGGCAGCAGGGGCCGAGACAGGAGCTGGGGCTTTTTGCTGCTTGGAGATCTTAAGTTTTAGGGAAGGCCACAAAGCAGACTGAACGGAAGAGGATGCTCAGCTTTCTGGCCAAGGCAAAATTGGATAGCTTCATCCTCTTTCTTCCTGGCCTCACACTGTTGCTGCGTCCAAGCCAGTACAGCGCCAAAATTGCAATCTGAATTGATGATTGGCATGTCCAGGATATATTCTTTTTCTCTTTTGAATAGGTTAGTCAGATCGGCCCGTTCCTGCAAAACTATCATCCCCATAGATTTACCAGTGGCCTGGACCACACATCACTGCATACGGAGGCAAATGTCCATGATCACAGTAATCTCTTCCCACACAGCTGGCTCGGGAATTGTCTCCATGTGCTCACAGAGCTCTGCTTGGGAAGCTGAGAGCATGGAGGTGATGTTGAACGCCCTGACAGTTACAGCTGGGGCCTTGTGGGTTCTTTCAGTAATAGCAGACTGACAACGGTCAGCTTTTGATGGCAGTGTAGGGCTCCTGGAAGACACAGTTGACAGCCGTGAATGCAGGTGGGCTGCAACTAGTGGTTCCATAAGAGGCTTGTGGACCATGCCATGTTTTTCCATGTTCTCCAAGTCCAGAGAGAAAGCCTCTTGAATTTGACTGAGGGGATGGTCTTTCCACTTGACGAGACCTCTTCTAGCAGCTCTGGGAAAGCAAGGAGTAGCTGTTTTGATGCTCTCAAGACCTGGGGTAATTTGTTCTCCTCATAACATGACTCATGATTTTACACTGCATTCATGTTCAAGGTCTGAGTAGGAGAGGATGGTATGCCCTCCTGCTCTCCCCACAGTGCAGAAATAGTGTCAGGCTGTTTTGTATCAGCCTGACGTTGCACAGCCTGATAGTATTTGCATTAGTCCTCCCTGGATATGAGAAGCTCCGAGAAGCTCTTCCTCATCCTCATAGTTGAGGTTGAGAACATCATCCATATGGGTGGTCACTGGTGCCATGCTCATCTGGGAACCCCAGCTAGTTATGGCACGTGGCTTCGGCTCCACATCCGCATCCTGCTTATTATTGCCAGTGGGCAGGAGCCCAACAGTGGCCAGGACCCAAGCAGGGGTCCTGGCCTGACAAGCTAGCTTGGCATGCTAACCGTCATCAGAAACTCTTCACGGTGAAACAAGCACAGTGCATTCACAAACCAGGGGGAAGCCATGGGGGCTTGGATAGCCGCCAGCACGTGTTCCAGCCCAAGGCAGTTCGAGCAGACCTTGCTTGAGATTTTCTTCCCGCAGATGCAAAAAGTCCCTGTTTCCTCTGGTGTGAGGAAGGTTTTCAGCCATTGCAAGCTAGTTGGAGTACTAGCCAAAATGAATAGTGCTATAAACAAAATTGCAGATGATGTCACTTCCACGTCTACTGAACTGGCCAATCGCTGAATAGAACCATTTATCTAACAATATGGAAAAATAACACCCGAGAGACATATCAGTGAATCATTAAAAGGACAATGGGAGTATACTGAGAATAATCAACAAACTTATAAAAGAAATACATACATTGGAAATTGATCAAAAATAGATGTTTCATATTTCAACTCCTTTCCTTAAAAAAATTACACATACAATTTTGTCTGATTACTGGTCTTTATTAAATCTGTAACATTGATTACACTTGCTCTTTCCAAACAGTACCATATGATCAGCTGCTCATTGTTAAACAAAGCCAAAACATCTTTTCGTTTGTGTAATCATTGAGATGTTGACACTTTGTTTTCAGTGTTGAGTCGTATAGGAAGTTAAGGTTTTTTTTTGACCAATCAACAGACAGCAGCTCATCAAGCTCCAGCATTTTGGTCCCATTTTTTGGGACCCATCAGAAATGTCCCAAAAAACAGAGCAATTCGTATAGGATATTCCGGTCTGGCATCCTTTGCTTGGTTTTCGCTGTGGAAACACAAAAAGATGTGCACCTCCCATACGGTCACAACCAGACCCATTGGTAAAAATAGGGCTTTAAATCCAAAGACTCAATAGGTCCAGACCAGAGTCTAGATATAAACATGGAGAATCCGCTTTTAGCTGTTGTGCTGCAAACAAGAGGAGCAAACTGTTAGTGGCGATTAAAGGGGTGCTATTATGGTATTTTGAGTTTTCTGAGCTTTCTACAGTGTTGAATCCTCATCAGACATGTGAACGGCACGGTTTTTTTTTTTTTTTTTTTTTTTTATCACCTAAACGCATGTTGAGTTGGAGTTTGAATTCCAGCACGCTCTCGTTCGGTTTCCATGGCGACGAAAAACGCGTCGTTTTTAGACAGTTTTTTCTACTTGGAAATCCTTGTGACGTCCCGGGGGATAAGGTTCAGTGATTGGTTACCTTCTACTGGTTAACAAGGGCATGTACAAATACATCAGGCGGGTGGAAAACGTGGGATAAAGTTATTTCCAACGATGGCTGGTGAGTTTACCAAAGAGAGACATCCTGCTGCATTCATTGCTGTGGGTTGCTGTTTTCCACTTCGTTTTCAGGGTCTGATTCAGGTTCCAACATGTAGGGCTGTATTTTGTTTTTTTTTTATTGAGTTTATATCAGCCTAATCCTTCTGTTTATGAGATGTTACAATGACGGCGAAAGCAGTTGCGGTGCGCACTCCCGATGTAGCGCGGTGGCGGGAGGCGGGGCTTAATGCGGAAGAGTCTCAATCCACTCGTTTTGCCCATAGACATCATATATACGTCTATGGTTTTGCCCACAGGCTGATCTGACAGCCTACGGAGAGGGTCGGTCTGAAGTAAATAAAGCGATTTGTGACAATAACTCCATCAATCCCAGCCCTTCTGGTTTCAGAAATAAAAATAAATTAGCCTGAAATGCACATAATAGTTCCACTTTAAACTTTTACCAAATACAAAGACACTTTCACATCAAGGTTTAAAAACATTTCTTTTATCTTGCACATAAGGTTGAAATCTGCACTGCATATTTTTACTTATCGAGGCTGATGTTTGCTTAACATTTTAATTTAGCTACTTTATATGACTTGATATTTTGTAAAATTACTTTTACACCATTTTATTTAAATGATTTGGATTGTTTCTGAGTACTGTGAGTTTTTTTTTTTTCTATTATACACTTTTATGTATGAAATGTGCAATATAAACTAATTTATTTTACCTTTAAAGTGTAGCACCTTTATGATTAGCCCTGTTAATAAACACTGCTATATCAGTGTACAGCCATTATGCTATCAGGCTAACAATGTATAAATGTAGGCGGTCTGGTTTAACATGTTGATGTTAAAGATAGAAAAAAATAGCTTATGAAAAACTTCCTCTTCACATCATGGGTTCATCTATATATGAAAGGATTCCTTTAGTTGGGCCGGGCGGATTGATCCAAATGTCATCAGTGTTGATAGCAAGGCCAGAATCAAGGTCATTTGATTCTAGTGTGCTCAGATTGATATTTTTCTTGCAGTGGGGTTTGGGGAAAAAAATGTGAACGAGAGAACAACAAATAGTACGTTTTGCTTTTGACTTTATTTCCAGAAACAATGGTGTGAAAAAATGGACCAATTTTTTATTTGCTGATGTTGTCACTTTGTATTGTTTATAAACAAATTGGTTATGATCAACAATTAAAGGCAAATAACTGAATGATTGGGTAATTTTAAACAGAAAGTAACGGTATCAGCTTGCTTTGCTTTTGATATACTTTGTATTTGATTAATATAAAAATTTGCAGCATAACCCAATCTTATGCATCAGTTCTTCAGAGTGACTGCAGAGCGACTCTGTTACTCATTATGGCAGTGCCGTCAATCCTTCACCTAAAGAGAAAATAGCTCCTCCTTCTATGGCTGAACCACACTTCTGCATTTTGGACTTTCATTATTAAAGACAGTTGGACAGCAGAAGCAGAAGCAGAAGCTGGTTACAGACATTTACTGCAGCACAAATCCCAATAAGTTTAGAAAATGAGCAGCCAACCTCCTCTGGTGAATGTTAACAACTGGATTGCAGAGAACCAGAATGCTTTTCTGCCACCAGTGTGCAACAAGCTCATGTGAGTTTTATTTCCATATTTCTCTGCTAACGAAAACAATATATTGCAGCTATTGAGTAATGTGTACTTTATACTTTTATACTTTATGCAGTTTGAAAAAAATTGTTTTGCTCTGAGGAGATGAACCAGAGCAACTGGACATGCTGTGATCACAGGATTTGCTTTCATTTTTGTTCTTCTTAGGCACTTTTCCCAGTTGCTTATCATGTTTGTTGGAGGTCCTAATACCAGGAAGGATTATCACATAGAGGAAGGAGAGGAGGTGAGAGATAAAAATCAACCCTATCTTAATGTAAACACATATGGACTCTGACTATTTTCCCAATTACTCTCAGTTCCCTGCATGATTACCTCGTCCTCTAGTAACCAGGTCAAAGTCTGTGACAGTGTTGCAACTCTTGGCTCAGTTATTTTGGCTTTCTACCACTATTAACGTTTCTTGGGTCCTGGTTTTCTTGGCATCTTTGGCTATCGGGACCTTTGAAGTTTACAGTGTCAGGGAGTGTAGGCTGAAAGCCACATGAAACAAAATTAATCAAAAGCAAAACTTTTTTAGACTTGCTAAATATCTGTGTATGTTTCAGAAAGACAGTCATTGTCAGAACACACATTGCAAAGTCCCACTATCATAATAATGTCTTATTATATCTAATCAAATAATTATTTGAATAATGTTACTTATGGCCTGGATGATATAAATACACTTCAATCAAAATGATGATTTTGTTTACAGGTACATGCTCTCTTGTTCCATATTGTTTTTCCATCATCAGTAAAATGATCAATACATGCCAGAGTTTCAGTCGTAGAGCCTCAAACGATTACACCACTATGCCTGCCAGAGTAGACTCTTAAAGACGTATTACGCAACTTTCTGACCTTAAAACCCCTCGTTCCAGACTGTTTGATGACACAGTGACATCTATCATGTGTATTTCTGGAGCCACTGACACCCAGCAGCGTCCTGAGGCTGAGAAACCGTACTATACAACCTTTACATCCAGGACGCTACGAGACGTTGCAGGAGGGCTTTGCTTCATGCTGGAAAACATTCTGGCTTTTTGAACACACAACGTCGCTGATTCAGCAAAGAAACACAAGAAGATTAAAAGAGAGAAAATGACTAAACAAGAGTCATCATAAGATTGTTTTTTTGCTGGCTGGAGAGAGCTAACAAGTCAGGTAGGATGCTGTCAATAGGATCGCGTGACTGGGAAAATGGCAAAAGTTCTGTTGTGTGTCGTTAAAGGTCCCTTATCAAACAGTTTTTAAAAAAAAATCATCTCGATTTCAGAGGTCCAACTACATCAAAATGTTTTACCAAATTCAGCTTTGGTCCTAAATTTCAGCCATTCCAAAAATCACTCTAGTGAGATCTACGTAGAACAGGCTGTTTCCGTTCCTGAACCTACAAATGTCCTACAAATGTTCCTGAGCTGTGTCTGTCCACACCCACCTGACCCATCTGTGAACTGATTATTACAACTAAAGTGGTCATCTAATGTAAAAAGTAAAGCAAAATTAAAAAAAGCAAAGATTTTGTTATCTCTGTTTAATTAACTGTAGTTTATGCAGGATGATTCTGCATTCAGTGTCTTCACGATCACTCATTCTTCACTGATAATGAGAAAACCTTGTTTAGTGCCAAATTACATGTTTTAGCAGTGATTGTTTAGCTTTATAGATTGTTTAACTTGGCACAATTGTCACATATTATTAGGCTCATAGCATAATTACCTAAGTCATATTTTAACATTGTTCAGGCAAGGATGCAAAATGAATCAGCAGTGTTAGGAGAGTGATATTAGGCAGTTATCACTATTTGGCCAAAATATTACTCTAGCAATAATGCTGTGATGCTAACAATCTATTAAAACTCAGAACATTGATAAGATGATGCTATGTAAGGGCTGCATTAAGATCAAGAACACGGTGTTGATATAAAACATTTAGCTGGAGCAGATCCCAGCAATCATCAGGCGAGACGAGAGGCAGGGTACACCCTGGACAGGTCGCCAGTCCATCGCAATGATATAAACAAATAGAAGTAAATTACATACCTCATTCACTTGGAGTTGTGCATGCGGACTTTACTTAGATTAAGGTCAGTTTACACAAGTATTAATATGATTTTAATTATCTGTTCATGAGGTAGCAACCCTCCACGCAACCCTTTCTGGCTCAGCTTCACAGCATTTACTTGTGCATACAGAATTCAGCGCTGCCACTTTGCTTCAGATTGTTAATCTTTTTGTATGTAGAGAAACTTTATACATCAGTAATGTGCTTAAATAAAGAAAAAAAGTTTCTTAGACCATGAGCAGGAGGGATGCGTCAGATGTTTAGACATAGCTGACCTTGTGATCCTGCAGAGGGTGCTATATTATCATCTTGCTCAAATGGTAACCTCTCAGTAAACCAAGCTTATGTTTGCATGCTGTATAAACGAATAAAATAAAATAAAATTCAATTCAGTTTGATTTGTATCGTTCCACTTCACAACAAATCCATCTCAATCCAATTCATAGTAGTCCAATAATAAGTCAATTAAATCAAATCCATCATATGAGTCACAATATTCAGATTTATAAGAAATGTATTCATATTAGCCAATAATTACCAAAACCAGTAAATGGCATTGAATCTTTCTTCAATTTCAGTCCTCTATTGTCAGCATGTATGGGGTAGCAGTGGAAAATAAAAACTCGCTTTAACAGGAAGGAAAACTTCCAGCACAGCCAGACTCAGTTGAGGAGAAGACAGAAGTGAGCCCATCCTTCATAACAATACAAGGATGGCACCAAATAGTCCGAGGAGCTGCTTGGAAGTCTTTTGTGTTTTATACTTTAGATTATATTGTAAAAAACAAAGACAGACTGATTGTCAACCTGAAATGAAACTACTGTTCTGCACTGCACAACAAATTTGTTGCCACCGAAGTGAGAATGTTGCTACCAAATGAAATAAATCAGTATCCAAACATGTCTGAATCCACTGACTTTTGGGACTGTGTGTCACAGGGGTGGATTTAGTCATTTTGGGATCCAGGGCAAACCACAAGACCCCTCCATCACCTCATTAGTCACAATTTTATAACTCTTATTTTTCTAATATCAGTTATTATCTTATTCTTTTGAATGATTTTTCTTTGTTCACACTAAAACAACCTGTATGAGTGGCCAGAAAAAGCAAGTTTGAAAACCTGCTGGGTGGTTCATGGTAGCGCTAGCAGCTAATCCTCTCCATATTTCTTTACTGCGACTTTGTTTCACTTCATTTAAAGCTTTGGATATTTAATATTAGTTGTTTATGTGACAGATTGCATCAGATATTCATTTTCATAATAATTTATTTCGCAAACTTTTTTAGCAGTTGAAGTTGGCCAAAAGATATTTTTCTTGGCTTCCATTGGTACAAACACACACGACACTCATCTATTTTCACTGTAAGTTATCTGTTACTTTCTTTAGACATTTTTCATTTGAGAAGTGGTAGTATAGTGGTAGAATAGTAGTATAGTAACTGCTTATAAATATGCATCCTTCTTGATTTCTCTGAAAACTGACTATTTCATTAATAGATGGATAAATCCTAACTTGTTATTGAATTTATGATGTAACTGAACAGGTCACCTTCAAAATTTTCCTGGACTGTGACCTAATATTATCATTAGATTCATAAAGCATGATCATGCACTTTTAGTTTGTATATTTTTTTCTGCCAGAAATTTAAAATAATCCTGCTGTAAGTTGATGTGATATTTTAAAGTGGCCATTGAGAGCTGATGTCCAGAGCGATTGCCAACCTTTGCCTGATGGTAAAGTCCACCTCTGTCATATAATAAGGTTTACGTTTCTGGACAGATTTTCCATACTGACATGTTACTTCAGGTTCTTATAATGAATGATCCACAGTTTGGTCTGTGAGTTGAGTACATCATACTTGCAAGTAACAGATTTGTACAACTTGAAGTTGTTCAACATGCTTGAACATGGTATGTGATCCAGGTTTTGTCTTCTTTCATCTTCTTCTTGCTTAGCTGTTCTACCAGCTGAAGGGGGACATGTGTCTGAAAGTGATTGAAAATAGCAAACACAAGGATGTGCACATCAAAGAGGGAGAGGTGGGCTACTGTTTCTTTTTAACCAACATTTCTGGAATCTTCCTGAAAAGCACAAGCTTTCCCCGCTGCCTCAAATGGCTTCTGCTCATGAAGATTGTCTTCACTTGTTGAAGATAAATGAATGTTTATGTTTGTGACTAAATTGTGTGACAATGTTTCTTCCTTGGGTTATTTCTGAATGACATGACATTTGTGACATGTAGTTGTCTTACCACTTGCAGATGTTTCTGCTTCCGGCTCGGATCCCCCATTCCCCCCAGAGACAGGCTAACACTGTTGGGCTGGTGGTTGAGAGGAGACGGCTGCTTACAGAGACTGACTGCCTGAGGTTATCTACCTCTCTTCCCCTTTAGTTTAATAGTAGCAGAAAATTAAGGCCAGGACATGAACAGAAATAAGCTGAAGGTATAGCTTAATTATAGTATTTCT
Source organism: Telmatherina bonti (assembly GCF_933228915.1). Taxonomy (NCBI): domain Eukaryota; kingdom Metazoa; phylum Chordata; class Actinopteri; order Atheriniformes; family Telmatherinidae; genus Telmatherina; species Telmatherina bonti. The sequence goes on from NC_136629.1 coordinate 15,411,671, forward strand.
GAAATGCCCCAAGAGCTGAGAGAGGAAGCAGCTGTACACAGATCTTGTGAAAATGAGTGAGGAGTGCTTTGTTAGAATTAATGAAGCATTGTAGAGGAAACCGAACTTAAAATGATAATAACATAATAATTAGAATTAGAATTACATAGTTGATATGCAGTGAAATAAAAGTTTAGGATCATTTCCATCTTAGGGTGAAACTAAATGAGACTCAGTTTGGAAATATTTTTAAAACGTAAACAAACCAGTGATTTAAGATCAGGATGCAGAGTATTTGCTGGGTACTAAGACTTGTGATTTTGCACATTTTAAATAATAAACTTTGTGGCATAAACAAAATGAGACATCTTTAAAGAACTGAAAGCAGAATCAAGATTAGGTTCTTTCTTGTTACTTATTTCAGGTACTATGTGGACAATAGCACTGACACCCTGTTTGAGAGGTGGTTCTACTGCCAGGATCTGGGAACCCAGCTGGTGCCAATAATCAAAGAGTGAGACAATGCAACATACCCCTCCTTCACACACAGTTGTTTCCACAAAGTTACTTGCATCATTTTCTGTTTTTATTTGCAGATTTATGGCATCAAAGCAGTGCAAAACAGGAAAACCTGACCCAAGTGAGTTGTTCAGAAATGATTTCAGTGTTTTCTGCTCTGGTGGCCTGTCCCTTTAAGCATTTAACGGCTGCTGTGTTTGTGTTTGAATGAACAGATGAAATTTTTAGAGAGCCTCCGTTCCAGCTCAACACCATGAATGTGATGTCGCCATTTTCCTTCAAAGACTGGCTGGAGAAACAGAGGCCATCCCTTGCCAACGGCAGGCCCATCGACATGTTCGGAGCTCAGTTTGAGACAGAGGTGCTCCATTATTTCAGAGAAAAAAGTTCTCAGCTTTAACACAGATTTACACTTTACATAGTATTTCAAAAACAGACATCCCAGCCTATTTAAACACACTTTATCATTTAGATGCTGAATAACTCCATATTTATACTAAAGGTGGTCTTATCAATCAGTACTTGATTTAAAAGGTATCTAAGTGCCCTTATACAACCATCTAACCAGGTTGCCTGCTTGAGAAATATAAGTAAAACATGCAGCAAGTTCAGAACTCCATCAGCACGGATTGAGTGACATGATGATATGACATCTGTGTCAATGATCTGCTTATCGATAATTAATCCATAATCAGACGCTGTTTTACACCTGCTACTGTAAATAAAACACTTTGCTTCATATCTCTGTTTAACCTCGGCATAATGATGGACTACACCAAAGTTTTCCCTGTTGATACGACACCATTAGTTTATTGTTTTCTTTCACTAATATCAATGCCGATACTTTTTGCCCCTTAAACCTTTGGCGTGACAGGTTTGCGTACTACTTCTAATATTAATTTATTTTATTTCTTTACATTTAAATATATCTTATTTATTTGATTTCATTCACTCATACGAATTAATTTAATATATTATTTATTTACGGTTACCGGTAATGTAAATTTATTTATTGTTGTTCATTCATTCATTATCTGAACCGCTTAATCCGATTAATTGTCACAGGGGAAGTGGAGCCTATCCCAGCAGCCTTCGGGCGAGAGGCAGGGTACAACCTGGACAGATCACCAGTCCATCGTAGGGTTAACACAAAATGACAAACATTCATTCACACTCACATTCACTCCTGTGGACAATTTATAGTAACCAATTGACCTAACATGCATGTCTTTGGATGGTGGGAGGATTGAACTAGTGACCTTATTGCTGGGAGGCCACATTGCTAACCACTATACAGCCGTATTTATTGTGATAAATTTATTTAAATAGTAATAATTTTTCTTTATTTTGGTCCAGCCTTTTTCTTTTTGTTTTCTTTTTTGAAGCCCTGATATTTTTCCTGTATTTATTTAATTGTGAATAAATGTATTAAGGCATTAGGGGAAGTGAACTGTGATGGACTGCAGGGTGTACCCCGCCTCTCACCCAAAGATTGCTGGGATAGGCTCCAGCTCCCCCACGACCCTCAATCGAACCAAGCGGTTCGAAAAATGAATAAATGAGTGAGACACTAGGGGTTAAAGGAAAATCACATAGTTGTGTGCGTTAGCATATTAATAGCAAGGGCAGTATAAATTATGAATTAAACCGATTAACATAAATACTTGAAAATAATTAATATAAAATTATAATAAGCTGTCAATAAGTAAATTATTAAAAATTAGATGAAAATTAAATGATCACTTTTAATTCATTTCAGTTCAATGTAAGATTATTTAATTTTCTTACAATGTATAATAAAAACTAATGCAAAATAATAACATAAAAGAATCAACGAAACACTGTGATGGACTGGCGAGCTGTCCAGGGTGTACCCTGCCTTTTGCCCTAAGACTGCTGGGATAGGCTCCAGCTTCCCAGTGACCCTGAAATGGATTAAGTGGTTAGGAAAATTAATGAATTAATGAATCAACAAAACATAGTGGTCAAGAACCAGTTGTGTATTAAAACACAGCATTATCATCATCATAATGACATCATAATCCTGCAACATGGACGACATGGAGGGAATACACTGCACTTATTTTTCACCTGTACTTTTATAGACTAAAACTCTGGGAAGTAAAAACAAATGGCATGTTTTGTATTCGTGCAGAGTGGTATCACAATATTTCATAAAAAAGTACCAAATCCCTTATTTTTGATCAGCAAATATGGAAGCATGAATTCCCCACAGTATCAATAGGCCCACCCCAACCCCGACATATTTTCCTTCAGTGTGGACTGGGCCAAAAAAAAAAATCAGCCCCTGTTTTTCAGTCCCAACCAACCCATATATGTTCATGAAACTATCTTTAAGTAAACAACCACACCACAAAAGTTGGTGGTAAAGCCAGAAGGGAACAGAGGTTCAGATTTCCCAGCAGCTTTGACCAGTTGAATGTTAAGTTGTAGGTTGAGTTGGCTGGATGTATGAAAATGTGACAGTATAGGCCTTGCTACAGAAAAGGGGCCTTTGATGCTATCAAAACGTCAACAAACATTAAATACAGGCATTAATTAAAGCAATTTTCCAAATTTGTATTTATTCATATAGAATTAGCATTTGGGAGATTAAAATAATCTTTTACCTCAGTTATTGATGGCACAATTTACCCCAGTGTTTCCTCTATTATGGCACAACTTACTCCACTTAGAGGGCAAATTGTGTCAAAAAAACCCTTTTTTTTCTCAGGCGTTATCTCTCAAGCAGTTTATTTAAGATCCAAAGTGATTGTTCCCAGAGATGCACAACATCCTGAACTATATGTACATATTTTATTTGGACCAATCACTGTAATCTCCTTGCTTTCATGGCACTTTAAGTAAAAACTGGCGCTACTTACCCTGCTCTCCACTATTCACATTGTCCCTCTTTTATATAAAATGACCTTCTGGGAGTAATGATGATAATACCACATTACATTTAATCGAAAGGCAGCATTTCCTGTGAAACAGCAGGAGCAGATAAGATGTGCTGATAGATGATAACACACAAAGAATGTTGTTACGGTGCCAACAGGCAATGGTGTTTGGACCTGGATTGACTGAGACGACAGTGCAGCAAACAGATGCGTGGATTTGGCAACTGGTACGTATGTTCAGCACTGTGTGTTCAAACAATCCATTGTTACAATCATATGCTTCCTGGTAGCTGATTTTGTTGTCTTTTTCTCAGGAGGGCTCTTCCAGAGTTACTGTGGCTGAGCAGGAGTTCACTCTCTCCGTTGGAGACAGTTTACTGATCCACGAGGAGAGCCTGTGAGTCTGTTATTCCATCTACTCATTCTGTTTGGCATACAAAATGATTAGAGGGAAAAGTTTAACTTTACAAGTATTTTAAATAAGGTGGAATGACTGTAGTCCCCATTATATTGATTAATTGTTTATATGGATGATTTCTGTTGTGGAAAAAAATGACCAGTCTTGAGTCCTCTTATGTCAATATCGTCACAACTTCTCTCCAACCAGGCATGCAATGAGTTTGTTTCTTTCTTTACCAACAAAATGATATAAATCAGACAGTCAGTTAGTGCTTCCATGCCAGGGACAGGACATATGTCCTCACTGCGTCTACTCAAAGGGGACTCTAATCCCATGACAACATTTTCCATTTTTTAAAAACATGTATGACATTATTTGCCATCTGAAAACCACCACTGTCTTGATTCCCTGCCAAAAGGGTTTTTCCAGAACCTGAGATATTTTATAGATGGTAAACCTGTCTCTGCTTTCATGTGTTTACCCCCAGGCCCTAAAATCCGCCACCATCAAGCCACTACTGAAAAAGAAAAACATAGACTCATACTTCATGAGCAGCTACAGGCTGATATAGAAACTCCCCTTTCCAGAGGTGGCAAGTCCTGGTCCAGAAAGTAAAAGTCCTGTCCGGCAGCTGTTCCGACCAGTCACTAAACAAGCTGAATCTAATGAGCAGAGTTTATTTGCCAGGTTAACGAGCCTGTTAGTGAAAACACCTGTTCTAAATGTACATGTAGATCCAAAAACATGGCAGGACTTTTACTTTCTGGACCAGGAATTGCCACCCCTGCCCCTTTCTTAGTAAGATGATAGAAAAAGCTGTCGTGCAACAGTTACACAACTTCCTGACACTAAATAACTGATATGATGTCTACCAGTCAGATTTTCGGCCACACCACAGTTCTGAGTCTTCTCTAGTTAAGGTCTTAAATGAAATCTGCTTAAGCACAGATAGCGGCAACATTTCAGTCCTGGTACGACTGGATCTCAGTGCTGCATTTTTTTATACAGTCGACCACGACATCTTACTAGACTGGCTGAAAAACTGACTCCGTGACACTGCAAATAAGTGATTTGAGTCTTATTTAAAGGACAGGGACTACTTTGTGTATGTAGGTAACTATAAATCTGGGTGAACTAAAATAACCTGTGGTGTTCCCCAAGGCTCTATCTTGGGGCCACTGCTGTTTAAAGTGGAACTATTATGTGCATTTCAGGCTAATTTATTTTCATTTCTGAGCCCAGAAGGACTGGGATTGATTGAGTTTTTGTCACAAATAGCTGTATTTACTTCAGACCAACCCTCTCCGTAGGCTGTCAGATCAGCCTGTGGGCAAAACGAGTGGATTGAGACTCTTCCGCATTAAGCCCTGCCTCCCGCCACCGCGCTACATCGGGAGCGTGCACCACATCTGCTTTCGCCGTCATTGTAACATCTCATAAGCAGAAGGATTAGGCTAATATGAACTCAATAAAAAAAAACAAAATACAATGTCAACACATAGCATTCAGCCCTACATGTTGGAACCTGAATCAGACCCTGAAAACGAAGTGGAAAACAGCAACCCACAGCAATGAATGCAGCAGGATGTCTCTCTTTGGTAAACTCACCAGCCATCGTTGGAAATAACTTTATCCCACGTTTTCCACCCGCCTGATGTATTTGTACATGCCCTTGTTAACCAGTAGAAGGTAACCAATCACTGAACCTTATCCCCCGGGACGTCACAAGGATTTCCAAGTAGAAAAAACTCTCTAAAACAACGCGTTTTTCGTCGCCATGGAAACCGAACGGAGACGTATTTGTACATGCCCTTGTTAACCAGTAGAAGGTAACCAATCACCGAACCTTATCCCCCGGGACGTCACAAGGATTTCCAAGTAGAAAAAACTCTCTAAAACGACGCGTTTTTCGTCGCCATGGAAACCGAACGGAGAGCGTGCTGGAACTCAAACTCAAACTCAAACATGCGTTTAGGTGATAAAAAACGGTGCCGTTCACATGTCTGATGAGGATTCAACACTGTGACACTGTAGAAAGCTTAGAAAACTCGAAATACCATAATAGCACCCCTCTAACGTCTGTGTTCTCCCACTCGCTGAAATAAGTAAAAACAATAAAATATGTTACCATAGTTATGCTGATGACACACAAATCACATAACCATCTCACCAGGAGACTATAGTCTGATCCAAACTGATCGAATGCAGACAAATGAAGACAAAACTGAAATAATAGTTTTAGGAGCCAAAGAAGACAGGTTAAAGGTGAGCAATCAGCTTCAGAAAGCTACTTTAAATACTAATGACAAAGCCTAAATACCTTGGCGTGGTGATGGACTCAGACCTGAACTTCAGCATGACATTAAGACAGTCATGAAGTCACCTTTTATTACTTAAAGAACTTACCAAGGATTTAGGGACTGATGCCTCAGCAGGATTTAGAAAAAATTGTCCATGCATTTATCTTTAGTAGACTAGACTACTGTAATGCCGTCCTTACAGGTCTCCTTAAAAAGTAAATCAGACAGCTGCAGTAAGTCCAGAACGCTGCTGCTCGGATCCTCACTAAACCCAAGAAAGTAGATCATATAACTCCAGTCCTCAGGTCTTTATACCTCCTGTCTGTCAAAGAACTGACTTCAAAATACAGTAGTTTATAAAGCACTGAATGATTTCAGACCAAGATTTCAGGATCTTCTGGTTTGTTTTGAACCAACCAGATCCCTCATATCATCAGGGTCAGGTCTACTTTCTGTTCCCAGGGTCAGAACCAGACATGGACGCAGCGTTCAGTTTTTATGCTCCCCACTTAAGGAACAAACTCCCAGAAAACTGCAGGTCTGCTGAAACTCTTGGCTGGTTTAAATCAAGATTTTTTTATTCACAGCCTTTTATCAAAGTAACTGTTTTAACCTTTTCTTTTAAACGTTTTGTTTGTTTGTTTTTAATGCTCTTTGCACGTAATTCTTTAACGTTTTTATGTAACGCACTTTGAATTGTCTTGTACATGCTATACAAATTAATTCGCCTTTCCTTGGATGAGTTGGAAAAAAATTTAGTAAATTTGTCAGATAATAAGACAAGTAAACAGGTGAATAAAAGAAGTACAATGTAGTTGACAGTTGCATGTGGAGAAGCCGTTCAGAAGAACGTATCTGACAGCGTTCTGAAGAGGTTGTGACCACAAGGTCAGAGAAAAGTCTGAGAGCTGTTGGAAAGGCTGACTCTGGGAAGGTGATAGAAAGTGTCGCCATCTTTTGGATAACTTGAGATATGGTTCTTACACATCATCATTGTTCATTTCCTACATGGATCCTTTTCTGGGGTCAGGTTGCCCCAGACGAGCAATGTTGACTTGTTTTCTCAGATAGCACGATAGCGATACCAGTAAGAACAGAATAGAAGAGAGAAAATAAACTGTCAAACTCCTCTTCATTTATGAAAATAAAAACAACTTATTCATGCTTTTTTTCTTCCTAGGTACCAGTGGCAAAGAGATGAGGGGACCGTTGCCTTATTTATTGTCCAAAATCCAGAGCGGAAGAGACCCTAATCATCGTATGCCATGCCAGAGACATATTAAAATAAAGCAGTGGTTCCCAACCTATTTCCCTGAGGACCCCCATCACGCAACTACCAGAAAGCCGTGGACTACAGCGGAAAACCATGCTTGGTTTTATGCTTTTTATTTGCTAGTTTCTAACCATAAATTCTGGCTTAATCCTTTCCTTTAACAAAACCAAAGTTAAGATGATTATTATATAGCCTTACTTTTTCTTGTTTTTCTTCAAATTAAAGACGAGTCATTCGCACTGCGAAGCTTCTCAGACAATGTTACTGAAATTTTGCAAAGTTTGTTTTTTAGGCTCCCAAAACACTGCTTCCTTGTGGATAAAACACACATAGGTGAATATTTCTCCGCTCACTACTTCTGTATCAACATGGCTTTAATATAAATCACACTGGCTCTTAATAGTCAAGCTTTGGGGACCCCCTCTTTTGGTGACCTCTTTGGGTGACTAAACATGTAAAGAGAGTCTTATTTCTCCACTCTGAGATGTATAAATGCATAGTTCACATACAGTAAATACACAGATGGTTTATGGTATTTTTCAAGTTTGGTTAAACTTGAATAAAAATGAGCCATTTAGATGTTAATGAGGAGTTTGTGTAACCAGCATTAATTGGCCACTACTTTTAAGTATCTGTGCTTATTGGAAACAGAAAGCAAAATGTGATTTTCTGACAGGAAATTATAGATTAAAGACTTTCTCCCCCAGACAATCCTGGTGTAATACTACAAGTAAAAACACAAGCATGAATTCATATGAAGAATTCCACCTTTCTGCCAGGTGATACTGAAGTAATACATGCCAACTATGGCTTGTCAGATAATTACTTAACCAGTAATTTAAGATGAAAGTGTCTTTTCAAGAGAAAAGCACAACAAAGTACACATAAACTCACGTCATGTTTGGCTGTAATGTATGACAAGAGGTGCATTGTGTGGAAAGCCAGAAAATTCTCCACATATTTCTTAACTTTGATAAAGAAAAAAACATCAAAGCTACTGCAAAATCACCAAGTTTTAATATGCAACTGTAAAATATTTTTAGCAAAGCGATATTGCTTTTTACAAATATGTCATGAAATATTTTAGAAGAGAATAATTTTGCTCATTTATGAAGTCTTATTCTTAAAGTGTTCCTGATAACATACTGCTCTGCTATGAATGCTGCCGCTGCCCATGGGACGGCATACTCCAAAGTCACCAGCCCAGCCAGGTTGTACCTATGAGCTGAATAATCCCAGGGACAGGCCCCCAGCAGTGTCAGGCCCACTCCCCAGCTGAACTCCCAGAAGTAGATAAACAAAGTGTAGGCAGCCAGTCGCACAGGCAGCGGCTGATCCTGAGCCAGCAGCCGCGCCCTCACGCCCTCCATGAAGTAGATAGCAGTGGCGTACATAGGAAGGGCCCACAGGCTGCTGTGACCTGCCAGCCTCCGGTCCTGGGTGCTGCACCAGTCATACACAGCAGTGAAGGCCACCTCGCAGAGGCAGCCATGCAGAGCGTACACGTAGAGACGAACGAGGGCGGAGGGGCTGCTGTCACGAGGTTGCATCTCCACTGGATTTTCTACTCCAGTCCCTGCCATGAAAAAACAGATGTTACCATGCTTTTAGTCTGGTAAAACAACTCAGAATATCCAGTAACTGGAAAACGAGTCACAAAAACAAAGGTTATGGGCATGCTAACGTTTTTATTCCAATATGGCACAAACATTTAAGAGAAACAAACATTGCTTTGTTAAATGGGTGGCAGGACATGTGTTTGCACAACTGCGGGATTATGAGTCAGTTAACTGTGGTTTTCCAAAAGATGTGTTTCTCTTCCCTGGAAAAACAACTCCAGATATCAGATAAGGCATTACTGATAAAAGAATTCCTTCACACCACCTGGCACAGTGAAGGTAATAAAGTTATTCCAATACCTTTGCCACATTTTATTAAGGCAGGAGATTAATTCTACACCCAGTTAAAGTGAATGTGATGACAGTTCTGCTTAAGTTGCAGCATATTTGAGCAGAAATCTTTACACAGAAGACCCTCCCCTTCAGTTAGACAGACAGGCCGTCCTAAACCTAAAGACAGTTTAAGTTATTAACCTAACCCTTATATATCTACCTTGTATTATGACCAGTTTTAAAACAGAAATTTTCAATGATTTGTTACAATTTAGTGTGATGAAATCACCTTGAGCTGAAAAATTGGTTTAAAAAATTTGTTACGCTGTTTTAAAGCAGATTAACACCATGCTGTGATGACTGAATCTGCATTTTCAGGATGTAGCAGGGGTGTCACTCACCCAATGTAGGAATTTTTAAGCTCTGTATGGAGATCCTCTATAAGTAGTTTTTCTTTCAGCAATTATTCAGACTTGACTTGAGACTTCAGCCTTTCATGTTACAAACACCTTACAAACATTAGTTGCACTTAAAACTTCAAAACCATACATATGCTCATAAACTTGGCTAGCGGTCATATCTTTACTTACACAGATGAGTCGTAGCTCTTCAGTAAAAAGGCTCCAAAGTAGCTTAAGTATCACTTTACAGTGTTACAATAAATTATGTTTCCTTTTGCCCAGAATGACTGAAATGTTTGGTGTCCTTGTATTCTTCCTTTAAAAGAAAATCTTTAAAAAATAAATAAATAAAAAGAAAACTATACTATATATATATATTGCCTCAGACCATGTTTGACTTCCAGATACAGACCAGGTTGGTGGTGATTAACCAACTGGATAGACTGATAATGGATAAGCAGCAAAGGGAAGCTGTAGTGATAAATGGAGCCATCCCCCATGCAGGATGAATCTGGACAAAAGGAACATGAGAAACTGGAGAAATACCAGACTGAATGAAGAACTGGAGAAAGTCTTGAAGTAAGGAAACTGTAGTACCCATGGAGCACTGGGGGCTGTGCCCCCCATGCTGGGGAAGTGATACCTGGAGAAACATCCGATGTTCATCCAGAAGAGTATGGTCCCACTGTCTGAGATGATGTTCTTAAAGTTTGTTTTGTTCTTTCTGTGAAAATTTCATGTTGCTATCTCCTCAGTCAAATTGACAGCAGTGCAACTTAAGTCAGTGAAATAAAGTAAAATTACTACAAAAATTGATTCATGAACAATAATGTAATAAAAATTAAGAATAAATAATGAAAATGTCCAAATAATTATGGAAATTCCAGTTTGAAATTGCATTTTTTTTTTCATTAAGGACTGCATATGTATGAATCTTTTTTATGCATCTATTTCTCTCACTGTTTTTCTCAAAAATCTACCTACCTGCTCCCTTTTTGATTTGTTTTGTTTTTCTCTTTCTCTTAAGTACAGTACAAAAGTTTGTCCAAGCTTTCTACTGGCAGCGTCTGTTAAAATGCCCGACCACGTGTCCACACCCTATGTACATTTTTGTGGTTTTCGGAAATGCATGTTCTCAAAAAAAAACAAATTGTTACAATTCTAACAAAAATATTTATATTATGCACCAAACTGAGAATAAGTTGTTCCAGACTTTATTTTACACTCTTAATACTCAAAATCTCCGGTACACACAACAAAACAGTGCTTATATACTCATATTTCTATAGGAATCAATACAGACGATCAGCTTCTATTCTAATCATGATAAAATACTGTATATAAATTTCATTAGCCGGTCGTATCGTCTTTACTGTTTTTTTCCTTTTTAGAAATTATTCCTCTACAGTATAACCTGTTCAGTCCCGTTTGTTCCTCCTCCACAGGACACACAACACAGTATACAGGCTCTAATGCGGATTAACAGGTGAATTGCCCTTCTTAACTAATTAAAGGCTTGAAAAAATTCTTCAGCAGGTTTTCAGTCTGTGGGAGCAAATATTACCTTTTATTCAAGATTATCAGCCATTGAGATACATTTCATGTTAATAACACAATAAATAAATGCTAAATAATAGCACTGAACCCAACCTCATCACTTTGTTATTAAAGTGCAACAAAATAAAGATGCAAAGATAAATAACTGCACCTGAAACCCTGAAAAGGCCATTGCGACGAGTAAATTAAAACACCATTAACTCTCACCTTTGTCATTCCTCCCTTGTGCTCCCCCTGCTAGTTTTCTCCCCTTCATCCCTGGACAGTGTGTGGGTCTCTGTGCTTTTGTAATCCCGCTTCTTCCTTGTGTGTGTGCATGTGTTTGTGGCTAAACATTAAGCTGCTCCATGTTATCACTGAGACAGTGATGTCGCTATCACAGGCAAAAGCCATGGATTGAGGGAGAAACCCAGGTACCAACCTGGAACCACTCTAAGAAAAAGTACGTGTTCTGTGTGTGTGCGTTGTAATGACAGTATTGATCCCTCTCTGCTGCATGAATGTCCTCTTTTATTCCTAGTAAATACGTTAACTGGTGTGTTTTTAAAGTGGACAGTGTGTCCAAAACAAATATTTGTACAGTATATAATTATATAAATGATATCAGAGGTTATCTGTGAGCCACAACTGGGTGTGTTAGAGAAGCTGATAAAACATGCACAAGTACTGATAGATATTGTCAGATATCTGCAAAATGGCGATCTGGACCATCACATAATTGATGCATTTTCTAAGTTTTATTTCTGATCTGAAGAGCAGTCCATTATGCAGATGGGACATATCATTATACAAAGCACCATTTATCCACACAGATAAGGAGAATCAAGTCATTTGACCCAAGTTGAAGGACATACTGTGAGAGCAACAGTCAAAACATGGATACTACTGGCGGCAGAGCAAGGGGTGTATCCATGTACTGACACAAACAAAGACATATCCCTTAAACATCTTAAATTGTCTGTACAGTAGACAGATGTAGCAGCAGTGAGTCTCTAGCTTGATCTGTTTTAAATTGACTCTACACTGGTTTAAAATACCACATTGTAAAGTAGTCATGACTTGATCAATACTGCAACAGATCTTTTCAAAGTCTGAAAAAAACTGCAAGTGTCATCTTGTCTTATCATTGTGACATTAAAAACATAATCTGAAAAATATAGCAAATCTTTGTTTTTTCTTTATTTCTCCTTGAATTAGTAAGACACTGACATTAAAAAGCTGCACAAATAAAAGGTTTCCTGCTTTGTCTCAGGAGACATTTGATTGATTTAGCATTTATTAGATTTATTTCTTAAATCAGTTTGCACCTTGTTGGAGGCTGATATGTTATGTTAGTATGGTTGCTAGCTAAAACATCTAGCATAGCTCAGAGTTCCCTTCTGAGATCTGACATCAGTTTCAGACCTGCAAATATAGTGACGATGAAGGCCATTGTGATAAAGTACATAGTTAACAGCGGTCTATGCGGCAATTAAGAACATTATGGCTTCTTCTTCTTTGTTCCTTTCATGGGTGACACATCAGCTATACTGACCAACACTGCCCCTGTGGTTTTCTGGTGATAATACTCCATTTGCTACATCAAGGTACAGATTCCCAATCGACCTGAAAACAGACCGAATTGCTCACACAAAGCATTTAGAAGACAGATAAAATAGTCCATGTCTGCTTTTTGTGTAGATCGGAAATGAGCCCTTAGAGGTAGGGTGAAGTGCTGAGTAATCTGGGAGGACCTCAGAGGGGCTCTGCTCCTCCACATTGAGAGAAGCCAGATGAAATGGCTTTGGCATGTGGATAGGATGCTATCCCACCCAGAGGAAGCTATGGAAGACACAAGACATGCTGGAGGGACTCAGCTGTCCTGGACATTTGGGATCCACATAGACAAGCTGGAAGAAGTGGCTAGGAAAGGGAAGTCTGGGCTTTTCCACTTAGACTTCTGCTTCCAGGATCCCATCCTGGATAAGCAAAATAAAATGGATGAATGGATGGATAGATGGAAGGATGGATGGGTGATTGTATAGATGGATGGATGGATGGATGGATGGATGGATGGGTGATTGGATAGATGGATGGATGGATGGATGGATGGATGGATGGATGGGTGATTGGATAGATGGATGGATGGATGGATGGATGGGTGATTGGATAGATGGATGGATGGATGGATGGGTGATTGGATAGATGGATGGATGGATGGATGGATGGGTGATTGTATAGATGGATGGATGGATGGATGGAGAACTGGTCAGTCAGTTTGTTAAATGGTGCGGTGACAATCATCTTATAAGAAATAACAGCAAAACAAAAGAGAGGATTGTTGACTTCAGGAGGGACAAGAATAAACAAAGCACTGTTTCCATCCTGGGAGAGGAGGTGGAGGTGGTGGAGGAATACAAGTATCTTGGAGTTCAGCTGGACAACAAACACTGGACTGGAAATGCAACACTGACTACATCTACAAGAAAGGTCAGAGCAGACTGTACTTTAAAAGAAGCTGAGATGGTTTAACGTCTGCACCAAGATGTTGCATATCTTCTATAAGTCTGTTGTGGAGAGTGCAGTCAGCTTTGTAGCCATCTGCTGGGGTAGTAGCATCAGAACCAGAGACTTGAAGAGAATCAACAAACTGATCAAGAAAGCTGGTTCTGTGCTTGGAGTAACTCTGGAGCCGCTGGAGCTGATTGTCCAAAGAAGAATGCTGCACAAGCTGATGAAGATAGAGGATTCTTCACACCCTCTCCACAACACAACAGTTAAGAAACAACAAAGTGTGTTCAGAGAGAGGCTTCTTCAGGTCCGATGCAAGACTGAAAGATACAGAAGATCATTCCTGCCAGCAGCCATCAGCCTCCGGAACAATACCTCCTCAAAATAATTATTATTATATACTACAATATTGAATTTCCATTTGGGGATTAATAAAGTATTTTTCATTTAATTTCATTTTCATGGATGAAGCCTTTCCCTTGTACTTGTGTCATGGCTAAACTGCTTAAATTACCATGTTATGCTAACAAAATAGTGTGAAAAGCAAACTACACATGCTGAACTGTTGCTGTTTCTGAGCTAATATTTAATTCAAACTGAAACATCATAGTAGAAAAATAACATTTTACATTTGCTTTGAAGCTGCTGTACTTTCATATAAAGTTGATATAATGTTGATAGGCTATTGAATTTAGTCCAAGTACTGCGGCTCAGTTGTTCTTTTTGTGTGATGATGTGTGTTGTTTTAAATTGACATAGTAATCTTTCTTTTTTCTAAATATAGAAATGAGGAAGTAGGCTGCACTCGGAGAAAGCTATTAACATCTAAACACACGCTAACACAGACACCATAAAAGTAGCTTTAGTGCCCTATGCATGCAGTTTCACACAGTACAACCATAAAATGTTTCTAAGACAGATGTCAGTTCCTATGGTACCACTGTTGGCTGTTTGTGTTTGTTTTGTGTCCACTTCCATAAAACAGTTGGTTGAACAGTAGACATCTCGATCAGAGTCCAGAGATTGCAGCAAACACACCTTTAGGCCAATCAAAGGGGACTGAACTGCTGTCAGAGAGTCAGTGACCATAAGATTATCGAGCCGACAAAGGTCAGACAGTGCTGAACAGGGCTGGTTCTTTGCTTTGTTATGTACTGGGCTTCTTCTTCTATCAAGTTTCACTGAAGGAGATGAGCTTTCATTCAGTCTGAAATGTGAGAAATGAAACCATTCAAAGTTTTGTCACAGCTGGACTGAGATGAAACACAACAAGCCCAAATGAAATGTAAAGGTTAGAAAGGATGCAAAAAAATAAGATGGTGTGAAATGTCAATTAATGAGAAGTAGAAATGACTTTTGAGTACCTTATATAGAATCAACAAGTAAACGGGAGACGATCTGGGCATCAGGTGAGTTAAAATGGTATGAATTCACTGATGGAAATGAGAGTTAACCTGTGGTCCTATGAATCTACGCAATACTGGAATAAATGCTTTTACATCAGCAAAAGTAACTAAGCAGCTATTACCTTGAAATCCCCCACAGTGATTCATTTGAATTCAAAATGTTCTGATATGTTGCATCCCACGTCAAGGAAAATTACCCAACAAATATTGTATAACAGCATCAAAAAGATCCATGTTGTATGCAGTAAGTGTCTAAGGCTCAGCCTTTTCCCTTCCCTCATGTTAAAACATGCCCCTAAAAAACCTGCTTTAATAGGAACTGGTGAGATGTTATCACACCAGATCATTTTCACTTAGAGCTGGAGACTTTCACTCACCATTGTCGTTACCTCCTGAATGCACTATTTTATCTGGGACTTATGGTGAGTACAAAACGCTCCATGCATTATGTTTGAACTGCATATATACTTAAAGTTTAGACCTTCAAAATGACTGCTGCTTCCTAAAATGCAGATTAGTACTGTTAGAGCGAAATAAAGGAAACTGAAGCATAGAGCTTTCTGAAAGATTCAGATAGACCGTAGGATGTTGTATTATAAATATTCCACTTGTCAAATAATCTATTTTGCTAGTTCTCACAGGAAGTTTTCTTTGACATAACATGTATAATGAAAAACATTTTATATACAAGTAGTTTTTGTTACAATAACCACTTTATTTCCTTTTTTTTTTTCTTTTTGCATAGTTAGTTATAAAGGTTGTTTTGTTTGTTCACTAAACATAAAGGTGCAACGATAGTTATCTTGGAGGTGAAAAAACACCCGTTGAGTGAAGTTCCCAGACTCCACCCAGTATGGCAAATACCCCTCTGGCTTTATAATCGTGTCAATACCTCTCAGCAAGTCCTGAAATGCATGTTTCTGATTTGCAAGCTTTAGTGTTTAAGTAAGATCGTATTACTTTTGGATGAAGCAAACAATTTTTTCCCCCTGTATATCCACTGTGCATACACGTAAAAAAATAAAAGAAAATTCTTTTTTTTTTTCTTTTTTTTTTTAATGTCTTGTCCAGCATTTAAGGAAGCAGAATAATGGTCTGGATGTTGTGTTCTGCTGAGCAAATTTACTTTGCCAAGGGGAGCTTTATAGATATAATGATCCCTTTGATATTCTGGATTTTTATTTTATTGTAACCACACCGTGTTGGGTAGAGGGACCACCTAAGAATCCCCACCCACTGTACACTGCATGGCCCACCCCCCAAAACTTGTCCATGAGTTGTCATGGTGACTAAGTGTAATTAAAACTGGGAGGCGAGCTGATACTGGGTGCAGCGATCAAGACCACATTGATGGCCTTTCTCGCCACCCAGCGCAACGTGCACACCTCCCAACACCCTGCCTGTGTGTGATGTAGAGCAGGGAAGGAGGGAGGGCCGGGGATTTAAGTCCAGAGGGAAGTGATATTCCCTCCAGAAGATGAGCTGCCAGTGGCACTAAGCTGAAAGAAAATTAAACTGCTTGCAATAAGATACATTTGCAAGAAAGATTGTTTGATTTTCCTTAATCCATAAGATAATGAAAGTAAAAGCTGTTTTTCTGAATGAACCTTTTAAAAGACAAGATCCTCCAACTGGGAAAACTCTTGGACCACATGGTGCCAAACTCTGTCAAAATGTCTATTAAAGACACCTGACCTGAACTATGCTGTACTGAAAATTTGTTGTGCTTTACTATATCTACGTTGAACTTTTGACTTTGAAATACCTGGTAAATTCAGAAAATTATTATCATTATTAATAATATTATTATTACTTTAAAGTGCATGCAACACATTTCAATTTTGATAAATCCAGTTGCCATATACAATATGAAAGTTTAAGTAACTTTTTTCTGTTTTTTTCTTTCATAAAGCTCCAACAAAGCCTGCAGAAATGAGTGCTAATGTGACTTCCTGCCAGTTCAACACCCACATAAACATCTTCCTTGAGGTTGTCCTGATAATTGATATGATTGTGGGCCTGCCTGGAAGCATAGTGGCCTTGTGGGTCTTCTGTTTCCGACTGAAGCGCTGGAAATCCCACATCATCTTCCTCTTTAACCTGCTTCTGGCTGACTTCCTGCTCCTCTTGAGTTTGCCTTTCCGCATTGACGCCCACCGACGACGAGACTCGGAGGCGTGGAGGTTCGGAGCGACCTGGTGCCGCATTAATCTCTTCATGCTGGCTGTCAACCGCTCTGCCAGTATTGGTTTCATGACAGTTGTGGCTTTGGATCGTTACTTCAAAGTGGTGCACCCACATCACTGCATCAGCCGACTTACTGTGAAACAGACAGGCCTTCTCGCGGGTCTGATATGGGCTGCCGTGATTGTCGTCCGGATTCCGATGTTGACCGTCAACCTCCTCCATTCTGAGTCCAACATGACTTTGTGCCGCAGCTTCCACACCTATGAACACATCCCTGGACCAGTGCTTGTGCTCTATGTTGCTTTCTTTGCAGAGTTTTTCATCCCATGGTTCTTGCTGCTCTACTGTTCGGTCAGCATCATCTGCCACCTCCGCAAACGGCGCTTGGACAGACATAAGAAGGTGAGGAGGGCTGTCCGAGCTATAATGGCAATCAATCTGGTGTTTACCATCTGCTTCATGCCAAGTGTAATTACAGGCCTGGTTGGGTGGAACATGAAAAACTTAGAAGAAAAAATGAACACATCCTACCACCTGTGGGGTCAGGTCTTCATGGTGTGCATGGGTTTCACTTACCTGAACAGTGCACTGGACCCTGTCATCTATGTTTTCTCAAGCTCCACGTTTTGGAATGTTCTGAAGACTTCGATGAGTGTCAAGAAGAAGAGGAATGTCAGAGCAGCTAAGAGTCCATAACTGCTAAAAGCAAAAGAACAAGATACTATAGATTATAGGTGGAATGAGGTAGCTTACTTCGCCTTTAAAAGATGGTGAAGACTCAGCAGGCCAGAGGATGAGAAACAGTCCCTGAACTATGCCAAGTTGGATGTAAGAAGTTTAGAAGAGTTTTAAAAACCCATCACAAGCACCACATGTTGGAACTACTTTCTTCGTGGGCTTCTTTAAATGTGCAGAAATAATCATGTACGAGTTGCATTCTTGCTAATGCTTGGTAGCTAATAGTTTTAAGTAGCCAACATGCTAGTTAGCTTGTTTTCCTTTCTCAGATTCATGCCATGTTTGACAAGTGACTGAAAACTGGAGTGTTTCTAATCTAAAAGTAAGTTTACTGTTTGTTGAAAACACCTTTTAAGATTTAACATGTCAATCACTCAGTCTTTCCGAGTGTAATAAGGAAGGCATCCTAAGACAAAAAACACAGGACATAACACAAATGGGTTTTTACATATTTTATAATTAAGCCCAAATGTTGAATCCATGTTGGAATACTAGGTACACCAGCCCCTTTAGTGTCAATAACCTAAAGATATTTTTCTACAGGATATTGAAAGTTTTTCACATTGTTGAAAAGGAATTTTGGCCAAAAAAGCTAAATATTATTCCCGCTTAGTGAGAGATATTCCCACTAATATTTTGGTTTTAGTTTGTGCCAGCTGGCCTCAGCTGTCCTGTTGACATTGTTGCACAACTCTTATGGTTTGCTCGGATATAACTCAACAGAGCTAAGTTATGCTGCCAAAATCTTATACAAAAGATGAGGATTTCTGTCTTTTGACTCTTCAGAACCAGCCAAAAGATTTTCTTTTTTTTGTTTATTACTCTTACCGTCACAAACTTGAACATTTAATTAGCAAACTGAGGCCTTCAAGGTGTCACAGTTTCTACTCTGAAAGAATGTTTAAATGTGCATAATCTATCTTACTGAATAATGGATTAATGGCCAGAAGGCGAAGCTCTCAATTTACCAGTCAATCTACGTTCCTACCCTCACCTATGGTCATGAGCTGTGGGTTGTGACCAAAAGAATGAGATCTCGTATACAGGTGGCTGAAATGAGTTTCCTCCGCAGGGTGGCCGGGCTCTCCCTTAGAGATAGGGTGAGGAGCTCGGTCATCCGGGAGGGGCTCAGAGTAGAGCCGCTGCTCCTCCGCATCAAGAGGAACCAGTTGAGGTGGCTCGGGCATCTGGTCAGGATGCCTCCTGGACGTCTCTCTGGGAGAAGACCCCGGGGAAGACCCAGAAAATGCTGGAGGGATTATATCTCTCAGCTGGCCTGGGAACACCTTGGGATCCCCCCCGCAGAGTTGGCAAATGTGGCTGGGGAGAGGGAAGTCTGGGCTTCCCTGCTTAGGCTGCTGCCCCCACGACCCAACCTGACAGAAGATGGATGGATGGATGGATGGAAATGCTTGTATAATCCTCAACAGATTGCTGAACCCATATTATTTCATATAAATAAAACCAATTAATGGTACTAAGTTTATCACAAAATGCTTTGAAATTAATGCTTTGAAGTTTTTTGTCATTGTGTAGTGTTCTAGTTGGTCATGTCAGTTGATCATTTTTTTCACATTAAAACTTTAAAATTGAAGGAGGTATGCACTTTCCTTGTTGTTACGTACTTGTATGTTGTCAGTATCAACCCTTATATTGTAAACTGCTAAAATATACAATAAGAAGGGGAGTTATTGTATGTATCAATAAATATAAACATTATTATAAATATAAAAGGTTTGCCCATGTTGTTCTCATTTATGTTAGTATTAATGTGTACAGAGAAAATTGGTACATTGAAAAAAAAAAGTTTTTAAAAGTGGAAAAATAAAATTTAGCCTTTGAAATGTAATTGATTTGCAAATATTTCCTGATTGGTTTTAACTAAATAATACAGGTATAGACTATCTTCAGAATAAACAATGGAGGAAATTACTAAATATTCTTTTTTCTTTTGTCTGATTAATATTTTTGCAAGAAAAAGATGCTGTGTAGGCTCAGTGTAAAGCAAAATTTGAATAATAGTTTATTATCCCAAATGGTCCATTCATTTCTTCTTTTCCATGAACAATACAGGATTATTGCACATGATTAAGAATTTTGGTAACATTAAAAAAAAAAAAAAAAAAAAAAAAAAAAATATATATATATATATATATATATATATATATATATATATATATATATATATATATATATATATATAACATGAAAACATGAAAAAATACTTTTTAGTATATTAACATTTCATGAAAGTCAGGTTAACACTTTGGTATCAGATATTTTGACTTTGACCCAGTTTTAATATGTAAAGCTTTACCTGCTGTGATCCAGCCTGTTTACCTGCTTTAGCATCTCATCCTTGTAAACTGCAGCTTTGATTCTGTCACCAGACAAAATATCAGTGATTCGTGAAACAAGATGAGTTTGTTTGGCCTAAAATTTAAATGAAGATGAGTTTTAGGCTCTGCTCAGATAATCTTTTCAATTGTGTATTCCCGTCTACGTGTAGTGGCTTTAACAGCACTATATATTTCAACAAGTTGTCCGCCCTTCCTTCATATGTTTTGAAAACTGTAAAATTATATGCAAGTAGTCAAAATTGTAAGAGAATAAGATGAAATGAATCAAAACAATACATGCCGCTGTGATTCCTTTATAAAGCCAACTGCAGGCTGAACGCAGTGAGCTCCAGTGGCGCAATCGGTTAGCGCGCGGTACTTATATGACAGTACACTGTAGAGCAATGCCGAGGTTGTGAGTTCGAGCCTCACCTGGAGCAGTTCTTTTGTCATCATTTTCATACAAAATTCACTTTCAGTAATTTATTTACGGGCTCATTTGTGTGATTTTTTAAAAGTCATTTCGTGATACAAGTCTAAATTTTATTGGGTAGTGTTTATTCATTCATTTTCCGAACCGCTTATTCCAATTCAGGGTCGCGGGGAAGCTGGAGCCTATCCCAGCTGGCTTTGGGCGACAGGCAGGGTACACCCTGGACAGCTCGCCAGTCCATCGCAGGGCGGGTAGTGTTTATTAAACCATATTTCAGTATCACAACAGTAGGGGGCAGCAATACTCCATCGCTCTCTACACACACCCACACCCACCCACGCACTTTCTGAAAGGCAAAAGTAAACTATTGCACTCAGTTGTCATAGATAAAAGTTGAGTAAGTAAGTAAATAAATAAATAATCTGTTATTTTCACATCGTTAGCTTTGTGAAATTTAATATGTATGCAGAAAACTTTTTTAAAAAGTCTAATTTTTCTTCATGACCCAAAAGCCTATTAATGCCTTAGATAATCAATGAAAAAATTATCTCTGGATACTATTTTCATCTCTATCTATAACATTGAGCCAGACTCTTTATATGACTCGTTATATATACAATTCAAAGCTTATTGTTGAGATGAAAAACTAATCTCCTTGCAGGTTGAAATTTCTCTCAGGGATTTCTTTTATTAGTTTGTTTTAAAAAAGTGTCTGTGGAAAGAATTTAATTAGTAAAGTAAGTGACAATGATCTGATATTCTGTCACTAGAGGTCGATATTGACCACAGTTTCAATACCCTTCTCTGGCGCTTAAATCTAACTGGCTGTAGAGGTTATTTGAATGAAAACAGTCCACCTTCTCCCTCCCTCCCTCCCTCCCTCTCTCTCTCTCTATCTCTCTCACACTCTCTCCTTCCCTTCTTCTGTCATCTTTGTGTGTGTGTTCTCATCTCATCTTACTTTATACAACCTTGCCCGTACAGAATGAGAATTTATAAGAAAGTAATGAATAAGTCATCATGTCTGTGCGTGCATGTTACCTGCCCTTACTCATATTAAAATGCATGAACTGTGCACAAGTACAGTTGTAGGAATATTATACTTAATGCATAAACTGAAAGTATTTATACAGGGATAGACAGGATACGATCAAATAAAGACAAGAGGTTTAACCTCAACAGGAAGACAAGATGTTGTATAATTGCGATGACAGTCAAAGCTCAAGATAGGGCTAATGGAGAAAACATGGTCTGCTGAAAAACTTATAATATTATGGCCACTTGAGACCACATGCAATGTACATGAGATCATTGTTTTGTAAAATGAAAGTCTGAAATATGGGAAATATGGGACAACGCTGCTCTAGACATAATCCAGTCTCCCAGTCCAGCAAACCCCCATTGTTAAATTTTCTTACGTTTTCATGTCCTTTTCTACAATCATTGCCTTGTCCTTGTTTGCCAAACATAAAAAAAAAAGCGTTATTTCATTTAACCTGTGATGTATTTTCTCTCGCTGCTCTCTCAGGGCTGATTACTTTCCCCTCATCCAACACCCAAAATGAACCCTGAATTCTTCTTTCATCAAGAGCATTACTTTTATATATTTTTGCATGAATATTAAGATACATGCTTATGTAAATTAAGTTAATACACTTTCGGCTGAGAAAACAATTTATTTGACTATCTTAATTAACATTACTAAATTACAACTTTTGCTTTTGATTACAGGAAATGTAAAACAAAATAGGTAATTTTGTATTAAAGTAAAACAAGATTATGAGTAATCTTAAATGAAAGTAGGTCATTATTGTTTATTAAAAAGTTAGAATATCATATAAAATGACACTTACATCACTTAATGGGATAGTGTTCACACAAAACCACTTAACTTAGCACATTACAGTCAGTGTTGGCTGGATGGTACCATCACTTGCTAAACTGTTAGCATGAAAGCGGGTGTCATTAAGGTAACTATAAACAAAATAGCTATCCTGGAACCTGTCGTCACTAAGCTTATATGTTCAGGTTTTAATTTTGAGCTGACTGATATTCTGTGTGTAGCATATACATTATTTGTTGGGAGCCTACCATCATTCAACTTAATGCAAAAGTAATAGCATTGAGTCCAGACAGACTCAACTTAGTACAAACATCATTGTTGTAAGGCTTAAGTGAATGAAGTCTACTGTCATACCACTTTCATGCAACAAGTTTAATGTGGCCTACTCTGTAAAAATAAATTTTAGTACAGTGTTAAGCCTGCTCTTGGTCAAGTTTACTTTAGCTAGTATGCTAAAAGAGAAGCTACAGTCACATAAGCTAAAGTATTACCATGTTGTCTTTTGTCGATTAGCAGTAGCTAAAGTGTTGCCTTTGTAATTTGGCTCGAACATTTGCAATGCCGACAGAGTAAATGTAGGAATAAAACTAACTCTAAGTAATTTAAAATAATAGGTTTATAATAATAAGTCACAGAGTGGTGTGCGAACAATTGCTCGCAAGATGATTGTGCAATAAAACCGCTCACAACATTGATAGGGACTTGCATTGTTTGTCTTGCATTGATTGTGAACCTTGAAGCATTGTGGGGATGAACAAGTCTTTTTTTGTAGAGAGCAGAATAGCAAAACTAGACAGCATCGTGGGACCTTTTGTTATTTAGCAATAGCTAAAGTGCTAGCCTTACAACTAGTTTACAGGAATTGTAACAAATATAGAAAAAAATAGAGTTAAAGCTAACATGAGCAATTTGAAATGTAAGTTGCAAATTACTGTAGCTTGTATAGTAATTGTTTAAATTTAATGAACAATACATCCAATCCTAAGGAGTTTGTTGTGGATCCTTTACTCACTTAAGAAGCTAACATGTAGCTTGAAGTAAGCATTCCATCCCTAAATGAGAAGCAACCATTGAAGTTACCAAAATAGAGAGAGATATAGAGCAACAGACTTTATCTTAAGTCATCTGAAGCTAGTATCATATTACTCCATCACTTAGTAAAAGCTAAATGATTTGCTTTGCCAGTCCATGTAAGGAATCGTGAAGTAGAATGAATGAGGAAATTAGCCTTCTGCTCTTTGTAAGATGCTTCATGTGTTAGCATATGCTATCCTTTTAATAATCTGCTGGAGTAGTTGTCAGGGCCCTGCGGTGGACTCGCAACCTGTCCAGGGTGTACCCTGTCTCTTGCTCAATGATTGCTGAGATAGGCTCCAGCTTCCTGTGACCCTAAATTGGATTAAGTGGTTAGGAAAATAGATAGATAGCATTTGTTAGTGAAAATTTTTATTTACTGGCTACACTTCATCTTTTTTGTCTCAGTCAGAATTTGCGTCTGCCAGAACCTACAAAGGATTGTTACCTACGTCTGTTTGCTTGAAGTGCTTCAGGCGTCTAAACTGTTCCGTGTGCAATACCTTCAGCCTGCTATGATTTCAGTCGAGCACTTTCTGAGGTATGTTAACATGGATCTTAGTTGTGTTTATGAGGAAAATGAGTAGATAAAATATTTGAAGGGACAGGAGAGTATGCGGTAATATGAGCATATGTTGGAGTGATATGATGGTTAGCAAAACCTGAAGGCACTATATTTGTAAGATTATATGTTGTAGCAAGATCTGGTCTCATAACGTGCCTTGATCTGGCCGACAGCATGAGGTTGTCTTCATGCGCACAAACAAATGTAAAAAAATAAAAGTCTGTGTGGTCTTCTCAAGTTGAGTCATCATATCAACCACAGTTTCACGATTTAAATGATAAATAAAGTCATCATGAATGCAATGCCAACTATAATTGCTACCCACAAGTGCCGAATGCATCGCGAGAAGATGTACAAACTTTAAAATTCTCTTGAAATTGCAACATAAGACTTTATTTAAGTGTTTCAATTTTAAAAGAAGCCCTGCAACAGTTCTCATCTTTAGATCCAAGGCCGCCCCCAGCCTGTTACTAACCACACAGCTATGTGTCACAGGCTGTAATTTCCATCTGTGTTTGGTTAGCACCGAGCGTACACTCGCTATCTAGCTGTCTGACAGGTCGCAGGCCCAGCTGTTATGTATTGTGGCCAGGGGGTTCTGCTGCTCATTACGTGTGAAGGTATAATTATTATCATTATTGTTTCTTTTGCTTTCTTTTTTTTGTGTTTAAATTTTTTCTAAAGCCTGGAGCAACTTCATCCATGCTACGTCTATCAAGTTGCAAAAAGGAAGTGATTTCAATTTATCTCGGCCGCATGCCAGTAAAACTTTCAGCTCAGAGGTGTATGTTTGTCCGTTGGGAAGATGTGCAATAGTGCTGCATATAACCTACAGCCAAGAAGGGTGAATGCGTTTTCAGGAACATGTCAGATGAAAGTTTGTTCCTGTAAAGTTAATTATACATGTGACTACTCTTTTCAGGCACAGTTTTTGAAATTTCAAGGAGAAGGGTGGGTCATCTGGAGGGGAACTCCCAGATGTGCCATTTACATTTTTAAACCCCCCTTTCAAAAGGTAAACCCTGAACTTTCACATTCAATCATCATCTGTAGCCGTATCTGATCCCTTTGTGTTTGTGGGAACAGAGCATCGCGTGTACTATCTACTCACTGAAAGTAAAACTACAGCAAAGCAGCTCTTTACTCTCAGTGGCCACCCTTTCAGGTACACCTGTCCAGTTGCTTGTTAACACAGGTCTCTAATCAGCTAATCACATGGTAGCAGGACAATGTATTTAGCCATGTAGAAATGGTCAAGGCTGCCATTGTGCCACAATTCACAGAGGATCATCAAAACTGGACAATAGAAGATGGAAAAAAATGTTGCTGTGTCCATTTTCAGCTGCAAAATAGTGGGAACAACATAAAAGGATGGATTCATCTTCACTTGTATAAATATTTTAGGCTGCTTGTTGTCCTGTTTTCTTGGACCACTTTGGGCCGTACCAAAATGACATAGTTTAAACACCACAACATACCTTTCTATTAATGATCATGTCCACCCATTAATGAGCATTGTGTACCATCTTGGATACTTCCAGCAGGTTAATTCATCACGTCGCAAAGCTCAATTCATCTCCAACTGCTTTTCCTTATAATTAATAGACTGTACTCCAATGGCATCCATATGCACCAGATCAAACCAACAAAGCCTGTAGAAATGGGCAAAGGCAGAGTCTAATTTCCCAATTGGGATTAATAAAGTATAAAATGATTCATTAATAGCAAAACTTTAGGATATGGTGAAAAGGGAGACTGTCATCATGGATGTGCAGCCGACAAATCTGCAGCAACTGTGTGATGCTGTCATTGAACTGATCGTAGGTTTGCCTACTAGCTATCGGCCCAAACAATGATGTGTGATTCTGCTGACATTCAATCCACTAAAATATACCACAAGTACAACTTGTGTACCTCAGCATGTGTCTAAAATAAAACTTACACTTAATCTATTATAAACACACCTCTTAAAACTCTTTAAAAAAAAATTTAAATAGATGCTACAATCAGATTAGAAACCAACTGATAAAGCTAAATACAGGACTGTTCGCACCAACTTTTAATTTCCTTTTGAACGATTTCTCATCAATTTGTTTGTCAGTTGGAAGAGCTTTGAAGTCCACGAGACAGTTTGGCTGTTTGGCTGCTCTGAGCCACCGTACATACAATCACTACTCTCCACAATAACATTTCTGGTTTTTGTGATATTGGGTTACAGAACTTCGAGCAGATTATAGTCCTCAGCCCTAGAAGCACAAACTACTTGTGTAAACAGCTTAGCCAGCAGTCCAAGCTTTACCTGGACTGGACTCAGCGCCGAGCAGTGAGGACTCAGACATTTATTGTGTCCACAAGTGGGTGTGTTAGTTACTCTCTTCCTTACTGCACCGTCTTAACCTAATTAAACCTCCCTTCAGCAGCTTGCCAGCTTTGCCAGCTCCAGTCACACACATGCTCACAAACACACTCTTCCTGGAAATTACAGTGGAGTTAAAGGATTTGCAGCACTTCACTCTTCATTTATGGCTTCTTGGGTCAGACATGCAACATGTTGTATGAATCAGTGTTTGGGGTGCACATGAATGCTCTCACTCCCTTGTTTTATATCCAGGAAAATATTTCACTGTCCAATAACTTCCAAAAAACCTGAGACTCCTTAAGTTCTGCAACTTCCTATCCCTTCCCGTAAGGCTTAAGGCTCTCGTTTGTCAAATAGGGGGGGGGGGGCAGGATGATAAGTGAGAGACCACATCCTGTATGACGCACCTACCAATCCAGATAGATGTCACAAATAGCAGGGAGGGGGGAAAGACATGGGAGTGTGATTTATGTTCACGCAGAGCCTCTGTGGAAGAGCAGAGAAGAGTGTGTGGCCTGATGACGGACCTGGATCCATTAAGGAAGAGTTTGTCTCTGAGCAGCCAAGCAGCGCTTTTAGGCCTGAACTTATTGCAGAAAAAGAGAGTTTGTCTTGTTTGCGTGTCTTTTCCATGTGCAAACACACACACGCACACATAATTATGATTTCAAAATTCTTAAAAACATCTGCTTCTTACACATATTCTTCCTCACACATGCTTTCCCACATCTTCCAATCCCAGTCACCGTGACTTGTGTATTTCCTGCTTTGTTGCCATGACAAACAGCATAATCTTCAATATGGCAGGAGACAGGTGTGTTGAATCAGTTTAGAAAGTTCCTACTATTTACTCGACGATTTATAAGCATCCATTGTGCCTGTCTTTGCTGTGTAACACTCTCACAGTGAGTCAGATATGGATGGTATAAATAGCAGAATGATGACCTTTGATAGAAGGAGCAGGCCGTCTGATCCTGTGCCAGTGTGAGTGTTTACTTTACCTGTGCTGCCAGCTCCACGTCATTGTGGCCGGAAAAGAAGGAAAGAGGGCTGATTATTGTGTTTACTGTTCGTGTGTGGGAGAGGGAAAGTGTGTATTTGAACTGTGTATGTGTTTGGCTCGATGGAGGCGCTTGGCGTGGCAATGCATATTTTAACATACCTTTACAACTGGATGTGTGATTTCCACTTACTCGGATGTTTAGGTGAAGTTTTTGTGCAATGCATCCTTCTTTCAGGAATACAGCTTGAGGGTTTCTTTTATGTAAAATGTGCTTATTAGTATTTTAGAAGGAGGCTTCTCCACCATGTGAAACCTACTAAATTTTCAGTCTAACTCGTAATCTAATACATAAAATCAGACATTAGCTTGAATAACATCAAGTCTTTTAGGTCCACCTATTAAAATGCTTGCTACAATCATGCATGTGATGTAGACATGGTCAAGACAACTTGCTGAAGTTCAAACTGAGCAACTGTGTGATGCAATCATGATACATTTCATAAAGTCTCAAAATGGGACAACAGAAGATTTAGAAATATCACCTGGTCCTATGTGTCTCCATTTCAGCTCCACATTCAGATGGTAGGGTTATAATTTGGTTGAAACATCAGGAAAGCATGGATCCATCCAGCCTTATATCAGCGCTTCAGGTTGCTGCTGGTGGTGTGATGGTGTGGGGGGTATTTTCATGACCCACTTTGGGCACTTCAGCACTTCCAGCAGGATGATGCACCATGTCACAGAAGTTAAATCATCTCCAACTGCTTTCTTCACCATGACGATGAGTTCACTGTACTCCAACGGTCTCCATGGTCACCAGATCTCAGTCCAACAGAGCATTGAGACATGGTGGAACAGAAAATCCTCATCATGGATGTGCACCCAAGAAATCTGCAGCAACTGTGTGATGCTTCATGTCAATATGAAGCAAAATCTCTGAGGAATGTTTCCATCACCTTGATGAATCTATGACACCAAGAAATAAGGCGGTTCTGAAAGAAAAACGGGTCTAACCCGGTACCAGCAAGAGTATTTGCATATTTATATCCTAAAAGATGAGAAAAACCCTACGTTATATGAAATAACGTCACAACTTGCTCTAATACCCATATGATTAGAACAAAAGACCACCAACTACTTGACCTGTCTTATAATCAAATATCCTGGTAGGGCAATTAGGAGGAGGAGTAGGGAGTACCATACTGCAGATAATATATACTTTGCACTTGTTGCCAATTGCGTTTCGTTGCACTGTACTTGTACATGTGTAATGATAATAAAGTTGAATCTAATCCATCTAATCTAATCCAATCTAATGTACAGAAGCTCAGGAGGGACATTTCACTGTTGGCTGTAATTCTGTCTCATGCAATTCCGAAAACAGTCATGGTTTCTGAGAAAAGCCGACAACACTACCAAAGACTAACTGTGTTTATCATTATACGATGTATGTTAGACGAACGTTTCTAATAAAAGCCCAACTAAACACTGCACAGCAGAGTTTTTTAATATTATTAATATTTCTATAAATATAAAGCAGCTAATACAGTATTAAGTTAGAGGTCTCTCTGTTGACTAACACACTGTCTTGATGTGCTTGGACATGAAAGATGTAACTCTCTCCAGATTTTTCTATGCTCCAAGGATATTTATTGGAGGTCAAAGGCAGCAGGAATGTTGTGACACAAGATGACTTTTTGAGTTTTTACTGTAATACTGGCCTTACAGCAATAAAATACCATTTTCCTGCTGTCTCTCTTAATCTCATATTCTCCACACAAGCTATCAGCATCCTTTGTAGGGGCAGGCAGACCATAACTTAGCATGTGTGTGTCTGTGTGTGCGTGCATTAGTCCTGCATGTTGTTTGGATCTGTCGGCGCCCGGCCTATCGCTCCCCGTGGGCACATGAAGGGCGGTATGGTGGATGGGGGCTGGGAGCCGCTGACATGACCGCCCAGTTCAAAGAGATGGAGCAGGAGATGCAGTGAGAGGGGGAACACAGCGGCCTTTATACTCACCTTGGCTGAGCCTGGGAAAACTCTGCAGCCCTATACCAACCCCTGTCCTCGCCTGTGGTTACAGGCAGGGAAGCAAGTGGATTTACAGGTGCTGCATAGTGCAACTCAGCCTCTGTGATATGCCAGAATCTGTGATCTGAAGGAAAAAAAACTCACAATTACCCATGCGTTTCAATGAGAGCAAAGTGCTGATTGATGGCAGAGGGTGACGTGCAGTGTGTGAAAGTACTGCAGGCCAGTCTTGAAAATATTGAAAAAGTGATTTAGTTTTCCCACCGAAGTAAAAGCTGAAGAGTCAGGCTGAAGACTCGTGACCTCTGGCTCCATTCGTTTAATAACAAAGCTCTTATTTTTATCATTTGTTTGCTTATTTTACAATTCGGAAAGCGCAAAGTCAAAGTGTTGATCATGCCTGTGACTATTATTAAGATTAAGATTAGCGATGACAGCTATCATACAGCATCTATGAGGCATGTACTTCTTTTTAGTATTTTATCCTGTTGCACAGTATAAGCATATTTTTTGGGGCTAATTTGTTCATGATTTGAATGAATATAGTATAAGTTGGCAAGATTACACAGTCATATTATAACGATGTATCTGATCCTGTTATCCATAGTGAAACAAATGTCAGATTTTACAGAGTATCTAAAAGTAAAATGGGAGGCAGAGCATGTAGTTATCGATTCCTCTGTGGGACCAGCTCACAGTTCGGGCTAAATTCAACAATCCACTTTAAGAATCCATAGAAGGGTCTTTTACGGTCCTGTGTTTACAAATTCTTATCCAAGTTTAAGTTTATCCAGTTTTATTTCTCACTTTTCTCCCTTCACTTCCTGTGATCTGCAGACAAAAAAAGGAGGTTGCTTTATGTCGACAATATAAATTCAGTAATACATGTGAAACATGTATAAAGTAAGCTTTTTTTTTCTTCTTTTTTTTTTTTTACACTACAGTAGTTTTAAATATAGACACAATTGTCTCCATCCACACTGTCATGTCACATATAATACATTACACCTCCCCCTAAAATATGTCCACCCAAACATAATTGGACTATAATTAATTGGATTGAATGAGTCTGTGTCTTTAAAGGGGCTTTAAGACTACTTTGTCTACAACTGCTGCTTCACAAACAAAGCTGCACTGAACTAAATAGATGTGTACATGATCCTATTCATTCTACAGTCTGGGTCAGCTTTCCAGAAGCTTCCCATACATGTGCAAATGATAAATCTGCAGGCCATTCTCCTACACAATCCCTCCTCAAAACAAATGTCAATGTCTTTATCTTCTTTGATTTTTTTTTGATGGCCTCCTGCAGTAAACCACAAAGAGCCCTGCTGGACCCTTCAGACTAGTGCAACTACTCAGGCCTCATAAGAGGGAAGGAGAAACGGTGAACTGCCTTTCAAAAGAATGGGGTTAGCAAGATGGCAAGTGGAACTTTTGTTTACACAACTTCACCTCTGCTTATCATTTGCAGCAAAGACTCTAACAAAAATGCAACTATGGTTCCACATTTGTCTTGAATGGAGTAGTTTAAAGTTTTGGTTCATTCCAATGCAAATTTATTGCAAAACATTTTTTTGAAGGCCAGATTTTCCTTTTACTTGTCTGGTTTTTATTCTCATCATCTTGCTCTTCTTCCTCCTCTTTCTTCTTATGTTGGTCCACCCAGTAGCTGCCACAGCTTTATTTTCCATTAGCTACAGCAGCTTTTTAAAAATGCTCCCACTGGTATTGTTCCACTGGCTTGCTATGTAGCACCATTCTTGTCTGCCCTTTAAAAAAGGCTGGCTATCACCTCCGATGCGCCACACTGGGTGTTTAAAGTCTGCAGTCTATGCTCTCACACCTGGTTGTAAATACTATCCTACTTGTTGCTCTGCCTTCAAGCTGCAGTACAGCTAGCCAGCCATCTTTATTTCTCCCGTATGTCTTAAGCTTAATGTGTTTTTTTTATGACACGGCTCTTAGGGGCAAACTATGATAACACTTGCTGGAGCAGGTCTAAGTGTACATTGGCAGGGCTGTGCAGGTGTCACTCAGCAGGGCCTTGCTGTTTTATTAATAGTGTTTTATGTTTCAATGCAGACGGCTATGAATGTGGCTATTCAGTGGAGGAAGGGCTGTAGTGCAAAGTGAAGGAAGCTGTGTGTGAGTGTGTGTGTGTTTTGTAAGGACTGGCTAAGTTTGGCTCGTATGCTGCGACAGTGTCTGATGTGAACGACCCAGGGGGTGCCAGTTGTTTGTGTGAGGGTGTGTGAAGGGAGGGGAGAGGCTGACATCACTCCTTCCAGTGCTGAGGGGGTTGTTAATGCTGCCATTCTGGGCTTACAGGAGCTGGGGCTGCAGCAAGCGTGGGGCTTTGAATCACCAGGGCTCTGTACTTTCCAACTATACACACACACAAAACAAAAACAGACTCGCAGTAACATTCTCATAACATACCTAATTATGAAAAAATGACCAACATATTTCACACAGTTGCTCACAAAAGCAGATAATTTACAGGTTAATAACTGAGCGATGGTGTGTATTATCACTCAGTGAAATGACCAGTTACAGCTCAACATCAGCTGTAAACTTGCTCATCTTAATAAATGAAGGTTGAGAGTGTTCACTTTGGGGGTGTGCAGCACAAGTATGCGCTTGCTTACACGTGTCAGCCAGACTCAGGGCTTAAATACATTAAGCATCATGCTAAGAACATGTTTGAGGGGAAATTTATGAGGTCTGACAACACAGTGTGGGTGAAGCAGTTTAAAAGTGCAGTCTGGTATTTATTTCACTGCTCACACTCACACAGGCATTTAAATGTTTTAGCTTTGGGAAATGGTTGATGAGATATGACTCCTCTGTAAATGTTTGTTCAATTATTGTAGTTCAGAAAAAGTGTTGAACATTGAGCTTTGATGCACTTACTATATTGATGTTTCTGAGATTCTAGCAACTGGATATCAACAGTGAGTTTTTTGAGCATGCGTCACGGCTGTTTCAGTAAAGAAACCTAAGAGAAAAACATCAGTGCAAAAGGTTCAGAGGAGGTGACAGACCAATAGATAAGACAAGAGTCAACATCAGACTGACTTTTATTGGCTGGAGAATTCACAGAGAGGAGACAGGATGAAATAAACTGCTTCAAATGAAAAATATTTTATTCATCCCCAAAGGAAAATTTAATATTATAGTATACAATAATTAATTTGAGGAGGTCTTGTTCCAGAGGCTGATGGCTGCTGGCAGGAATGATCTTCTGTATCTTTCAGTCTTGCATCGGACCTGAAGAAGCCTCTCACTGAACACACTTTGCTGTTTCATCACTGTGTTGTGGAGAGGGTGTGAAGAATCCTCCATCATCTTCATCAGCTTGTGCAGCATTCTTCTTTGGACAATCAGCTCCAGCGGCTCCAGTTACTCCAAGCACAGAACCAGCTTTCTTGATCAGTTTGTTGATTCTCTTCAAGTCTCTGGTTCTGATGCTACTACCCCAGCAGATGGCTGCAAAGCTGACTGCACTCTCCACAACAAGACTTATAGAAGATATGCAACATCTTGGTGCAGACGTTAAACCATCTCAACTCCCTTAAGAAGTACAGTCTGCTCTGACCTTTCTTATAGTTGTATTCAGTGTTGCATTTCCAGTGCAGTTTGTTGTCCAGCTGAACTCCAAGATACTTGTATTCCTCCACCACTTTAGCCTCTTTTAAAGTCAAAGTTTTCATAATAATTATGGCCCACTCACAACAATCAATTGACAGGCTGATATATATATATATATATATATATATATATATATATATATATATATATATATATATGTATATTAGATTCAAAAGAGTTTGTTGATGCAATCTATAGCCTCTGTGCATGTGCAAGCAATTCCCAGGTGCTGCTGTCTTTGACAGAGCAGTTTATGCAATTTAGTGAGTTACCCTGTTTCTCATTAGGAAAACACTGAGGCCATGGCAACAAAAGTATCAGCAATTTAAATGATGCTTAGTAACTGAATTGAGTCGCTATCGCTGACACGCATCGGTACCGGCTGAGACTGATCACAAGCATCCACAGCTGCTGCCACTTACGCTGATTAGTGTGTGTAAGCTTAATTTCTGTCAGGGTAGCTCTACTGTAGGTGTGAGTTATTTCACGTGGAATGAAAACATTTCCTCTTCCTTTCCATTTCAGTACGAAATGAAAACATTGAACTTACACACACCCCTCACCCTCACCTCTGCCTGCTGCCTGTCTGCCTGTCTGTGTGTTTGTCAGTCTGTATGCTCAAGTGTGTGTACATACTCAGTGCCTAGGGTGGAGATTAACTCTGGTATTAATGGGATGTCCCTCGCTGAATGTTCCCCCCTCCTCCCTCACATTCCACTGTCCCAAACATACACACTGACATACGTGGCCTTGTGTGACCCCTCTCCACCCTGCCTTACTTGAACATACACAGGCATACACAATCACACACACATTCCCCTTTGGCATTGCTTCACTCGCTCCTCCCTCACCCTCCCAGGCCTCTGGACATCAGAGCAGGCCTCCCCAATCCCCCTTTAGCAAGCATCCAGACCTGTTAAACCAACACACAGCCAGGTCTTTTGTCCTGCAGCTTGATCTGGAGTGTGTGTGTTGGCTTGGCCTGGATGGAAGGTTAGGATAAAATTTGGACAATGTTGAATCCCCTTTAATCCCAGAAAGGCAGCGGTAAAGCTGAGAGCAGGAGGACCTCCGGCATTTCCAGTGCTCCAACCTCCTTTACCTGCCTGTGAGTGCAGGCATTGAGTTTTCATTGCCACAGTGGGCCCCGTTAGATCAGCAGTTATGTCTTTCATTAATAAAATAGCTTCCTAACTATAGAAAGCAGCACCGCTACATTCATCCACCATTTTCTGCAAATACCGTGTTCTCTTACTTGTGTGATGTTAATAAACTCCTCGAACTTTTCAGTCTATGGCTTATCAGGTTTCTTTAATTTCCTTTTACTCACATTTTAACACAGGGTGACACATTATCTTACTAAATGAGAAAAAGACATTTTTAAGGCTAGCAAGTTGAAAGTTACCAAGCGTCCTAGCTTTGCAGAGTTAGCTTGTTAGCTTTCTGAGGTTAGCTTGATATAAAGCTTTTTGAAATATTAACATTTACTGACTTTAACAAATCTACCTTTGTGGAGCTTTTGATACTCCAAGAAGTATGTACAACCTACAGAAAATAGCTAAAAATCTGTAATAAATTATTTAATTTCGTGTTATTTGTCTTTGAACCTTTACACTGGTAATATATTGTGTGGATCCAACTAATTGCCACAATCTAACTTGAATGGACATGAATCCATTCAGTGCATTGATTTTGAGCTGAAATGGGAAGAAAATGAAAAAGAAATGAAAAATTTATAACAAAATAAACTCACAAATCTGCAAGAAAGGAATGTCACACAATATCAACATAATCTGTTTTCTGTACTTGCTTTATCCCATCATTTGGAGGTGTTGGAGCTCCCAGATGCTTTGTACAGGTCACCAGTCACCTCATGAGGTCAAAACAGAGACAAAGGCGTAAAACAAATATGTACACTCACACAAACATCCAATTCAAAGTTATCACTAGTAAGAAACTGAAGTGCCTGTAGGTGCACAGAAAACATACAAGTTTAACTAATAAACCTGAGTGAAGATTTAAACCAATAACTGTTGAAGATGTTTTAACCACCACACCTGCAAACACAACTATTTAATACGGCAAAACTAACAAACTATGGAAAAATATACTATATATATAAATATATATATATATGTATAGTATATTTTTAATATATTTAATACGGCAAAACTAACAAACTATGGAAAAATATACTATACATACATATATATATATATATATGTATATATATATATATATATATATATATATATATATATATATATATATATATATATATATATATATATATATATATATATATATATATATGTGTGTGTGTGTGTGTGTGTGTGTGTGTATAGTAACATAGTAATCTATGTTTAGGTGTTAATTTGAAGGTAAAATGATGGGAAGATGGTTTGTTGTAAATGAGCGTCTTGACACCTGCGTTACAAATTTGTATCACAGGATAAAAAAAACAAAAAACCAGTTGTTTTTTTAAAAAATCTTTTTATTTTTATATTTGCCTTAATCAAACATCCTTTATGTATTTATTTTTAATATTCATTTATTGTAAATAATTTATCTGACTGTATTTTTGTAATTTACTTTAATTTAGTTTCCTTTTTTTCTCGTTTCAGTTTTCTTTTACTGTGTTTATTTTGCTTTTAAAATTTAGCCGTTAAAGGGTTAAGCAAGGAGAACCTTTTGAGGCCTCAGTCACATAACTTATTAGGCTATGAACAAAAGACATTTCCAAACACCCTTTATAAAAAATCAATTTCTGTGAAACTAATCTTCCGTATTGCCTGGTGTTGATGGTCTCAAATCCACAATCATGAGAAAGTTGAACAACAACGGTGTGCATGGCAGCATGTCCAATTTATAGGTCATTAGGAAATGAAACACTGCTCTCCAGCACGGGAAGCTTATCCAATCTGTAAATCATGGTGGTTGGAGCATATTTGTTTTGATCCCAAAAGAAAAGACTTAAATAATTTTGATAATCAGATCCAGTATGAAATATCTGATCATTTCCCACGCTAAGAAATTAAATTAGTCTTTGTCTCATTGTTCACAAACTTTCATGCAGCACTGCTCATCAGCGTTTCTGTAATAATAATATTATTTGTTTTGGAAGTTTCCCTCTCAGGCTTTCTGTCATACAGGAAACATATTTAAAAGGCTTCAAACAGTCTTGAGTGTACCAACTCCCTTATAATCCTTGCATCTCATTAACTCCCAGCTCCTGAGCTTTCTCTGTGACTGTATCATAGGAAAGAGTTAAGCCTTGGGATGTAAGTGTAATACACACTGCCCCAGTGAATTGACTTTAAACGGCGAAAAGAAAGTCAGAACACGGCAAACGGTTTTGATTTATGGGAGCAGAAACACATTTGATATTCATTTCCTCAGCTGTGGCCAGCTAAAAAAACAGCCCACAAATAGACCCATACTGACAATGGCGCAGTGTAACCTTCCAGAGTGTTTGTGTGTCTCAGAGCCTGCGTGCGTCACTCCTATTTTAGGAATGTTTTGGGGCTCTTTCAGTCAAATTCACCGCAGATGTTTCTGATTCGCCAAACACACATAATAAGTAATTATTGAAAACACCTTTTGGTTGCCCAGGGTTGTGTGGTGCTTCATTTTGTGTAATCCAAGCTGTGGTTTTTCAGAGGCACAGGATCCAAGAGTATATTGAAAGCCAACAAAACAGCCCCGTAGTCAGAGTTTCCTGAGAGAAAAAGAGAGAGAACGGAGCTTAAAGAAATACTCCCCATCCCGTTTCAGTGAAAGAACATAAGAAAGGAAAGGAAAGATGGAGGTATGGAGTTAAGGAGATGAGGAGGGAAGGACCAGCATTAGTCACAGTCAGTCAGGTGGTTAGAAATTACACATGGGAGTTCCAGAAGAAAGAAGAGGGGCGATAAAAACGATACACCGACTCTAACCTGGACATGTAAGTTAAAACATTAGCATATGTGAAGTAGACTCTTCACAGCAGAAAAATACACAAAGAAGCCCACAACAACTGTCTATTAAGCAGACAACTAGTAGAATATTAAAAGTAGATGAAGTAAATGGACATATTTGTCAGATGTTGGTTCCAGATTAAAATATGAATTATATCTTACATTCTAAACAAATTAAAAATGTAACACCTTGTTTCATAAAAGATACAGGTCAGAAGACATCAAGTAGGTTTGTGGATTAATTTGCTTTTGCCTCACATGAAAAATCTGAAAACTGTCTCCCGAAAAATTAGGATTTTGATTTGTTGCTACATATAAAATGGCATCCTGCCCACAGGTTGAAGGCTGGGTTGTAAGGGTTATAGCAACCTTGTGTGTTCAACTTGCACATGTTCTAATTTTACTACAAAAAAATACCAATGAGCATCCTTTACAGGACAGAAATAACATACTATCTAGGTTTTAGTCCCCTATTAACTAATGTTAAATTAATACATCTTAAATTAAAGTTTTCACATTGTTAAAAAAAACATTATCAGTATGACTCCTAAATTGTGTTATACATAAAATAAACTGCATAAGATATAAATGCCATAAACATGTTTGGAATAATTATGAGAAATGTATTTATTTGCCAAAGCAACATGGATCATTTTAGATTTTGGAGCGAAACCAGCTCATAAATCAGCAAATCTTGAATTCATTACCATGATTATTTTTCTGTTGTTTCTCTTTCCCATTGTATTTGACCATTTTTAGCCAAACAAAGCAAAAACTAATTTAAAACGTTTCCTTACAGGATGTTATTTTCATCACAGCACAATTTAATGTATCTTCAAACATTCCATATGACTTTAAATATACAAGTTATGAGAGCAAAAGTATCTCTTTCAGTTGATATTTACACAATTGATAAATTACTGGCCCATACCATGAAGCCAAATCCCCCCAAAGTGATATTTTTTAAAGCTTTTTAAAATGGAAAATTCAGCAGCATGCTAATTCTAACAAAGTAGCACTATGCTAACAAGTCACACTTGTTCTTCAGTATTCTGCTTTGGAGAGGTAAATGAAGCTGAATAAATTCCACTCACATGGCATATTTAAAAAACAATTGTAAGATAAGGTTATTAGAAAATATATATGTTTACTTTAACTGCACCAGTGACTTTTGCTAAGGGAAAGCCCTGCTAACTTTTAGTGTGCAAGCTAGCTAGACTAGGGAGTTTTTCATGAATGTTGATAACATGACAACATGATGGCAACTTCCACTTCAGTAATAGATGTCTAAACTGTTCAATTTTAGAAGCAACACAATGTTGATTTAATAATTTCTGGTATTGACAAAACAAAGTCTCATAATTAAGATTTTGGGAGTAAAATTCTCAACACAAGTGTTCTTAGAATGAGATTATTTGCTGTAGGAAAATTCAACCAACTAAAAACTGACATTTTTACAGAACAAGAATGGAGAAGCTAATTTGACATAGTTTAACATACATTCAAAACATACAACAAAGACTAATTTAGAATAAAAAAAAACACTTAAAACTTAAAAACACAAATCTGAGTAAAATGACAAGCTAGTTAGCTTATCTAGCAAGTACAGTAGCAAGCTTGACCTAGGTGGTAGTATCCTTATTTCTTTAATCAGTTGGACTGTTGTTGTTACATTGCAAAGTTTATGCACTATTTCTGTTTGTTCCACCCCTGATGTGTGTTTCAGGGTGCACACTGTGCACCAATGTGATGTGTGAGACTGTACAGACAGAGAAAGATGCACTTCAGCTTATATTTTGACTAACTTAGTGTTGATGTGCTGGTCTGATTAGGATGAACTGCAGTCATGCATCAGTCCTATCAGATGTTCAGAGGTATGAAGAGCTCAGCAGCTGAAAACTCACTTTAGCTTGTATTGTTTTTGTTTTCAGTAGAACTGCAAATATACTTTTTCTTGTTGCTACCCCACATTTCCCAACACTGACACCTTTTTGAAGTATGATTATACAGAACTGGGGAAAAACAGACTGGATTCACCACAGCCTAAATATTTCTTTGTCTGTTTTGTTTGTGATTTTATCATCTGACCAACCTTTCAGATCACAAAAAAATATACCAGAAATTTCATAAATATTTTATTTGTTTTCAAATCACAGTCCTGATTTCTTCTTTCAGTCCTAGCTGAGAGTGTTTGTTTTCCCAGTGGAGCTGCATTTAACAGTGACTTTAGAACCGTGTTTGCACAAGCTTACATGACTACAAATTGGTGTCTGTGATTCTGTGTGGGTGTCTGACTGCTTGCTCTGTTTGTGGGTGTTTCTTTTCTGCATGTGCGTTTGTCATTTCGGGAGAGAGACGGATTGATGAGAGAGAAGGAAAGAGAGAGCGAGAGAGAGAGAGAGAGTTGGAGATTGGAGACGGGATGGGGGATGACAGGCTGGATCTGATTACGGGTTGGAATGGCTGGGAGGGTTTGCGGTGCAGCGCTTTCTCAATAGTACATTCCTGTGTGCAAGCCGAGGCAGGATCTGCAACTACAGGCTGGCCTCTGCCAGAGGGATTGAGTTAAGAAAGAGAGGAGGGGAAAAAAAGCACATCGTCAGAACAAGCAGCAGGTCAGGACTCACATTTGGTAGGCCCTTGCTAGATAACAGGATAGAGGATGAGTCATTTGCACGTCCTGCTCTGGCCTTCATGACACTGGAAAATGACTTTAATAGGCCTTCTGTGTTACAGGAGTGTAGGCGTTATATTTTGCAGATCCGAGGTCTAAGGTTGGAGCCTCATTGTTTCTGGATGATTGGTGGAAGTCAAATTTACATGCCCTCTCAAACTGCCAACAAGAGGGGGAGTGACCTTTAAAGAAGGAAACTGACTTTTTAAGAGTCCCGATAGTTTGTACGGGCCAAGAGTTTGCATGCTTGTCTACATGTGCCAAAAGGAAGTGTCTGACAACTCTACAAATCAGCACTTTCAAAAGTCAACAGCTGTATGCCAGGATGACTCCTCAGTACTAGAAATATTCAAGGACTAACCTGCCCTTTTGGGGAAAAGGCTAAATGCTAGACACACACACACACACACACACACACACACACACACACACACACACACACACACACACACACACACACACACAAACAGATACTCCTTTGCTCATCAGATGCATTGGGAATAAGTCAAACATTTCCATCTAAGTACCTGTGTGTTGGGGGTAACTGTCTGACTGGCTGTTTGTACTTGTCTGTTAACAACAGATTGTTTTGCTTCCTGTCTCACCAGATTTCCAGCTTTCTCTCTCCTCCTTTTAATTGCACAAAAGCCCTCCCCATGCACCAAGTTCAGGCTGGGGTTTTGACACGAGTCAGTGAACAACACAGAGGTTCCCATGCTGAAAACTGATAAGGAGGCCTTCCTCCCCCTTGCCAGCTCCTCTCTCCTCCCCATGTGGTGCCAGGCGGTGTGTATATTTGTGTGTGAGAGGGCGTGTGTGTGTGTGTGTGTGTGTGTGTGTGTGTGCACCAGGCAACTGGGAAAGGTAAGTGGGAGGCTGAGGAGAGTGATGCAGGCCTTTGTTCCCTACATTACTCCTGCCACCACTACCTCCATCCACTCACAAAAGAAGTCGGCTTCTCCTCCTCTTTGCCCGGTATTTTGATTTACTATGCAGAGGAAATAACATTAACTTGTCTGTGCCCCCCCCCCCCCCCCCCCCCCCCCCCCCCCCCCCACACACACACACACACACACATACACCAACCCTTTTGTTCACAGGTTTGTTTACTATTCTCTGTATGGAAAATCTTCAGGAATGTGGAGGAAGTGGGTGTTTCCTTCAGAAGGTTCAGTATTTTTTAATGAGGTTTGGGTGGAGGGGAACAAGTGATGTGGGGAATGCTTCAGGTGGTCAGACAGACAGACAGGCAGGCAGGGAGGGTGTGTGTGGTTTTAAGTTACCTGAGCTGCCTCACCTTTTTTCTTTTTTACATCTGTATCAGGTCTGCATAAATTTAAAGGATCAATAAGCTATGATACGTCTCCACCTGCAGGGATGGGGCAAGATGAAGACCTCCTCTCTACTGGATTTCCACTGTCAGATTGATGAGAAAGGACACATCCACCCTGCAATTATCCAAGGATGATAATAAAGCTTCTACCTTTTTGAAGAACTGGTGAAAAAAAATCATTTTACACACATATAATACAGTAAAAAGAACTTAAAGTTGATCCTACAGCCTCACTGTTGTAGCTCTTTCTAGCTTCAACAATGAACTTGATCAACTGATAACAGCTTGCATGCAGAAATAGAGGCTTTAAAACAAAACTATGGAAAAAACAGCACTGGTAAACACCCTGTATAAAGGAGGGTTCAACCACCAGATGTTTATTTGCATTGCTGGGCTTGTTTGGCTCATCTGAAGGCTGAGACAAGCTAAAGCAGACAGCCCAGCCATACATCTACACATCAATGCTTTCAGGTGATTTAATGTTGGATTTCTTTTCACACGCCAGTTTTTTATTAGCAATTATTCAAATACTTATTCAATATTTTGGCAGGTTCAACAATCGTTTAAAGAGTTTTACAGGATAGATTAGCAGTTGACTTAATTGACCCTTTGCTACGCCCCTAATATGAATTTAATTTAAACTAACTTTAATGTATGACACCCACCAGATGTTAATATCTGTTGTGTTTTAACTAAGGGTGGGACTTTATTAAAAATATATCAAATTATTTACAGGCTTTGTGATTAATAATCTGAACTGATCACATTTAAAATGCACAACAATATTCGCCCAGAAAAAGCTACTTTGTTTTACATTTAAATGTATTTTGGTAGACAACTCAATCAAATAGTAGACAAAGACATTAATATTGTAAACTCAAACTTTGGTAATGTAAAAAAAAAACCCCAAAAAACATTTCATTTTAAAACAGCAAGAAAGAAATTGAAAATATCTCCAGCTGTTCTCTAAACGTCTACAATATGATACAGTCATTTTAACTTTTTGAATGTTTTATCCACAGTCTTCATTAACAGGCATTAATGTCTGACAGGATGCCAAAGTGGGATCAATCAGTGGCATTTTCTGGTCACAGAGCAGAAAAGTCATCAAACTTGTTGATGGTTGCTTTGTCCTAAAATAGACTCACTAGTAGGGTCTGAAAAACCACTAAATACAGCG
This sequence comes from Telmatherina bonti, assembly GCF_933228915.1. Taxonomy (NCBI): domain Eukaryota; kingdom Metazoa; phylum Chordata; class Actinopteri; order Atheriniformes; family Telmatherinidae; genus Telmatherina; species Telmatherina bonti. The sequence goes on from NC_136629.1 coordinate 15,454,161, forward strand.
CCAGTGCTGCTAACACAGTAGCAGGTGTGCAACGTGCATCAGGTGTACCAAGAAATTGTGCTCTGACACAATTAAATGCGTTAATTTTTTAAACATGTTACTTTTTCTGTGATTAATTCCTCGTTATTTACACTTTAAAGTCCCACCCCGAGTTTTACCGTGTTGCTAAGGGTTTGTCAAGTGACATTTCTTTCTAGGGATTATCTAGTGATAGTTTTATTTAGCCTCGAGCTGTACTCAGCAACCTTACTTAATGTTAAAGCACTTGTAACTTTAAAATGATTGTATGATTCAGTGGTGGGCTGCACATAGTGGTTAGCACTGTGGCCTCACAGCAAGAAAGTTTCTGGTTCAAACCTTGGTTTGGGGTGAGGCTGGGAGAGTGGTCTCTCCAGGTACTCTGGCTTCCTCTGTCCAAAGATGGGTTAACTGGTTACTCTAAATCACACATAGGAGTGACTGGTTGTTAATCTTTGTGTTGGCCCTGCGATGAACTGGTGAGCTGCCCAAAGACTGCTGGGATAGGCACCCTGTGACCCTGGTTGGACTAAGGTTGGTATTATTTGATGAATTGCATTCACACTATTGTTTTTCTCTTTCAGCACTTAACTCCTCTTTAACCGTTTGTGCCACTTCAGCCATACAAATATTAATCTCTTTGGTGCTTTCAGAAAAATTAGTTTTTGAGATATTTAGCGTTTTGGAAAAATAACTTGTGATTGGATGACAAGCCCTACCACAAGCCTTTTATATTACGATCTAAATTAGCATAGTTGGTGTCAGCTAAGTCTTTTTGCAAATTATTTAAAAAACAAAGGCTATATAAAGTACTGCAAGTGTCTTTGTTTACTTTATTGCCATCAGCTGTGCTGCTTTGGGAAAGTCTGAAAAACTGCATAAGTAAGACAAAGTCTACATGGTTCCAAACCAATGTGGAGAAAATTTGGAAAAACAAGACAAAGTGTTTCATCCAAGGTGAAAAATAAAGAAACTTTTTTTAAAATCAAATATTCTATGGTAAATTTTTTCAGGATGTTAGTGGCCTGACCCTTAGCCAACCTTTTATTTATGCTGCCAACAGCTTGGACTGCTGGGGAATGCCCGATAATGCGTTTTCCTGAACTTTTCTCTGTTTACTCTTTATTCTCCGTGTATAAATATGTCACATAATTGTCGTTGTGTTTCTCATTCTTTCTCAGGAAGTATTCTAAGGATGAAAATTATGGTGATAATTGACCACTTTTTCTCTTGTCCTCTTTACCCCCTCTGGTCCAGGCAGATGGCATTCCTTTTTTAGTCTTGTTTTGCTGGAGGTTGTTGGAGACATTTTCTCTCTACAGCTCAGTTGCCTTGCAGTTAATCAATAACACGAGTTCTCAAGCTTGTCCACAGTCTGCTGCACTGCCTTGATGTTAACAGCACCAAATTATTTGTCATAAAATATCCAGCACCTCAAACAACACAACCAGAATCAAACCTAATTCTACAAACTGTGCAACGTTGGGGTTGTTAAACTCCAGTCCTTGAGGGCCGGTATCTGGCAGGTTTTTGTTGTTTCCCTCTCCCAACATAGCTGATTCAAATAAAATGGATCGAGCAGCTTCTTATCAACCTATTTATGAATTTTGGTCAGGTGTGTTGGAGCATGCAGACAACAAAAATCTGCGGGATACCGGCCCTCGAGGACTGGAGCTTGACACCTGTGGTATACGGCATTCTCTGATTTTAAATTTCTGATACCACTGGATTAAAGCAACTACACTTAACTTTCTGACCTAAAACTCGGTGCTTCTAACACATTTTTAAGGCTCATTGACATTCTTTAGGCACATTTCTTGAAATTATCATTACACCACAGCACACAGAGGCTCAAACACCAATTTGCCTGTATTTTGCTTTCCGGCATCGTGTCAGTCGCCAGCAACTAAATATCAGCACACTGACTGTTATGAAGCACAGTGGCTGATTCAGCAAAGAAACCCAAGAGAACTTTATTAGAGAACGTAAGGAAAAGACAGAGAGAAATAAGCAGAGCAACATCTAAGACAAAATCATCCCTGGACTGGCTGTAACTGGCTGGAGACAGCTGGGAGAAGAGACAGGATGCAAGATTGATGATTGGCCTTCGTTAGCGGATGCCAAAGTCTGCCACACGCCAGTAGTGTCGCATTAAGAGAGCTCCCTTTTAGGTCTAAATAGCTCTCAAAGTCTAGGGTGTCTCTCACCTCTGCTCTGCTGGGAGGTGGGATAAAACCGGATTACAGATATGGAAACTGGAAAATTAGATTAAACATTCATCTAATCATCTCTCTTGGATGATTAGATCCTGATTTTTTATTATTCTGTCTGGAATGACAGGAATTGACCCTTGGACCATTTCTACCACTAACACACACCTCCACAGTCCCATTCTCACACATTTGTGGTCACCTGGAGCTCTCCTCGCTGACCTATGACCTCAACAGCCTCTGTAACCACACATAAACTTCAGCCTGTGATTAAAACGCTTCATGTTCCAGTGATTACATGACAACAGCCCAGATGAGGAAAACATGACATCAGTAGCAGTACGTATAATAATACCATTAGCTCCTGGCTCTAACTCAGGAAACAAATTAACCATAAGTACTATTTGAAAGTATAGAAGTTAACAACCTTTCCATTGTCAGGAATACTTCAGTGGATGGTGCGCTCTTGTCTACTCTCACCCACCCCCATCTTTCCACGCACACACACAGCACGGTCCTCTGAAAAGGGGCTGAATCATCTGTACTAATGAGGGCCTTAGATTTCCATGCAGCTTTCATTCTGACTGGGTCTGCGTCTGCGTTGACCACTTAAGAGCTCCAGCTGCCCACAGAAATGCCTACAAGGGGATGCCTGCCTCCAGACTCCATGTGCTGGTGGGTCTATGTTTATATGAGTTTCAGGGGCTTGAAAAGAAAGTTGTGTAACTATTTTTGTGTGAGTGTGTGTGTGTGTGTGTGACTCCTTTAGGTATTGATAGCAGATGCACAGAAATTTTTGAATGCAACATCTGGATAAGCCTGGCTTGTAAAATGTTTACTTTGGAATGACTAGGAGGGGAATTTTCATAATCCTATAGTCATGGACTTTTACGTGAAGTCACTGTTCAACAGATCTGTATTATTCCTGTGCAATGAAACAAATCCCAACACTACAAGACTAGTTTGAATTTGCAAGTTAATCTCTCCTCTATACTCTGGATTCTTGTTTGCAATTTGCAGAGATTAAGGAATTTGATGTTGTGGGGGAAGACGTGGCACGATGGGGAAGATTAATCTACATGTGTGTGAGTGTGTGTGTGTTTATCTTTTGCAGGTGATGATCTGATCTCAGGTGCATGATTGTGTGTGATTGCGTCCAAAGACTCTGGCCCCCATCTTCCAATCTGTCCATCTCTCAGCAGTCTTGTAGAAGCAGATGAGAGTCCCACCCGTCTGCAGCAGGAGACCAGAGAAGTCCTTTACTGTTTTATGGAAGAAGCGCTGTCACACTGGTATGTGGACCGTCTGTTAACACTCGGAGTAGAAGCACTGCCAGTGTTTACCTTGTTTTTACATCTAATCATGGCTTCTGTTTGACTATCCTTTAGTATTCATCCACAGAATTTAATGTCATATTATCTGTTAACTTTTCAGTTTCTATTCTATTTTATTATTTTCTATTATAGGGTATGTATGAATTGGCTCGAAATGATGTGTACGTTGATTTGTGTATGTAAAGTGCCCTGTGACAACATTGTTGTTAAGTGGCGCTAGACAAATAAAGATGAATTGAATTTACCATATATCTATTCTATATTTCTATATCGGGTTGCACGGTGGCACAGTGGTTAGCACTGTGGCCTCACAGCAAGAATGCCACTGGTTTGATCCTTGGCTGGGGCAAGGTTTGGTCAGTGGCCTTTCTGTGTGGAGTTTGCATGTTCTCCCCGAGGCTCTCCGGGTTCTCCGGCTTCCTCCCATCATCCAAAGACATGCATGTTAGGTTAATTGGTTACTCTAAATTGCCCATAGGAGTGAGTGTGAGTGGTTGTTTGTCTCTGCGTGGCCCTGCAATGGACTGGCGAGCTGTCCAGGATGTACCCTGCCTTTCGACCAAAGCCAGCTGGGATAGGCTCTAGCTCCCCGCAACCCTGAATTGGATTGAGCGGTTTGGAAAATGAATGAATGGATCTATTCTATATCACAACTGGATACATATCAGAGTATACCTAGTTGTGATTAGATGAGCAGAAGTGTATCATGAAATAAGAATTTGTTTGGAACCAAATGAAAACATTGATTGCCTTGTTCGCAACACTTCAGGCTGCTGGTGGTGTAATGGTGTCAAGGTTACTTACATGGCCCACTTTGAACCCCTTAGTATCAACTAAGCATATTTAATCATCACAGCTTACCTGAGTGTTGTTGCTGACCATGTCCATCCCTTTATGAACACAGTGTAGCATCTTCTGATGGAAACTTCCAGCAGGATGATGCACCATGTCACAAAGCTGACATCATCTCCAACTGCTTTCTTCAACATGATGAGTTCACTGTCCTCCAACGGCCTCCAAAGACACCAGATCTCCGTCCAACAAAGCAGCTTTGGGAGGATTGGGAGATTCTCATCATGGATGTGCAGCAACTGTGTGATGCTTCATGTTAACATAATGTTAATATCCACATTTCTAATGCTGGACAGAAAAAGTTAGTGCACGGAAATATTTAGTTGCAAAAATCATTGACATTGTCATGACAGTTAAACAATAAAACAGTTAAGTAAACACACACAGTTGAATTCCCCTTTATCTTTTTCCCCTTCTTTGATAATTTACAGTTCTTAGTGGAGACGTTTCTGCTCCCATGATTGAGAGAGACCAGCTTTTGAACATAAATCCAGCTCGCCTGTGCACAAGACAGCTCTACATAACCACAGCAATGTTTAAAACTCAGAGTAAGGTCTGATTTGGACAGAGGAGGGGTGTCTTCCTCAATCATCATCAAAAGCTGCTCTAAGAGACGATTCATGGTCATAGAGCGAGACACTGCTTCGTTATTAGTGGCCATTTCTGAAGATGACGATGTAATGGTAGTTTTAGGTGTTTTTTGGATCACTAGGATAACTGTTATTGGCCAGCTTGGTTGCAGAGTTAGAACAACAAACTATGATCTAACAGAGGATGGAGTTAAACACACAGGGCTGACTTCGTGCTCGGCTGCAAATTAAATTTAGGAGAAGAGCAAAACAAAGCAGCCTATAATCTACTTTAAAACACAAACAGGGTTATGAGTGTGTGTGCGAGTGTGTCATAGCCCGTGAAGCAGAACAGCTGGGTTGGGGTAACTCTTGTCATATGCCAATGATGGCAGCTCTTTTAATTCTCACCAAGGGACACACACACACACACACACACACACACACACACACACACACACACACACACACACACACACACACACACACACACACACACACACACACACACACACGAAGACACTTCTGGTTTGTATTGGCCGTTGGGACTCTTATTTGACACAACCTGCCTCTTACCCTAACCATCACAAATAACTGCCTAATCCTAACCCTCATACACACACACATATACACACATCAAACAGTCTGAATTCATGTGACATAACTTTACATGCGCACATAACAAACTGAACAAGCATTAAGGCACAAACATACTCATAACCCTGTTTGTGTTTTATAGTAGATTATTTTTGCTTTTCTCCTAAACCCTGACTTAATGTCATACTTATAATAAACATCAACATATAAAATGTTTTAACTTAGGTGAAACTTAGACATCTTAAAAGAAACCTTTAAACAATTGTTCAGTATTTTTAGACTAAATTGAAAAAATGGCCAGGTAAAAACTCATGTCTGCAGCATATATTCTTAAACAAGTTGACAGATTTAAGAACAAACTAACATTATATGCGTTTATATTTAAAGCTTTTTAATATCAAAATACAAATCAGTGCTGAAAAAACAATTATGTGCAGAAGATGCTCCTGGAAACTGACCTCAAAGATGTTTGGAGGACCAGCATCTTAAAACTACTTGACCTTAGAGAGGGATATTACTACTAAGGAATCTCCTGGACATGTCCCCTGTCTCCACTCCCCTACGAGCCTGAATTGGATTAAGTGGTGCAGAAAATGAACGAATGAATGAATGAATGAATGAAAATTTCAGCTTTGCATTTAGCTCATCTCTAGATATACTTGTGAGCGGTGAACTGCTATGCTTGTGTCCGGAGAGCAGTTGGGAGGGTTTAAGGGTCTTGCTGAAGGACCCACAGTGGTTCTCTGTTGGCATTCTGGGGGCTTGAACCCAGGCTCTTCAGACTCTATTATGGAATTGACTCCCAGCTTGTTTTTGATGAGTATCTGGGAAATCTCTATAAGTTAGTGTCCAGTCAAGCTTTGGTCCTCATCGTGACAATAAACACACATACTGCGCACAAACACGGCCTGAAAGACCCAGTGCAGCAGTTAACCTGAGTCTTATCTGTAATCTGATACAGGCTTGGCTGATAATTGGAGATGCAGGAGGTGAGTATTGGGGTCATGGTCAGGAGAAAGAAGGTTTGGGGCTTGTTTGTGTTTTTGTATGTTAGGTTCAAATGGGCGGTGGCTGTAATTGCTACCTATAGAGCCCCCCAGGGTGAGCTCATGATATGTGCAGTAAATGGGTGTTGCTGGTGAGCTTGAGGGTGTTTTTGTAAATAAACCAAGACAATGGCCGCTAAACCTCTTGACTCCAGCGTTCTTGGTGAAAACTGAGCTGCTGATTCCACGCTGGTCATATTGGGAAGATGTAAAACAGCCACTATCTTTGTTGCTGTTTGTGTAACTATGAACGGTCACATTTCAGATGTCTTTTCCCCTGGTAATATTTAACAGATAATAAATCAAATAAACAGAATTTCACTGCTTAGAAAAATGCAGGCCTAAGAGCAGTTTAGCTTCTCATCTGGCACCAACTACAAGGGCTGTAAGCTGCTCCCTGTTAGGATACAATATAAAATTTCAGCCTTTAACCATCCAAAAGCATCTGACTTCTTTTATTTTCCTCATTTAGAGATAATGCAATACACAAATCTGTACAGTTTAGTGGAGGAGTCAAGTCTTGAAAAACTAAAGCATTTTAAGCAACTTGTTCTGGTTTGGCAAGAGGAGAACTCTTAACCAGAAGCAGAGGGCAATTTTTACACATTTATTTAGGAACAAACAGAGAAATGTTGTACTAGAGATACATATCTTAAAGAAGTAACACATCTCCAGAACAGCAGTGTGTAAGATGTTGTGTCACAAGGTGAGTAATATAAGGCCTGTATAATCCTGAGGCTTTTGCAGCAGAATTTAGCTGCTGAATGTTAGTTCCTAACGGACAGCATGTGGTACTGACCTATGTGATTGATTATTTTCATCTGCAGCATATTGTTCTGACATGCCATCCTCCTTGTACGACTCCTGTTGATAACCTGACTGTTAAAAATATTGTAGAAATCCTACGTTAAAGTTACTGCTAAGTCTGACTATTCAGATGGTCTGTTAGTTAACGGGCTATTATATGTGGTTACAAACTAAGGGGGGTGGGGGTGGGGGGGTAGAGCAAGAGAGGAGTGAGGTTCTAAAAGAGCCTTGTATGTGTGTGGACTGAGAAAAGGGTATGAAGTTCTGAGTGAGTTTTTGGGGTTGTTGCTGGTTGTTCAGTGTGGTTACGGCCTACATTAACTAGCAGTAGTTAATGAAGCCGTTGTTTGAGCAATAAGCCTCCATCAGTTCCTCAGAACGTCCCTGCCAGACGCTACAATTTTAAAGTAATTTGAAAATCACTCACCTGCTGAAAGCTGTATCTTTCTTGTTGTAATATCTGCTAGACTGACATCTACCACATCCTGCTGAACAACTTGGTTCATGTCCAAAAAACCTCATAAGTATGGATATTCAGGCTTAAAAATAAAGTCGTCAGCCCTTTAATATGCTATCGCAGATCAATAAAAACTTTTTGTTTAATGATTTATACTCCAGAAATTCTGAATTATTCTTCCTCACTGAAACAGTGCCGCTTATTGTCATCCTGCCATGGGGATTTGGCCATGGCGGAGGTGTTGCTGTGTTCTACACACACTGTCTCTCATGTCACTCAGCAAATGTCGGTAATTTCTTACAATTTCAGCCACAGCTGATTAAAACTGAGAATAAGCATTCTTTTGACTGTGCTTTGGTGTATCATTCACCTACACCAAACATCCAGCTTTCAAAGCAGTTCAGCAACATTTTAATTTCCACCATAAAGCTTTACAGTGTGGTTATTTGGTGACTTCAATATATATATTGATGAGGACTCAGATAACTTTGCATGAGGTTTTACTATGAACTCTTTAAATTTTACTCTACGTGTGTGTGGGCCCAGATAGGCCAAAGGTCATTCCCTGGACCTACTTTCAGGGTTGAAGACTGAATGCATTTGCTCAGAGGACATTTGTATCTCTTCTTAAAGGAAAGAAAAAATGGCTTGCATGTTCATTTGCTTCATTTAAAAGATCTTTTAACCTGTTTTAAAAAATGCTGTCAGAGATTTCTCAAAGAATTTCAAAGAGCAGAGGTAATTCTGAGGTGCTCTCCAGTAGCAATAGTGATACTGTCACGTTCACCTCTCCTGCCTTTCTAATCTGTGCTCATTCAGATTGTGAAAAATCCATTGTCTTTTTTACTTACAAAGTTAGTAATGTGAGAAGTTCTGCTGCTCCCTCAGCGTCTCCAGTGTCTGTTCTCAGTCCAGCCTGGTCTGTAACTTTAGAACATTTATACCAGTTTCTTTATACAAGCAGGTAAGTTTAGTTGTTTCTTTGAATGCATCATCCTCTTCTCTTGATGTGCACACCCTTATTCAAAAATGTCTTCCAGTCTACTGCTCCCTATGGGTTTAGTGTAATTAATTTCTCCCTGGTGTCCAGTCAAGTCCCTGTTTATTTGTGAATGTTGTCATCCACCATTTTTAACTGTTTATCAGGCAAGTGACTATTTTTGATCACTTTGTTTTCTTTCATTTTCAGCATAAAACAATTTTACTTTAAATATCACAACAGAATGGAGGTCTTGGTACATACCAGATAGACAATTTTAGGTTAAAATGTTTAAATTCAAAATATTTAATTGAGTGCCCTATTAAGGGTTAAAGAAACAAACAAGCTTGATCTTTTTGTTTGTTTTAGCAAGTACAGACTCATTTAACAAATACCATTTATTGCTAAAAAAATGTAATAAAAGGTTGTGGAAAAGCTACTTATGTATATTCAAGTTCTAGTCTGGGTTTTTTAAGACTTATTGCACTGAAGCAGACATTTTTAAAGTCTCTTTTAAAGTCATTTTAAAGTCTAATGACATCCTGATAGGCGGTGATGCAGGAACTTGACTTCAGCTTTTCATACTGTTGACCACCACGCCATGCTCAACAGGCTGGAACACTGGGTTTGTGAATCAGGATCTGCTTTGGGATGGTTTTCCTCCACATCTCGTCGAAAGATCATTTTCTGTCTCCTCTTCCTCAGCCTGTATTTATGGAGTCCCACACAGGTTTATTTTGGGGCTTATTTTTTGTTTTATATCTTTAATGATGTTTCTTATCACTGATAGCCCAATTATATTTAGTTAAACATTTCCTTTAAAACTGAAGATGTTTTTAAGTTTCAGATCTTGCTCAGATGTATGGACTCTTTTAAACTGGATGACTTCAGCTTAAAAATGAGAAAAATGAAGTTCTTTTCTATGCCCATAATTCTAGGGCTGGGTGGATTGATCCAAATATTGACAGTAACATTACCAAGGTTGGTGTTGATATCATTTGATACGACTGTGTTGAGATTGATAGTTTTCTTGGATAGGGCTATTGGGGCAAATAAACAAAGAACGTGAAGGAAAATAAACCAATGCTAGGTTTTACTTTTATCTAACTAATTTGCTCTGTTTAGTTTTCTCAAACAATTATGTGTGAAAAGTGGGAATAAAATTTATTTTATTAGTTTATGACGTAGGTATTGTTTGAAATTGTTTTAAAACAAAAAAGTTAAGTTTAAATTTCTCAGTTCTGCCATTCAGTTTCATGTTTTATTTGACAAAAACTTGTGCTCTAGGTAGTTAAGATCATAATTACTATTAATAATTAAAAGCAAATCATTAAATTACCATGGAATTTAAGCAAAAAGTATCAGTATCCTAATGGTATCAGTGATTTATGCTGGATTTAGTTGGCATTGGAGCGATACCAAAATTAGAAGTATCTCAGAGCCTTGATGCAGTTCTTTCTAAAGCTTGTTTTTTTTTCTCCACAAGAACTTTGTTCTTGTTCTTGAAGCCACAAGAGCAAGAAAAATGTTTGTTTTGGCGAGGTCTTTGTTGTTGTGTATTATATTTTCTTGTTTCTTGTACCTCCTTGTAAAACCATTTTTTTACATATAGGTGCAACATAAATAAAATAGCACTTGCTGTCTTATGTAGATTACATAGCTTTTCAAAAGAACTGGTGAATAATGTTGGGTTTGAAATAGAAATGCTCTGAAGGAACAATCCACCTATATGGTCTTATTAATGGAAGACTTGTTAGGATAAGACATAAGCTGCAAAGGTATACACTGTATCTTGGAAGTCACTGCTCTTTGTTTCCCAGCTCTACACCCTTAGCCCTCAGTTTGTTTCCCCTGACCCATCATCTCCTCCCAAGTGGTCCCACAATGCAGACCCAGTGCTACGGGAAGTGTGGCTTTGGTTCATTGTGTTTCCAGTGTACCACAGCCACAATTGCATGAAAGATTTCTTGCAGGGTGAGGCTGGCGAAGGAGGAAATGAAAACAGCGGGAGTTCACTCAGCCAAGCAGTTTTCCATTGCAAAGAGAAAAATGTTTCACTTTTGCCTTGCTGTATCGTAACAATAACATGAGCTTGTCACAATGCTTTTCCTCCATCCCAGGTCTCTCGTGCTCATGGAGAGATGTTGCTGTTACCGGTTTTCATTGAACCATTCAGAGCAGGGCCTTGCTTTCTGCTAACATCACAATGATTTAGTCTTTTCCTGCTATTTGCAGAAATCTATGAGAAGCAGAAGGAAAACTGGAATACAAGAACTCCGACTGAACTAATGTTCCCTGGATTACGTTGTTGGAGAACATTACTAATCAGCAAAAAAGGCTTGATGTCATTCAAAGATTTAATCTAGTTTTCCTGTTATGTAATAAAAAAAAATCCAGCTACCTCAAGGGCTTTCATGATATTGTGACAACAAGTAAAATTTGCATTGATTTGTTTGTTTTGGCCCTTATTATCCTTATTCCTGGAACAGCCATGTCCAAATGAGTTAGCACTGTCTAACTCAATCAAGTTTGTCTCTGTCTTGGCTCTTTGATGGACCCTGCCTCTCACCTGTAGGCTGCTGGAATTGGTTCCAGCCCCTCTGCAACCTTAAATTGGATCATGCAGTCATGGACTGCATGCGTCTGATGCAGTAAATGGTTATTGGTCAAACATAAACCTAGGTCAGCTAAAGTATATGTGGCGGGATGGGCGACACAATCCAAGAATATATAGTTCTTACAATCCCACCCAGGGGAATTTTACCCCTGGGAAACTCCTGACCTAGTATTCACTGATTAGGCCCACAGGTTAGTTACGCACTTGGACAAAGACTGTTCAAGTTTAAACACAATTTTATTTAACCCCAAAAAATGAACAAAAAACTAAATCGAAAATACCTAATTAAAAAGAACATTTCAGCTAAACTAACTCAAATGTAAGGGGTGAGGTCTTACATTGCATAAAATGTTAAAAAGTAGCTCATATGATTCTTATATTGTCAAAGGTAAAAATCATATGAACATGTTAACACATGAAACGAGCAACAGTAAAGCCCAAGTTTCATGCTGGATGTTTTCCTGACTGTTCAAAGAAAGTTAGCCTTCCACAGTCCCTTGTTGGGCCCATGCAGGCTTGTTATATGTTCCCCCAAACAGTATGTCAATAATTTGCTTTGAGGGTTATTGGGTTGTACCAGCCTCAAAAGAAACATAGTAAAATGAGTCACCCCACACCTAGATAGAGGTCAGTTAGAGGTGGAAATATATGGTGGAAAAAGGAGCTGCTTTGCCCAAAGATCTGAAATGTTTAAATACATCAAAAACATCTTATAATTCTTAAAGAAAGAGAAAAGTGTCCACACTAGTTCGAAAACTATATAGAGGCCAAGTTTGATGCAACTGATTTCTCTAAAATTGATAAAATCATAAATCAGAATGTAACAGTGTGTTAAAAAACAAAACAAAACAAAAAAAAAGCTGATGACACATTTGTCTGTCATTGACCTTAAAGTCTCCAGTTTTTGTGCAGACATGTTAAATAATAAATACCACTCAGTTCAAATCAGTTTTATAAGGTCAGAGAAGCCTGTCTGTTGTTTTTGAGGTTTGATTGATTAAGGCAAATCACAGTAAAGGGTGTTATTATGGGCAAGTGAATCATCCTCGTTGCCCAAACCGCAGGTCTGCTCATGTCTTAAACAATCAGTGGGAACCAGTAAAGTCAGTTATGTTCACGTGATGTGACAGTTATGCACATGTAATATGAGCTTGGGTAAAACAGAGGTAAAAGTACACAATGTTGTTTAAGCAGTTTTGAAATGTGGCTGTTGCATCAGTGAGTTTTTATTATGACATTTAAGTTGTTACCCAGTTTTTCGACCTGGCTAGCTAGCAAACAGTAATGCTCCACAAGCTAAAAGAAAGATGAAGCTAGTGAGCCATATCCAAAAGTTTAGCTTGGAAATGTCTGGAAAAGTTTTAGTACTAAAGCATGACTAAAGTTTAAAGTTTAGTTGCATAGCTTTGGATTTAGTACTTTTGAAGATTTCAACAGTCACACATTGCTAAAGGAAAGCTAGCTACACTTGTACTGCAACATATAAAACGTATTTACATAGCAATTGAGTCAAAATTACTATAAAAAGAAACCACATCCAAAGTTGGATTTTTTTTTTTTTTTTTTTTTTTTTTTTTTTTTACAAAACCAGAATTAGATAATTTTCTTACAAACATTACTAAGGAGGGAGAAAGACTGTTGGTGACAGTCATCGGACTGTAAGAGAAAGTTTTTCCTCCTTAAAGTGGAACTATTCTGTGCATTTCAGGCTAATTTATTTTTATTTCTGAGACCAGAAGGGCTGGGATTGATCGAGTTATTGCCCCAAATTGCTTTATTTACTTCAGACCGACCCGCTCCGTAGGCTGTCAGATCAGCCTGTGGGCAAAACAAGTGAATTGAGACTCTTCCGCATTAAGCCCCGCCTCCCGCCACTGCACTACATTGGGAGCGCGCACCGCAACTGCTTTCGCCGTCATTGTAACATCTCATAAACAGAAGGATTAGGCTGATATAAACTCAATAAAAAAAACAAAATACAATGTCAACACATAGCATACAGCCCTACATGTTGGAACCTGAGTCAGACCCTGAAAACGAAGTGGAAAACAGCAACCCACAGCAACGAATGCAGCAGGATGTCTCTCTTTGGTAAACTCACCAGTCATCGTTGGAAATAACTTAATCCGACGTTTTCCACCCGCCTAATGTATTTGTACATGCCCTTGTTAACCAGTAGAAGGTAACCAATCACCGAACCTTATCCCCCGGGACGTCACAAGGATTTCCAAGTAGAAAAAACTCTCTAAAGCAACGCGTTTTTCGTCGCCATGGAAACCAAATGGAGAGCGTGCTGGAACTCAAACTCAAACTCAAACATGCGTTTAGGTGATAAAAAACAGTGTCGTTCACATGTCTGATGAGGATTCAACCCTGTAACACTGTAGAAAGCTCAGAAAACTTAAAATACCATAATAGCACCCCTTTAATGTTCCCCAATGCGTGCTCAGCTGTACCACCGATTCACCCTTCTTTCACTGCCAAGCAATCCACAATGACAAATTTATTGATTATTGTTATGTTTATACTCTTACATAATCTTTTTAAGAAGCTCAGACTCACAATAAAGTTCACACTGTTTTGAACTGAATGAGTCAGATGTTCAAAATCACTCTGCTGACACAGCACACACCATGCAGCTTCAACAATTGCAAATCAGCACAAAATAAAATAGTGCTTACGACACTGAACTCACTATGCAGTAAACTTAGAGCAGAAATATAACTTTCATCTAAATACGTAACAATTGTAAGTATCTGATTTGAAACAGTTGTTACATGGCCTTACTGTATGTTTTAGACAAAACTGTAAGCAACATGCTACCAAGTGGCTGCAAAATTTAAAGGTCTAACTTCAACAATCGCTGACGTTGTTAAGATCACAAGTTACTCAGTTGATCCCCAATTCTCTTTGTGTGGTGAGTCCCACTGGATATAAAGTGAAATTGATGATTGATGTAGAAGCAGGAGGGAGCTCCACGGCAGTGTCAAGTGAACCCCAAGGCAAAAGGCTTGCACCCAGACATACGCTTGTATTGTATGCACTCACAAACACATGCAGATTTATAACCCTGGTCCTGGAGGCAGGAGTGACTCGTCTCCCCAAAGATGGAGCCACTCACCCAGAAAATAATGACCCTTCAAGCGGCAGTCAATCACTGCTGCTCAAAGAACCTTCAGCCCGGAAGGCTTTGAATTTATGAGAGGAAGCGTATTATCTCATTTTCCCAAAGAAATCTCCCAAAACAGTTTGGTGCTACAGAGTTTTGTTGAGTTTACACAGATAAAGCTGGTTAATTTAATTTAATTTAATTTAATCAAAAATTGCTGCATGGATTCCTACTTTTGATTGGCAATTAAAAGCAATGTTCTATTAATACTGTTTTTCTTAATTCTTAAATGAACCCTCACCGTCTTCACCATCTTTATTCAGGTGCTAGTCATACAATTAGATAATCAAAAAGTGAAACTTGTACAATGTAGACATGCATTCCTCAGACTGATATACTGTATTTCAAATGTTTATTTTAATTTTCGTGTTTAGAACTGAGAACTAATGAAAATCCCAAAATCAGTATCACAAAACGAAAATATTACTGAAGACTGATTTAAAAAAAAAAAGGAAGAAACAGATTTCTAGAAATATTGTTCAACTGAAAATTATGAGCATGTACAGCACTCTATACTTAGTCAGGGCTCCTAATGGTTGAATTAGCAGCAATGTGGCATGCAGTCCGTGGCACTGCTCAGGTGTTATGAGAGTCCAGGTTGCTCTGATAGTGATCATCGGGTCTTCTGCATTGTTGGGCCTGGTGTCTTGCATCTTCCTTTTTACGGGGGATTTTTTTTTATGAGATTAGGGTCAAGTGAATTTGCTGGCCAATTAAGAGCAGGCACACCATGGTCCTTAAACCAGGTACTGCAGCTTTGGCACTGAAGTGGCAAGTGTCAGGTCCTGTTGGAAAGTGAAATCTGCATCTCCATAAAGTTGGTCAGCAGCAGGAAGCATGACGGGAAAGAAAACTTTCTGGATGGCTGTTCTGACCTTTGACCTAAGAAAATGCAGTGGACCAACACCAGCAGATGACGTTGCACCCCTAACCATCACTGACTTTGGAAATGTTACACTTGACCTGAAGCAGCAGAGATTCTGTATCTCCTCTCTTCCTCCAGGCTCTGGGACCTGGATTTCTAAAGGACATGCAACATTTACTTTCATCAGAGAACATAACTGTGGACCCCTCAGCAGCAGTCCTGCCATTTTTGTCCAGATGCTTCTGACGCCGTTTCTTGTTCAAGAGTGGCTTGACGCGAGGAGTGTGACGGCTGACACTCATGTCTTGCATACATGCAGGTGAGCATGAAAATCTCATGAATCAGGATTTAATGATTTGGCATGGGATAAAGAAAACACACAGAATATATATACAGACAAGAGGAAAGGGATCCCAGGTGAAATCAATCAAAAAACAAAGGCAGGAAGGACAAGACGCCTGAAATGAGAGAAGTGTGAGAACTTCAAAACAAAATACACATGAACCAAAACAGGAAACCGACCAGACAACAGCAAACTATACAAACGTGACGGGGCACAACAGTGTAGCCAACACACTCAGACTTAGAGACCATTTTTGCAGGTATCTTGAGGTAAATGGCTGATTAGTGTGGCACCAGGTGTCTGAACATTTCCACAGTACTCTAATTTTATGATATACTGAATTTGAGATTTTCATAAGTTATAAACACCAAAACTAAATGAAGTAAACATTTAAAATATGTCAGCCTGGAAGGAATCGACGCTATGTTATACAAATTTCACTTTTTGAATGAAATTACTGGAATAAATCCACTTTTTCATGATATTCTAATTATATGACCAGCACCTTATTCAGGTCCTGCTCCCGTGCTTCTGCTATAAGGCAAAGCGAGTTTATTTGTATGGTAAAATTTAAGAACAAGCTGGTTCAAAGTGCTTCACAGAGGCATTGAAACAGAAAACATGAAGGATTCATTAAAATTTAAAACAAAAAAGAAAGGAAAAAAAGAACATCAGATAAAACATTGTTCAAAAAATGATCAAGTTTAACAGTTCAAGCTGAAAAGAAACAGAGCAGATTTGGTCTTTAAATTAAAACTACTGAAATGCAGCAGCGAACAGGTGTGTCTTTAACCTGGAGTTGAATAAAGTCATCTGAGGCTTTGTGTGAGTTTGTTCATGACGTGGAGGATAGAAGCTGAATGCAGCTCCTCCATGTCTGGTTCTGACTCTGGGAACCGATCATCTAACCTGAGGTTGTAAGTGAAAACATTCTCTTATTAAAAGCTTTTCACCATTCAGCTATTTATTTATTTCTCTTTCAGTTCAGTGTTGTTTTGAATTTCAATGCAAAAGAAGGACAATTTCCTGGTTCTTGAACATCAACACCAACTGATGCCACAAAAAACAACTTTGGAAAACACAATCAAGACATCTGATTATCATAAGATCTCTTTCACCTCATATTGCAAGAAATGACTGTCAGTAGTGCCATGTTAGCCAAAGTAAACCTGCTCTAATTGTCTGCACATCATACAGTCTAATTAAACAAGAACAAATCCAGTCAAGTATGAATTGTGAATGCTTGAAGCAAGTCAAGTCCTGTCTGGCCTTACCTACAGCAGTCTTACCTGCTCTTATAGAGACAGGGATTCCCTCTTTGCTCCTCTTCTTTAGCTTCCTTTGTTTAATTGTTCTTTTGGGGGCGGGGTGGGGGCACCTTAAAGATGCATTGGGAGCAGACTATCTATAGCTAGCATTAGTAGCAAGTATTAGTAGCCAGAATTTTATGTTTTTTTTTTGTGTCTTGTCCAGCATTTAGGCAAGCAGAATGATGGTCTGGATGCTGTGCAAATTTTCTTTGCCAAGGGAAGCTTTATAGATATAATGATCCCCTTGAAATTTTATTTTATTTCTATATTTATCTTGCGTTATTGTTTGAATTGTATAGTTTGTACTGCTGGACCGGAGAGGACAGAAGAAAGACAGAAAGAGAAAGAAGAGAAAACACCTCACAGGAAAAGTGAAAGAGATAAAGGGAGAGGAAAAAAAAGGAACCCTAAAAAAAAAAAAAAAAAAGAAAAAAAAAAAGAAAAGAAAAAACAAACCCAAAAACAAAACAGAATTTTATCGTTTTTTGATGCAAAGAAATAAGCAAAAGCGATGAGTGATGTGAGGAATGTGTATGGAAAAGATTTAATATGAAAAACATGTCAAACTCAAGCGTGATTAATCCAGTTTATTGAATTATTTGGGGTTTTATCAATCAGTTTTTTTCATCTGATGACAAATTTGGGTAAAAATCTTCTTGTAAACTTAAGTTGTTGGCTGAATAAAAGCTTCATTCTTTAAACTGAGTGAAGCTTTCAGCAACAAAAATGCCACAAATGCAAAATATTATGTAAATACAACCCAGAGCTGATGTTATCAGGAAATATGATGGTTTGGCTGATTGGCAGAGACTTATAGCTGATAACCAGAACTAACTGGGCATGATATAAAACTTTTAAAAAGCCATGAGCTTTGTCTGTTATTACACACACATTTATAACTATTTCAGCACTGACTGTCAACTTCTAAACTGAATACATCATCACCATGTGGTACAGGTTATATGTGATACTAAGTGATGCTAAAGAGAAACTCTAGAGACAAAAATCTGTCCAAGATGTAACAAATGATCATCATGCAACGTTACTGCACATCCAGGTCTGGGATTATTTTGTAAAGAGCCTCATCCTTTAGTCATGCATTAATGCCTTGGACATGTCCTAGACATGGTGAAAGTTGAATGCTCCTGTGCAGCGGTTGAACCAAAAAGCTTCAGCACAATCTGGAAAAACTAACTATGAAGTTGAGCTTTTATGAGTTGTACTAAACATACAAATGATTGTGGCTCTAACATACAGCTTCAGACCTTTACTGGTGTTTTGTGTCAGATATCACATTGTACCTGCAGAGATCATATAAGATTCTGCTTTTGACTTCCGGCTTATTGTACATTAGACAGAACTGATAATGTTTTAGCTCATCAGTGTGGAGGCCCGTTTATGCTCAATGCAGAAGACAGATATACAGATATGTGGACAGTTTGGTCCGTCTCCTGGCTTCATTGGTCAGTTTTCAATTCAATTCAACTTTATTTATATAGCGTCAAATCACGGCAATGCCATCTCAAGACGCTTTACAGACAGAGGGGAAAACATAATGAAGGCCAATTCATAACAGCCTACATAAGGAAACCAACAGATTGAGTTGAGTCCAACTCAATCTCCCATCCTGAGCAAGCACGCTGGCAACAGTGGGAAGGAAAAAACTCCCTTTTAACAGGAAGGAAACCTCCGGCAGAACCCGGCTCAGGACAGGCAGCCATCTGCCTCTGCTGTGTGGGGGGAAGAGGACAGAAAGACAACAGACAACAGGAACTGCTACTCCCGGCCAGGGAGACCTGCTGAGACAGGAGACATACATGTTAATGATGCTACACTGTTATGGGGGGGTAAAAGAAAGAGATAAAGAGAAAAAGAAAGAAGCTCAGTGTATCAGGAAATGTCCCTCAGCAGTCTAAACCTATAGCAGCATAACTAAGGGATGCTAACCATCCCTAGCTATAGGACTTATCAAAAAGATAAGTCTTCAGCCTAGTCTTAAAGGTGGGGAGGGTGTCTGCTTCCCTAACACTAACTGGGAGCTTATTCCATAAGAGAGGGGCCTGATAACCAAAGGCTCTGCCTCCTGCTCGGCTCTTTGAGACTCTAGGAACCACAAGTAAGCCTGCAGTCTGCGAACGAAGTACTCTGCTTGGTATATAAGGAACAATGAGGTCTTTGATATATAGTGGTGCCTGGTTGTGGAGGGCTTTATATGTAAGGAGAAGGATTTTAAATTCTATTCTAGATTCAACAGGCAGCCAATGAAGAGAGGCTAAAACTGGAGAAATATGATCTCTCATGCTGGTTCTGGTCAGGACTCTGGCTGCAGAATTCTGGATCAGCTGAAGGGTTTTCAGGGCATATTTAGGACAGCCCAGTAATAGAGAGTTACAGTAATCTAGTCTCGAAGTAACAAAAGCGTGAACCAGTTTTTCTGCATCACTCCGAGACAGAATGTCCCTAATTTTGGCTATATTACGTAAATGAAAGAAGGCTGTTTTAGTAACCTGCTTAATATGTGGACCAAAGGACAGGTCAGGGTCAAATATTACTCCAAGGTTTCTCACTGTAGCACTGGAAGCTAAAGTAATGCCATCCAGGTTCATTACAAAACCGGAAAATTTAGCTCTGAGTTTTTCAGATCCAACGAGAATTACTTCAGTCTTATCTGAGTTTAAGAGGAGAAAATTTCTAGACATCCAAGTCTTTATGTCTATGAGACAATTTTGTAGCCTATTGGGCTGATTTGTTTCATCTGGTTTAAAGGATAAGTATAGTTGAGTATCATCTGCATAACAATGAAAGTTTATTCCATGCTGTCTAATAATTTTGCCTAAAGGGAGCATATATAGCGTGAAGAGTATTGGTCCAAGTACAGAACCTTGAGGAACTCCATGACTTACTGTAGTTTGGGAGGAGGACTTGTCATTTACATGAACAAACTGAAGTCTATCAGATAAATATGATTTAAACCAGCTTAACGCTGTACCTGTAATTCCAATCACCTCTTCTAGTCTTTGTAACAGAATGTTATGATCGACTGTATCAAATGCAGCACTAAGATCAAGCAAGATAAGTACGGACACAAGTCCTTTGTCTGAGGCCATAAGAAGGTCATTAGTAACTTTCACCAATGCTGTCTCAGTACTATGATGAGCTCTAATCCTGACTGAAACTCCTCGCATAAATTATTTCTGCTCAGGTGGGCATGTAGCTGAGCGGAAACTATTTTCTCCAGAATTTTGGACATAAACGGGAGGTTAGATATAGGTCTATAATTTGCTATCACCTCTGGATCCAGAGATTGCTTTTTAAGTAAAGGCTTGATTACAGCAGTTTTAAATGATTGTGGTACATATCCTGTCACTAAAGACATATTGATAAGATTTAGTAGTGATGTATTAATTAAAGGGAAAATGTCCTTAAAGAGGCTCGTTGGGAGAGGGTCTAAGATACAGGTGGATGGTTTAGATGAAGCTATTATTTTAGTTAATTCAGAGGGTTGGACAGGACAGAAACTATTTAGACACAAGTCAGATCCTGGTTCTAAGGATGCTTCAGAGACCACAACAGGCTCAATATTATAGGGAGAAGGAAGAGTATTGTGAATTTGATCTCTAATAGTGTCAATTTTATTCCTGAAAAAATACATGAAATCATCACAGCTAAGTGAGAAAGGAATACATGGCTCCACAGCGCTCCGGCTCCTAGTAAGCCTAGCTACAGTGCTGAAAAGAAACCGAGGGTTGTTTTTGTTTTCCTCTATCAATGATGAATAATAAGATGTTCTTGCCGTACGTAAGGCTTTTTTGTATACGATTAAACTTTCTTTCCAGGTTAAGTGAGACTCCTCTAGTCCTGATGAACGCCATCTGTTTTCCAAACGCCTTGATGCCTGTTTTAGAGCTCGAAGCTGGGAATTAAACCAGGGAGCCTTCATAATCTTACCTAATTTCTTCTTCTTTAGGGGAGCAACATTATCCGAGGTTGTACGCATTGAAGCTGTTATAGTATCAGCATGTTGATCAATCTGAGCAGGAGTAAGGCTTAAAGGGGGACTCTCAGTCATGCTAACACATGGTAGATGTGAAAAAATTGATTCAATTGATTGTTTAAATTTTGTAATATTATTGTCTGATAAACATC
This sequence comes from Telmatherina bonti, assembly GCF_933228915.1. Taxonomy (NCBI): domain Eukaryota; kingdom Metazoa; phylum Chordata; class Actinopteri; order Atheriniformes; family Telmatherinidae; genus Telmatherina; species Telmatherina bonti. The sequence goes on from NC_136629.1 coordinate 15,475,480, forward strand.
TACTATAGTAGAATTTATTTTTGGTCAGTGAGTAATCAAATAAAGTGAATTCAAAGGTTAACAAGAAGTGATCGGACAAGACAGGGTTTTGAGGAAATACTTTGAGCTTATCAGTCTCAATACCATATGTTAGAACAAGATCAAGAGTGTGACCATGAGAGTGAGTGGCTCCATTGACATTTTGTGAAAACCCAATTGAGTTTAGAATAGAGCTAAAGGAAATGTTTAAACTATCATTTTCAACGTCAACATGAATATTAAAATCACCTAGTACAATGACCTTATCAGTAGTCAGCACTAACTCAGACAAGAGATCAGAGAATTCGGTCAGAAACTCGGAGTAAGGTCCAGGTGGGCGATACACTAATGCTAAAAGGAGCGGTTTCTCTGAATTCCATTTTGGATGAGATAAATTTAATGTCAGGAATTCAAAGGATTTATAGTTAGTTTTGTGCTTAGGATTAATTAAAAATTCTGACTTAAAAATAGCTGCAACACCTCCTCCTCTGCCTGTAGTTCTAGGAATGTGAAAGTTTAAATAGTTAGCTGGCGAAGCTTCGCTATCCATCTCTTGACAAAAAAAACCAAAACAGAAATCATTGGGCAGTAAGAGCTGTATAGCCTGCATGCATGCAAGGAACAAACCAGAGGAGTAGAAAAAAAACATGAAGAAGATGATGCAGAAACTGCCAAAAGTACTCTAAGAAGATACAGAAGTAAACAGTGGTAAATTACTGCTATCAACAGGCACAGAAACAAACAAAATGAACTCCGAATTCACCACTGCTCACTAGTGGATGAACTGATTCAACAACTATGACAACAAAAAGGTGCATGGAGGTATGAGTGCTGCGATGTAAGGAAACAAATGTTCCCACGTAAAGGTCTTCCATATGGACCTTGAGTCTCACCAACAATATATCGTCATGTGTACCTTTGCATGTGAAATGCTGTGCTCACACTCACCCTTCTACCCAACAAACCTTTAAGACCGAGGTGGTTTTAGTACAGGTTCAGAGCCATTTCGTAATTTTGAACCATTTGTTTGTGTTTCAGTCAAATCCTCCGTTCCCGGCCAGGAACACTGGGGCTTAAATGGCACAGAACGGTTACTACCACATTCACTGTGACCAACAACAGCAAAAAAAGTAAAAAGAAAAATCCCAAACAAAACATAAAACTAAACAAACAACTGAAAGCTGTAATCACTGTTATTTTCAGCAGCTTTCTGTATGTACATATAATCTGGTAAATAATAAGGTATCAGGTTGCCAGAAAATTCCGGCGAACATTGCAATCCTTAGAGAGGACAAGCTTTCATTCTGCAACATGCTCTTCAGCCAGTTAAGAGTACATTGGAGGGGGATCAAATGACATAATGCTAGTGCTGGAACAAGATTTAACGTTGATGTAATGATGTGACTCTGGAGTCGCTCAGCTCATGGAAAAAAAACATGTTTCTAAGAGGATTATGAGGAAAACTAAGCATAGAACTGGCACATGCACCAGCTCAGGACCTGCATCCTTTCATATAGTTAGAAGAATCATAAGTACAACCTTCATATAGTTTGCTTTAAATATGCAGCAGAAACGGTTTATGTGTTAAACATGATGGATGAGATGCCTTCCTCTTAAACCACTTTGAAAGAAAATGTGTTGTGGAAGCAATAAAACACCAATGTCTTATAATGTAAAAACAAACAAAAAACAAACAAACAATGGTTTGCCTGTGGCTTCAAGCAGTTGCAGGTTGGAGACTGTGTGCATGTGCATGTGGAGACCCACTTTGCCAGCGGTGACAGGATCCATCAGCAGTCGCCAAACCCAGAAGGAGATAGGATCAGTCAGTCTTGGCTGAGTCAGGTCTGAGAGAGACATCCAGCTTGCTTACCCTCTGTCCAGACCATGAAGTCTCTGTTTGGAAGAAGGGGGGAGTTCTCAACACTTTTTTTGCAGCTGATCCTACCTTTCCACAAAACTGAGCCTCTTGCATCATCACCGTCATTATCACCATCATCATCATCATCACTCTGTGGATTCATGGTAGTGTTCCAACTTGTGAGTGAGAGTGGGATGGTGTGTTCAGAAGGCCTTTTGTTAACATTTTGTGTTTTTATGTGTTAAAGCGTATATGTTTTTATTATTTGTGGGTTTATGTGTTTTCGGCCCGGGGAGCTTTTCTGACTGTGTTTCTGTGTTAGTGTGTCACTGTGTGTACATTTTATGTGCAGGCTGGTGGTATGGCCGAAGGCCCAGCCGTGAGAAGCAGCACAATGACATCAGAGGACAAACTGTACTCATAACAAGTTCGTTTCCACGTAAACGGGCTGCCTCTTTGGCTCCGTTTCCACAGTGTCGGTCCTTCAACTTCAATCAGTATCATTACCTTCAACTTCTGGACAAGTATAATCATGCCACCCCCTGCTGGCTTTGACCTTTCACCATTGCCTTCTTTTGTTTTTCTTTTCTTTCGTTGTCCATTTGACCCTGTTACTCTTCATTTGCCCTTTTCCTCTCTTTCCATCCCTCCCTGTCTGTTTCTGTCTTTCTCTTCCTCTTTCTGCCTCAGTGCCGCTGGTGATGGCTGTTTTTCTTGGCAGGTAAAATGGTAAATTGTTCCCGGTGACACTGCACATTTTCCCCTCTTTTTCCCTCTTCTCATCTTCCTTCGTTTCTGTGATGGTCTATTATTGGCTGATGACTGTGTCCTCAGCAGTTTATAGGCGTTGCTCTCCCAAGGCCTTGTGCTAATTGCTATTCCGTTTTCCCAAAACTACATCACTACATCTGAATGTGTGACTGATTGAGTGCGTGCAAGTATTTCATTCTGATTGCTGATTTTATTTGTATATTTGTAACAGTGCGCTTGTATACCATTTTGAGTGCATATTTAGTTAATCATTTGTATATTTATTCACATTATGCACTTATCGCCCTATTATCTCTTGACGTAGCCCGGCCTGGTGAAGCTGCCAGTGTTCCATGGTGAGTAGGACAAGTGTTATGCAATCAAACCTATTTCTATCGAGGCTGCAGATGTCTATGTGTGTGTAGTTTTGTGTGGGTGGGTGTCATGGTGAGCAATCCATCTCCAGGGCATCTGCTCTTCATTATGTTTTAATGGGTGTCAGATAAGAACATGACAAACGAAGGCAGAAGGTCTGAGAGATGCCTGAGAGGGAGCTCGAGACTTGCGGAAGACTGGTTGACTTTTCCACTTTTTTACCCACCCTTTCTTTTCTTTCTACCAGGGGACCAAAAACTGGAGCCAAGTAATTTTTGACAATAATTTTCGTGGTTTGTGTTGGCTCTGCCGCGGTGCCAGATGGGTGGGATTTGCCACGTAGAACAATAAAACGATTGCCAGAACAATTAGACAATTATTTGAAGGTTTTCAAAAGTTGGATTGTTGAACTTTCCTGTGACTGGCAACTTGACTTAACACTATTTATCTTGTCTAAATGATGTGAACCCCACCTAACCGGCTTGTACACTAAGCAGGTTAAAGTAAATGTTAAGGAATGATCTGACCCAAACTCTATTTTCATTTCTATGCCATTTTCTTCCTCTTTCCTGTTTCCTTTTTTTCTCCTCTTCCTGCAATTTATATTTATATTTTATTACCATCAAATTACTTAAGACAAATATTTGTGAATGTAAATGCTTCCATGATACATCCATTGAGGACGGCTGTAACTCAGAAAGTAGAGCAGTCATCTTCAAACTGGAAGGTCAGGGGATTGATTCTAGGCATCCCCAGACTACAAGTTTATGTGTCCTTTGGCAAGACACTTCAGAATCAGAATACTATATATGTAATTATACTGTGTACAATGAGGTTGGGGAGCATTTCTTTTTTCAGTTGAATAATTTAAAAAGAAATCAAAGTGAAGAAATAAGTCATGCAAAAAACTATAAGGAATGCTGGACATATGAAATATTAACAGGACAACAAAAGATACAATTTTAAAGTGTTAGAAATGTAAATGAAATGTAAAGATATATTGCACAAATAGATGTGTATGCACTATAAGCAGAAGGTTGTTGGCTTCTGGATCTCCTCACAATTGGTTGTCTCATCTCCCTTTAGATTTGTCAAAATCACTGTGGTGTCATATGCACATTTGACAATGATGTTGTTATCATGGGCTGGACTGCAGTCATAGGTGTAGACGCAGTGCAGGATACGACTCAGTATGCAACCCTGTGGTGAAGTGGTGCTCAGCTTGTGGATGGAGGGTAAAAATGAGAACCAAGTCTCACAGTCTGGGGTCTGTTAACAATAAAGTCCTTAACCCCGTAACACGTGGCAAGGGGGAAGCCCACAATGTCCAGTTTGGTTGTCAGAATGTCTGGAATGATTGTATTAAATGCCAAGTTGTGGTCCACAAAGAGCATCCTGGGACAGCTCTGGGTGGTTCAGAACTGCATGTAGAGCTATGGCGATGGCGTTCTGTGTGGATCTGTTTGCTTGGTATGCAAACTGGTGGGAATCAAGTGTGAGTCTCTCGATTCATTTCGTAATTACAGATGTGAGGGCAACAGGGTGGTTATCGGTGAGACTGGTTGTGGGTGATGTTTTTGGTAAAGGGGTGATTGTGGCAGATTTCAGACAGGTGGGGATGACTGCTTTGGCCAGGAAAGATTAAAAATCCCACAGAAGACTACAAATAACTGGTGGGGGCATGCTTTGAGCATCTTTTCAGGTACCCCATCTGGGCCAGCAGCTTTCCCTGCTGGGAGCACACCTCTCCTTGTGCACTTCAACAGTGAGTAGAGAGGTGTTGGGACTTGATGGGGCTGAGGGCCGGATGGAACTGGTGAGGAACATTGTGGTGATTCAAAACAAGCAGAGAAGCAGTGAAACTCTTTGGCTAGCGAATTAGTCAGTTCTCCTGGTGTAACTTTCATCCTATGAAATTTGTGATGCATAGTAGACACTGCCACACCTGGTGTAGCTGGGGAAGTGAGACTGTATCTTCCTCTTGGGTGTTGATTAAAAATCAACACACAGTGCATTCTTAAACAGAGTTGGTACAGTTTTTCTGCGAGTAGGGATGAGCAACAGGGGGTGATGGTCTGACTGGCTGAGGTAGGGGGAAGTAAAGCTCTGTGGACGTGTTAAATGTTAGAGTAGAAAGGATCTAAAAAGTCTTTTCTGCCATTGTTGGACATTTTACATGCTGGTGGAACTCAGGGAGTACATTCTTTAGATCTGTCTCCTGCTATGATGTGAAGTCCATCAGGCTGCTGCGGATTCCCAGCCTTCAGCTCCAGTGGCACAATCGGTTAGCATGTGGTACTTATATGACAGTACACTGTAGGGCAATGCTGAGGTTGAGAGTTCAAGCCTCACCTGGAGCAGTTCTTCAATTCTAGCACACCTGTCATCTTGGGTAACTGGCAGATCTATACAGGCAATGTCACCTTTACTTGCCGATTTGCACTCTACAACATCCAGAGAATCACACCGTAACTGACAGAACACAATTATGTTCTGCTTATTGGTGTTCTTACAACAATCCCAACAGTGCAGAGAGCGACCAGCTTAGCTGCATGCCAACACTGGGCATCCTCAAGTTTCACCAGGGCTGTGTCTCAATCAGCGCACTAACACTACTTCACGCACTAAGTTTCAGTGCGTTTACACTGACTTTTGTGCAAAAAAAAACTCAGTGCACTGAAAGTACCCGGATGCTGCCCTAAACCCGCCCATAAATGCAGTGTGGAACGATGGACACTTCGCGCACTAAATCGCCGCCATTTTGCTGACGTAGTGGAAGAGGATGGACTTTCCATCAGTTTACCAGGTAAATAATGGCGGAGTTTAACGCCGGTCCAGGCAGGGATTCATTTGTATAAATGTAAGAATTAAATTATTCCGTTATGATTGCAATGTATACTGCAACCTGCTAATCTATCCCTGACAACAGTTATGGATCTGACCATTTGTTTAAGGCGGCGGTTACCGACTCGGTGGTTAGCACCGTAGGTTAGCACACTGTTAGCAGTTTTTATCCGCTGTAGTGGACGTATACAGGTTATATGCGTTATAAATGATGAATGTTATAGGTTCTTTATGTTCATTCATCCTTGTTGAACGTCCAGATAAAGCATTGTGGTGTTTAGAACGTAAACTATTAATACCGATATAGTGCCAGTTTTTAGAGAGCGGTCCGTTACTATGGTTACCACTGATGCCATAAATCTGCATCGTATCGTCAGATCTGAACTGCTGAGACTGAACGAGAAAATATAGATATAAAATAAACATAGTAGTGAATTTACTTGGTATGATTATTAGAGTACAAAGTGTGAGGTGTGTAACTTTCTTCTGCATGGCTCCACCTCGTCTGTCCCTGATTGAAAATCGATCGAGTGTGTGTGTGTGTGTGTGTGTGTGTGTGTGTGTTAGTTTAGTTTACGTTGTAGTTGGTGTCATGTAATATGTCAAAATGTTACGTGTGTTTTGTGTATGGTAATAAATTAATCATTACAAATATTTAATTATATTTGAAAAATGTAAAGAGAAGTTCATTGTAGATCTTCATTATATAGAGACACACAGAATTTGTTTCCCATTCGCCAAATTATTTATTGTTTAGATATAAATGCAGTCATGATCTGGGGAGTAACACATCACTGCCATCCTCTGCTTCTCATCAGTCTCACAGATGGTTCCTGGAGATGCTGCTGGTTCTCCTGCTGGTTGTTCACCAGCTGCCCTCCTGACATCATCATCATCATCTGGCTCTTGTTGATCACCGCTGCTCATGCAGATGTTGTCGAGGACGGTGGATGTTCTTCACCTCCTTCCAGAGCCTTTAGGAAGACGGACCTCCACCTGCTCTCTAGGATCCTGAAAGACCTCTCCACACACACCTGGCTTCTGACAGGCAGCAGTTGAAGCGAGCTTGCAGGTGGATTCAGACAGGCTGCCTGAGGAGCATCATGAGGAAGATGGACTGCAACAAGCAGGGGGAGATTCAATAAAGGATTCAATAAAATGTTTCTATAGCAACTTTGCTGCATCTCTGTGTCTGAGCATCTTCTTTACAGCATTACATTCTCTACATTATTATTTATAATCCGTTTCCTGTTGCCAAATGTGCACAGCATCAGAGTAAACACCAGTTAAAACAGATGTGTTTAATGTAAAGGACATTTTTATACTGACAATATCTTTGCATATTTAAAAGCTGTTTTATCAGTGTTTTGATTTGCATTTTATTATACTAATAAGCATGAGGGAGACATGCAGAGACGCATGACAGTCTGATGTTGCTTTGTATTGTTAACAACTGAGATAGATCACTCTAGTGCCATAATATATGATGACATGATACATAAAGTTATGTTTGCTGGATTTGTTCATTTACTTTTTACAACTTCCTAAAAAGAATTTAGTGGGACGAACTGTCCCTGAAACAATAAGCCAACAATGCGAGGCTGGCAATAGGTACGCACTCTGGGCACGTATGCAGGTGGGTCATACACGTTACAAGTAAATAAATATACGTACCAGTTTAGCCAATCGGAGGAGGATCCTTCGTCACCTTTAATGCAATGTAGTTTCATGAGAGAAGCAAATTCATTCTCGTAATTTAGCGCTTTGTTTTACTTTTGGCGGCAGAATAATTGTGGTCAAATGCGAGTTCGTCACTACCGGTTAGTGCACTACGTCCAGTGTTTCATTTGGGACAGCACTTACCCACCGTAGTGCGCACTACAGAGAAAAGTGCTTAGTGCGCACTACGCACTGCATTCCAGTGCACTAATGAATTGAGACACAGCCAAGGTCTCTGTAATGATGAGCACAGAAAAATCCAGAACGTGATGATTTCCTGCAAGTTGTAATTCTATGTCGTCCATTTGATAGAGGGATCTGGTGTTGGTAAGGTACTGACTCAGCAGAGGTGGACTGTCTGGAAGGTTCTTTTGCCTTAGCAAGAGGCAAGACCTGTGGTCCCTCTTCTTCTTCCAATCCTGTGCCACTTCTCAGACCTGACAATCCACAGACAGCCTGATGGTTTTGTTCATTTGTCTGAGATATTGTGGTTCTGCTCAAAACCACTTGAAAGCGAAGTCTTGTGGCAGTACCCAATGTTCACAAGGTCTTGGCGTGTGTAACGATGTTTCAACGAGCTGGTCATACACATAAACAAACAAGTACAAAAAGAGAACTGAAAAGGAGAGCTGTAATCCACTGTGTCTGCATACAGTCTTCAGAAACCAGCATTGCCTCCTGATGTGTCTGTTGGGGTGAGCGTTTAAGTGTGTTTTTGTGTGTGTGTGTGTGTGTGTGAATTGTGTTTCAAATTCAATTCATTTTTATGAATTTAGCACACAATGTATCTTTGGCATTATAGAACTAAAATAAAAAAACATTGGAATGGATATAAATCAAAACTTTACAGTTCTTCAGTAGTTTCCACCCTTTAGGACTGGACAAACTACCCAGTATTAACATTTTACATAAAACATTCTCATTCCATAATGAATCTCTTGCAATGCACAGGGTACCCTTTCATCATCACTTATGGTTGCACAGGCACCTGCTCTACATTTTTATTGTGTCAGTTATCCTTCTGCAAGAGTAAGAAAAGCAATGGCGGCATTTGACAGAAAAACATTCACAGAGCTATCTTACCAACAAGTAACTCAGTTAATGTCCAGAATAAAAATGGGAAAAGGAACTCAAAAAATATATGACTTCTGGACAAGCCTTTATCAAATTAAATGAGACAACTATATCCATACTCCTTTTGTTTTTAAGGACTGCATCCTCTCTACTTTCACTGATGCATAAAACTGATGCATCAATTAACAATTTTAAGAGTTGTTAAAAATGAAAGGATTCAATGGATGGAAGAAGCATAAAGTTCAACAATAGATCCCATAAACTTGGCACTTAGAGATGACTGCATGTGCTGAGCACAACATGACTTTGTCACTGGATCTTTAAGAGACTATTTGCTAAAGTTTGCAAAGTAACATTTAAGTATAGAAGCTTGCCAGTTTTCTCTGAGTCTGACAGAAAGTATAAACATCCCAATTCTCCTCTTTTTTACTTTGCATCTTTCCTCCTGTGTCCTTTCCCTTCCTCTCCTGGATCACCTCTCATTTTTCCAGATGGTCTTTTCACACTCCATTCATTTTGCTTGGACAGCAGGAAATCAAACCTATAAGGGAGACTGGGACATGAATGTGTCCCCCTTGGGTGCAGATCCACCCATTGGAAATTAAACTGAACTCCAAGTTCTCTGGTATCTTCCAAGCGAGAGCTGTCAAAGCAGCCACTGAGCCAACTAAATGAGTTACAGCATAGCTGAGCTTGATTTAAAAGCCTTTTGCTCTGTTGCTTTACTCACATTTTTCAGTTTTTCTTTCTTTTTCGTGCTGTAACTTAAGTTCATTCTGTCATTTTATTCTGCTTCTGGCTGCTACAGCGCTTTGTTAAGCATGAAGCATTTTTATCGGTTGTACACAACCATGAAATCTTGTCAGAAATTAATTCTTTTCTTTGTGCCCTTCTCTTCCTTTTTATTTTTTATTTACCTTCACTCTACCCCAAGTCCCGTCTGTTTCTCATTGCTGTGCTCTGCTGGAGTGCCAGCATACATCAGAAGCTCCCTGTAGTCTCTTCAAATAAAGACAGTAATGCACTTAAGTTAAAACGACGACCATTCCTCTAACCATGGTGCTTTGAAAGAAATCAGGTGCACATCTTGGACTTTTGTCCTGTCTTAAGTCGCCTCCTAAGAGACCGCCAGTGTTGAGTCGTGGAAAGAAATAGTTTATGACTGCTGAGTGTTTGAAATTCAACACTGGTCACAGGGAGCCCGCAAGTCCTCAGTTACGGCTCTATTCAGACAAGAAGATGTTATAACCGAAGCTAGTTCTGGTTGACCTGTTTGGCATGAGGAATGTACTCTCAAGTGAAACTGAGACTGACACTTTATTTGATCCTGGCTTTAGTTTGGATTGAAAAAGCCACCAATAAAAGTTCAATCACTGAAGAATTGAGATTTACACATGTCAGGCATGCTTAAAGCAGACGGGATTTGCTCCAAACTTGCTCTTTACTGCAACAGGGGGAAACTGACCCTCTCAAAAGGGTCGACACAGGGCCTGCCAAATATGTGTTTCATACTGTTTGACTTGAACTGGACTTGCTTGTCTGTTGGTGTTGAGCCAAAGGCGTCTTTTCCCAGACCCACATGAAAAGCAAAGACATCCATATGGGCGTGTTCAAAATCCTACTTTTGTGTGAGTGACATGCTGTTACTGATTGCAACACTTTTAACGGATCTGAACGTGTGCAACCAGGCAGAGTTTGTTTGTGAAGCTGAAGGTGAGTTAAGGTGCTGAGAGACATTCAGTCCTTAGGTAAATACACAGATCCAACTGGACCATGACTAAGGTCAAGTGTAACACTCCTGTTCTTTAAGTCACCACATAAAGATACAGATTCTGTTGTGTACTATACATGTACCTTACAGTTAGGCTTAAATTGTTAAAAAAAATCTGCTTTGTTAAGTTGTGAGAATAAAAAGTCAGTGTCTGGAAATGTTTTTTGCTCCTTTACATGCATTTAGTGCTGTGGGAGCTTAAATTGTTAGTAAAAATAACAGAATCTGAAGAAAACATTTTTATACCAGCTGGTTTGAGCGGCTTTTTAGGATTTCCATTTACATTCATGTGCAATGTAAAAAAGGTACAGAACATTTTTTTTGTCAGTAACTATTTCAGTGTTTAACAGGGCAACACTTTCTTGTGTAATGCCTCAGGGATCCATACCTGGGCCCAAATCTTTAAATAAACAGTCATTCAAAAAAGGAGACCCTGGCATAGTATGAAAATATTCTGGTCCTCACCAACTTTAATAATGAGGTAAATGCAGCTTTAAAAGTACACAACATGACATATAACATTGAACAAAGCTAAGAATTGCAGAATCAGAACATCTGTATAAATGTTTAGACATTTTCCCAGTCTGGAGTATGTATGTATGTATGTATGTATGTGTGTGTTAACACAATGTCAAGAAATGCATTAACTGTGATCTTAAATAATAAATAATAAATAACATAAAGCTATTTTCCATCTATCTAAAGTAAGAAAAAACTTTGAAAAGGGTTCAAGCTGGCTGCCATCCTTCTCTGGTGTGGAAGTCCCATTCAGATTAGAAAAAGAACAATTATGTTATGTTTGAACGCACTGACAAAAGAATGTCTCTTCTTTAAAAAAAAAAAAAAAAAAAAAAAATTACAAACAATGTCCTTTGGACAAATTAGACTAATGTGGAGATGTTTAATTAGGATGTACAGCACTTGAAAACCAAACATATCTGCTATAAATACGTAATACGTAGGACAGATGCTCACCAAACCCAATGATGCACAAAAAAGAGAGAAACCATACTTGCGTAACAATGGCAGTTCCCGTCTTTTGTAACAAAGTGACACAAATGACGAGTGCTGGCTGCCTCTAAGTCTGCTCGCCGTTCAATCGGCCTGCCTTTGATTATTGAGCGGTGGGCGTTTACCATCTTTTGTCTGTGGTGGTTGGAAATGCAGATACTTGATGAGGCAAAAGCATGAGGTAAACTTTTTGGAGAGTTTATAAATGGGTTATAGACGACTTATGGAGGATTACATGGGATTTCCAAAGGATTGGTTTGGTTAATAAATGTAGGCCTGTTGAGGCCTGCTTTTTGCTTGCCAGGAAGAGAACGCTGGTTTGCAACGAAAGCCTGAATGCGGGGAAACACAAACAAATGCATGCGCATACCTCATGATTGCAGTTGTTGTGGTGAGATGTAACCTGCAGCAACATTTCAAGAGATTTCTTCTGATAGGCCAAGCCTTAAATCCAATAATAATAGATGAGTGGAAACTGTTGCTGATGCGCACACATGCAGATTAAAAGCACACAGACACAGGCATACACATCTGTAAAGTATCACGGCCCCCCGATTCACCAGGGAACTATCACTGAGCTCCTGCAAACAGACAGCAATCACCATCTGAGAGAATGAAAAGCAGCAGAGCATGTAAAGAGAGGGGGAAGTATAGGAATAGGAAAATACCACCGCTTTAGATCCTGCTTTCTTAAACTGTTGGTTAGAAGCCAAAATCAATCTGGGGTTTAGTTGTGTTTATTCTGCCTGCAAAGGAACATTAAGATGTGTCAGGGAGCATGTTTAGGTCTGTTCATACAAGGCGGTGGGTATTGTGACTTTTTAAAAGTGATTTCTTTTTTTTTCCTTTTGTGGGGAAAAAAGCTCCTCAGATCAGTCAGATAAGTTTAATGATTCTCTCTGAGTGCAAAACCAGGCCTGCTGGTATAGATAACAATACATATGAACCTATATAATGTAGCAAAAATCTAGATGAGTCTCTGTTTCCCTACAGTGCTTACAAGTAATTTATTAAAAGATCAGTCATTGAACATGTTTAACCTGATCAGAGTTCATGCAGGGAGTGAGTGCAGGTTAAGGCCTGTCTCCTTCATTTCATCCTCTGATAATGTAAGCTGATAGGAAGTTGGAGCATTACAGTCTTCTACTGTAACCTGAACAACAGACAGAAAAATAGCAATCTTAATGAAACAAATCTTGAATATTTTGTACAAAAAATCCAACTTGAAATGATTTTCTGAACTTTTGGAGCAAGCATTACACTCAGTGTCTAAATCCTTCCTGTATGCAGTACCTACATTTCCTGTACATTTTAGTTCCCTATTGCAATTTATCTATTTTTTTTAATTGCACTTGTTATTGCATTTTTTATTAAAAAAACATGAAGATGCTAACTCTCAGAGTGATACTGGAAGCTGCTGACTTCAACAAAAAAAATAGACTTGGGAGCACAGTAACAGGGGTTTGAAAAGGCCTGAAAAGACATTTTCTTTCATGACTGATTGAAGGAGTTAAAAAATGATGGGTAGTGGTGCACGGATTAATTCAAACATCGATAATATTGATGCCAACTATGGTATAGCAATTGATCAATACTACTGTGATAACTTAATGATTCTTTAATGTAAGAATAGAGAACTATCATAATCTTCATCAAGAAGGAGGATAAAGTAGTATTTTTATCAGGCCTATTAAAATGTATTAGAATTGGAATTGACAATGCTGATACCATTTATTCACTGGTATTGGATTGACACCAAATCTTGCCATATCACACACTCGCTGTCAGGTGTTAAAGGTTAGATGTTCAAAATTCATGACTACTGTCTGAAAAGAACACATTTTACAGTTTGCACATCATAATATTGAGACGACATATATGGTGGCTTCTACCAGAACAACAACTTGACATCTCACATATTTTACCCTTAAATTATGACCAAGCGGCAACCTCCAGCGATTAAAGGTAAAGTCTAAAAGGAAGTGGCAAAAATCGCAGTTCCCTCCTCATCCACTAGGGGCTCCAAAACAGAGCGAATCCCCATAGACTCCCATGTTAAAAATGCCAACTTTACAGCAGAAATAAACATGTTTACAGCCTGGGACAGAAATTCTTCATGACATCTGTCGTGGGAGTGATTTTTTTTGTTTTTAATGAATCATCTATAACCAATTTCATCATGCAATTATGCATAAATGGGAGTGTGTCATTTTGATTGGTAGGTACCTGATATCCCACTGTAAGAAGGCACAACCACGGTTTTCAGCCGTTAACAGCATGATTGAGCTTTAGCCTGCCTACCTCCGTTTGCTGGTTTGCCCCCAGGTTAGCTCAGGGTTAGCTCAGATAGCTCTTAGCTACAGGCATGTTGGAGTTTGATAGATGTCAATCATTCACTCCCACGCTCACAGTCCCCCTCTAAGTTCTGCCTCTTTGCCCATTTTTGTATTTTCTTGGAGAGACGACACATGTTACTATGCCAACATGGTAATGGTGGGAACCACCCAATGAGGTTCAGTTCAGCTCTTCAGGAACCTACGGGATGACATCACAGAGACTCCGTCCATCTTTTATATACAGTCAATGATTATGACATACATGTCACATGTTTTCCATGGTGGTGTGATTAACACTGTCCTGTCCGAGCTGGAACATAGCCTCTGCATAGTGCAGCAGCTTTTGGAAACGTCCAACTGTTTGTTAGCGTTCCGCTGCCACATCTAGGCAATGTTCAGAGTATCAGAGTATGTTTTAGTCATCATCTTCCCAACCGCTTAATCCAATTCTGGGTCGCTGGGAAGCTGGAGCCTATCCTAGCAGTCTTTGGGGCAGGGGTACACCTGGAGCTTGCCAGTCCATCACAGGGCCACACAGAGACAAACAACCACTCATGCTCACACTTACTCCTACGGGCAATTTTGGAGTGACCAGTTAACCTAACATGCATGTCTTTGCATGGGAGAACATGCAAACTCCATACAGAAAGGCCACTGACCAAACCTTGCCGGACTGAACCAACCCTGTTTTGTTTTGTTTTGTCCTGTCCCCTCCCCCCAAAAAAAGAGTTCATTATTCACATGGAGGAAGCCCACATTAAAAGTATGGATTGCCACCAGAAAATGTAACAGGTGATGGCATTTCTGCTCATGAGGTAAAAATTAGCTACAAAGCCAGTTTCTGTTGGAGCTTTCTTGTCTGAGTGAACTTTCTGCCAATCAACATTTGATTTAAAGGTTGCATAAACTCTAAGGGCTCTGCATTAGTCGCGTGCACATCTGTCCATTTGTGTTAAAAAATGACACAAAATCCAGCAGTATATACTGAATAATTGGGTATGAACATCATGGAATAAGTCAGCTCTTCCAGCAGGGGGGTTCCTGGACTTGTACCACGGCTGTGGTCTCTCTGTGTGGAGTTATCTCCATACCGACCCCTTTCATCACATTTTAAGTTAACCGGTGACTTCCATCAATACACCGGTGTGTATTGTATTGACCCCAAGATGGACCCTGACGTATTTAAGGTAGGGTCCAACCCCCCCACCCAGCTTTCAACTTGTATATGCATAACTGGCTATTGCACTGCTTCTTTTGGGACACTGGCCACAGTACACCAGGTTCTGTTCAAAACCATAATACTTAAGAGTCATTAAATCTGGATTCAATTATTCTACAGAGCGCATAGATGCATTATCACACAGTTTCTGAGATGTGAAACTTTTCTGCTATTTGTGAAAAAGGGACATCTTGTGATTTTCTTTTGGCATCCAGACTACATTAGGGTTCATATTTCAAAAAGAGAAGAACACAACAGTTTTTATACCCTTCAAAGCTGGTCCAAAATTGCTCCACAGGTTGTGTAGATTTCTTGTTTAATATGATCTGGATGACAAACACAGTATAAAATGAACTTTTTCCACTAATAGACAAAAGAAAGTGTTGTGGTTGGATGCAGGAAAACGTTCTGTCTTCTTGTTTTCATATGCAGTCTCATTTTCTTGCCTCTTTGCCCTGCAGGGGTTTATTTTACTATGCTTATGCCATGAATGTAGCAAAACAAACACAGTCTTGCTTCCATCAGGGGATATTACATTAAATTACTTTACCCAACCAGGATCACTGATCTTAATCTTCTACCCAAAATGTCAGAATTTATCTGACAGGATCGGACACTCCAAACTGAAGGTAAATCATGTTCCTGAAATTTTCTTCCAACTGATTTTTTGTCCCCATTTCCTGCAACCCCCCCCCATACACTTTCCTCCCTGAACTCTGATGTTGCAGATGACTCTCAGCTGCTCTGGACCACAACCAGAATCTCTGACTCTTAAAGAAAACACTGCTGAGATATTCCAGTCTTATCACTAATCACCTCCACCTCCCCCAACACACAAACACAAACAGCCTCTCACACACACGCATGCCATTGAATGGCTGCTTTAAACACCAAGACAGGCTGTTGTAAACTGACAGAGGTTTGTGAGTATACGTCATAACGCCAAAATATTCCAACAATTTCAACATTTCCCAAAGATGGAGAAGCATTTCTCTTCCTTGTGTTAGCTAAAGCTTCAACTTGACGAGGTTTTCTAAATCATTTGCCTACGTTTACAACAGGGTAAAAGACAAGTAAAGATAAATTATCCAATGTTCTAGCTTTGTTCAGCCATTCCATCAGCCGTTTACACAATGTAGTTTGAGTTTTGTCTTTCAACAAAACTCTTGCATCTCGCCAAGTTTCCACTGACTGAGTTGCGTCACCTGCTGACCAGCTGTGTCTTTTTTTCCTTTTTTTTGGTGGCTTTTTTTCTTTTCTGTTTTTTCGTGAGAAGCAATTCAACGTTTTCTTCCTTTCCAGTCTTCACAGTAAGTAATCTAATCATCTGCTGGGATCAAGCTTAATATATTCGACTTAAACCCAAATACGTGATTTGAAGTGGTGATTAAATCCTGATTAACAACTGCATCATCCTTCTGTCTGAAAGAATTTCTCTGGGTGTCTGCAGAAGACGCCTCCTCCTCCCCTTTCAAATGTGAGCCTTCATCTCGCCCACATAATTAGGATCAGATCTCACTATCAGCCCCTCTCCACCCCCACTCCACCCTTACATTCTCCAGTTCCCTCAAAATCACTCGGGCTCTCTTTCATCTCCTGCAGAAGAATGCTTGTTTATCTCTCGGCCCTCTCCAGATAGACCAGGAACAAAGATGCTTTTTGTGGTTATGTTAGTTACAGAGAGTGAAAGAATGAGCATGAATAGAGCTTCGAAAAGTGGTGCACAAAAGCAGAAAAAAGGCATTTGGAAATGCAAGAAAGGTCCAAATATCAGATATGAGGAAAGAGCAGCACATTCATGCTCACATACACGGCACAGACTTCTTTCCATTGACTTATTTTGACTGGTTTATAATTTCAGGAATCATTCCATCATCTCCTCTGTGAGGGAGAGGGAAAATATTTAGATATAAAGAGATTCTATTTAAGGCTTGGGTGGTGAGTTAGTGAGTGATATGAAGAGAGAAGCTGAAAGAAACACTATTCGGGACTTATTGAATGTAGCTGTTTGCTCTGTAAACGCCAGGAAACGGCTCTTAGCGCCTCTTCTCATGTCAACACCTAATTGGACCGTTTGTTTGTGTGTCTATGTGTGTGCGTACTCTCACCTCAAATCTGGGAAGGGAGGGGGGGGGGGGGGGGGGGGGGGGGGGCACCAACCTCAGTCATAAGCAGACAGCCACCATGTTTTAACATAGAGCCAAATCGAATTACCGCTGACCTCCTACGCTGCTGAAGACCAATCGTGTGTGTTCTTATTTCCTCCACCCTTCCTGTAAGTGCATGTGTGTGTGATGTGGGTTTCAGGTGGGCTATGTGGCTTCACTGTGGAGGGAAGGTGGGGTGGATGTTTGGATGGTGGGAGTGCTGACGGAGGAGAGATTGGAGGAGGGGTGCCAAAAAAACAGAAAAAAACCCAAGAAACAGCTGGTTGTGCTAAGTTGCTGACTCCTTGACAGATGGTGACAGAAAGAAGAGAGATGGTGTCACAGGCTGAATAAATTTCTTCTCTCACATCACTTATCTGCTTCCTTTCAGATAATTTTATGTCTTATGACCACTGGATGCCTCCTTTAACCCAGAAACCTCTCAGGGACCATTACAGTTTAGCCTCATCTGATATTTTGTCTCTCTATTGAGGTGCTGAAATGATTTCTCTTGGCAAACCTTACGTCCAAGGAATCAGACCTCCACCCAGCCATCAAACATTCTGCTGGGAGCCTTATACTGCTGCAGCCCCAGCATGACGCTGGAGTAAGTGGTTGCTTAAACTTATTTTCGTTGGAGGGAGAGCAGCTTTCCAAAATCTTCAAATTGTGTGAAAAATTCACATACTTGTTCTTTAAAAAAGGGGGTTTTGCTGGTTTGCTGGAAATTCTCCCAAACCCCTGTCACTCAGCTTTGTGTGAATGTCATGTTGAATGCAAATGAAATGCAGCTAATACGACACCTACAAGGATTTCCACTGAGGCTCTTTTCACAACAGTTTTAGTTAATTTGCAATGAACTCTGGTACAATTTATCTGACTCACTGTGAGTCAGTGAACTCTTAGCAGAATTAGCTATTAGTAGAGACATGTTTTTATTTTGGCTGCATGGTGGTTAGCACTGTGGCCTCACAGCAAGAAGGTTGCTGGTTCAATCCTTGGCTGGGGCGAAGTTTGGTCAGTGGCCTTTCTGTGTGGAGTTTGTATGTTCTCCCTGTGTATTTGTGAGTTCTCTTCAGGTAGTCCGGCTTCCTCCCACTGTCCAAAGACATGCAGGTTAATTGGGTACTCTAAAGTGCCCCTTGGTGTGAGTGGTTGTTTGTTTCTGTGTGGCCCTGCAATGGACTGGCGAGCTGTCCAGGATGTACCCTGCCTTTCACCCAAAGACTGCTGGGATAGGCTCCAGTTCCCCGCAACCCTAAATTGGATTAAGCGGTGAATGAATGATTTTATTTCCAGAAAGAAGATTTTAACTTATTAACTGACTTACTCTTATGGCGCTAGGACCATTGTGTTGGCTTTGGTTGTTGCAGAACATTTCCACACAAAGTAAGATTTGGTTATGGCCACTGAGACTCTTAGCATCCAAAAGCCCTTGCCTGGATTTGATATTCTAAAAGTGAAGCAATAATTATTATTTGCTTCTGGACAGTGAAATATATGATTTTGTATGAAGGTTAATATCGTGATGGAATGGTTTTGTGAAAAACTGGTGGAAACTTTTAATTCGCTGGTACTGGGTATTAAAATCAAACGTTAGTTTGGATTCCACATACCAGAGAAAGTCTACAATTACTTACTCCCTTTTAGTCTTAAAAAGTAGCTTAGAAGAAAAAAACATGGCTGACCTAGCTTGCTTGCAGCTAACCGGTTCAATTCCCTGCATACTTTCTGCCCTGCTGTTGCAGTAATTTCCATTGTTTCCAGATCTTGGTTCTCCTTTTGCATTTGTCATAGCCAAAACTATTACTATTAGGTCCAAATCACATACCGGCCTGTTGCCAGTATCTTTCAAGTAAAGTCCAAATCACACTAATCTATTAGCCTGACTTCACTTCCAGCGATTTGCTGCACATGGGAACGTACATTTTTAAGACCTCAACACCAAATTTGATATTCCCTTTTTGAGACTTTGATTTGATTAATTTTAGAGGACTCAAGGCTCTAAACATTAATTTCATATGGGAAAAAGTCATTCTTCTCAGAGTTGGGTGGCTGTGAGTAAAGATCCATGTTTTAACACTGCATGAATCATCTCACTTCTCTTTTGGGGATTAAGAGCAAGATATTTGAACTGACTGTGTCGGAGGATGAGGAAGCAACTGGAGAAAGTAAACAGTTGTGTTGCAAGGTTTTGGCTTCAGAGCAGGGACAGAGAGTTCGGTTGGGGGGTAGAAATGAACAACCCCTCTCTCCTCACAAATCATAGAGGAGTGTGAGTTTGGTCCATTAGCGGTCAGTTTGCGGCTGTAACTCAGGGTTCGAATCATACCTTAAACAACCTCTCCTCCTCCTATGTTGCTCCCATCTCTTATTTTACTCCTAAAGACCCCTTCCATTTGCCCCAACTCACTCGAGTCTGCCCTACACTCAACCCTGTAATTTGGGTGAAAGATTCAGAGGCTGTTATTTTTATTGAAATCCAAATAACTTCGCTGAGATTACAGTTAAGTGTCGGCGACTTGAGCTTACAGCTCTGCTGCGAGAGCCGTCCCGGGGCCAGAGGGATGTTAAGTCTGGTGCCAGGGTGGGAGGTAGGCGGGTCATTGGCTGTTTTTTTTTTTTTTTACACAGCGTGGGGGAAAACACAGGGCAACAATCATCACATTTATAGATGGCTCGCCACTCTCACCAGGACCGAGGCAGACGCTGCCAGGTTTAAAGGCAGCCAAGGGGCTACTGGCCACTAATAAAGGGATTGCATCCATAGGGACTCATAAAGGCACTCTGAGATGTGTATGTGTGAGAGAAGGTGGCTAATCCATATTTAAACCTGGTGAATTGCATGAATGTTGACTGGTGTATGCTAAAAAGAAAGTTTGTGTGTGTGTGCATTAATGCTTTTTTACAAAAACTATACAACATGACTCATGCTTGACACATTCACCATCCATGGCTTCAAGTCCTTTTTTTATGAGTTTTCACTGAATCATGTCATCTAATTTGTTCCATGACGTTTGCATTTTTGTTGCTGTTGCCAAACAACAGATTGGTGATTAGCTGTCATGAATAGCAGCATACTTGACTTCTTACAAGGTCGACATAGTGATGTCATATATAAGGATGTTATTCATCTTTTCCTCTCAATCACACACACAATGTGTGTGTGACAGACCGATGTTGGAGCCTTGCTCAAGGACAGGAAAGATATTCAGAAAAGCCACAATGGTTGCTCTCCGAAGTAAGGAGTGTACAGAGGTTACAGAGGTGACAAAAGAAAACTGTGTAAATGCAAGTCTAAGCCGGCAGGACAGAGTTTTTAAGGGAATGACTTCTTACAGGTGTCAAAGTCCAGTCTTTGAAGGCCAGTACCCTGCAGGTTTTGTTGTCTCTATGCCTCAACACACCTGTGAAATGAATGAATAGGTTGAAAAGAAGCTGCAGGATCTAATTGATTTGAATCAGGTGTGCTGTCGCAGGGAAACAATAAAAACCTGCAGGAAATCAAGGACTGGAGTTTGACACCATGTGATGGTTTTCAAAACCAAAAATACGATAACTAATTGTACTTTGTTAGCTGAACTGTGACCTTCCAAGGTACCATAAGTTGTTGATTACTTGCTTGGCTATCTCTGTTTCACATCTGCATTCCTACCTATGTCCATTAATGTGCAATTGTCCTTTTTAAATTAACTTCAAAAAACTTTTGTAACATACTCACAAAAAAGTTAAGAGTAATCATCTTGAAATGGAACAATGCAGTGGTAATTCCTTCATCTCCAACAATTTATTGAAACAAAATCTAGCAACGATGCTGGGTATAGCACGGCAAAAACTTTTATTAACATATTTGTTAGAAGCTGTTTGGTCTCATGATGTTAAAATGTGAAGAGTATGATGAAGACAACTGTTTACATACAGGTTGCCATGAACCGTTTCGTGGTTGATTTATGACTTAGATACATCTTTTGTTTGTTTATTTTTTCCAGTTAATCACCTTGTTAGCAGCATGTCATGAAATAAGAACATAAAAATTGAGGCTTTGCACATGTGTATTCATAAGTTCAGAGAATTTAAGATCCACCTGTAAAAGTTATACGGTTTAAAGTTATGGGTTTATTTTGACGTCGTACAGAAAGCTGAATATCTTTGACTTTTCCTTTGTGCATATCTACCCCCAGAAACCATTACTATATGTGGCTAACTAGCTTCCCACAGCATGCTGAGCTAAACTGAAAGTCTTTAGTAAACTAGCATTAGCATTTATATCAATATGTTCACCACGATTTTAACGACCAGCCTGGTTACCAGCTGGGCTGAGCTGATAGACTGTATGATATTTTGTTCAGTTGTTTTATCTGGTTAATGGTAGTTGACAAATCAAAGTGCAGATTCTACCTTGTTCAGCCTGTCTGTAGCTTAGGCAGCTAATGCTAACTAGTCAGACTCTAAACTGAAAAACTACCATCAGGCCTCTGTATGTATGCTTGAGTAGCCACTATGGTCACTGGTCTGGTGAGTCTGACTCCTCTATCTAAATGTGTCTTTATTGTGTTTTACACTGAATATTTGGGGTTCCACCATACTTTCTCACGTTCCTCTTCACATGCACACATACACTGCACACTGGGGCAGTGGTTTCCCAGTATTCCCAGGACAGCAGGATTGGTTACAGTTTTGCATGAATCGTAGTGGTGACTATACAGACACTTAACTCCTCCACAGAGGTTAGTTTGAAGCCAGTATGGCCTCCTCCGCCTGCCCACTACATGTCTTAGTACCAGACAAAACACATCTATCTGAGCTGTTAGCATGGTTTGATTTTTTCTCACACTTTAAGTGATGTTTATACGTATAAAGTTGTGTCTTTATGAGTATGACTTTTAGTTCTCAGGCCCACCGGACCACCCCACACAGAACAGCTGCCTTTAGTGTAACCTCTTGGATGATCCTCCAACTAATCTGCTTGTAATGATACTCTAATCGCCACAGAGGCACCAACCCTGTAAACCCTTTTACCCACTAAAGAAAAGTGAACTGTAAACATGACATCCTGAACTTGCTTAATGCCTTTTATAACATACTAAAAAAAGCCTCGTCTGCACAACAATGTTCACTTTAATTCCCTTTCATGGTAGCAAATGCATTTGGATCAACTCGCTTATAACTGAATTATCTACAAGTGTTTACAGTTATTCCAGTATCTAACATTCAGATGGGATTTCTCCAGCATGTGGATCACAGGCTTATAAAAAGTAGAAAATGGTGCCTTAACTTATCACAGGTTTGAAACAATATTTGGAGAGTAAGACCAATGAGTGGAACATCTATTCTACACTGTACACTCACTGACCACTTTGGTAGACTTGTTCAATTGTTTGTGAACAAAAGTGACTCAGGCTGATTGTAGTGTGATAATGTAGGGAATATTTTATTTTGGCACACTTTGAGCCCCTTAGTAGCAACATGCATGGTTTACACGCCACTGCTTACCTGGGTATTATTGCTGACCATGTTTTTTATTACCGCAGTGTAGCATCTTCTAATACCTACTTTTAGCAGGATAATGCACCATGTCACATAGCTCAAATCATCTTCAACTGATTTCTTTAACATAACAATGAGTTAACCTGTCCTCCAACGGCCTCCACAGTCACCAGATCTCAGTCCAACAGAGCAGCTTTGGGATGTGGTGGAACGAGAGATTCTCATCATGGATGTGCAGCCAACAAATCTTCAGAAATTATCAATATGGATGAAAATCTCAGAGGAATATTTCCAGCACCATGGTCAATCTATCAAACCAAGAATTGAGGCAGTTCTGGAGGGAAAATGGGACCCAACCCAATAATAGCAAGCTGGACCTGAAAAGTGTCTGGTCTTCAATATTTAACAGAGATGCAAAGACCTGAGTATAATAACTCAAAAACAAGGTCATTCTGGTTAGCTTGTTAATATCTCATAACCCCGCTGACATGTGTGTTTTGACCCTTTGCTTAGAAGAAGATGGTAGATGGTTTTGATTAGCTCTGTTAAACATTCCTCATCAAGAAGCCTTAAGACTGTTGATTATTAAGCAGCAGCTTTTGTATTGTTAGCTAAAGGCTAAAAGCAGCCAGCTTGGTTCCATCAAAAAAAAGTCAAACTCGATAAAAGCAATCAATTATTTGTCAATATTTCCTGAACTGGCCTGGAAAAGCAGCAGAGACATCAAGAATGCACTGCTTGTGGCCAAGAAGTAATCCCAAGCTTTAACCTGCCATAAGTACAGCATCTAGTTTTCGCCCAAACAAACACAATATACAAATATTTTTGCTTTTTGGACAGAGCTAGGCAACCTATCCAAGCTGTTTCCAAACAGTAACTTTATAGTTGCAGCTGAGTCACAAATATCAGCAGCGCCTCACGTACGAGAGCGATTCCCAAAGTGCCGACCTATTCTCTGATCAAAAGCCCAACACCGACATGTGAATAGGTTGCAGTAAAAACTTTTGAGAAACGTCTTTATGTCTGCCTGTGTCCGTCGGGACCCTCCTTAAATCATTTTCTAGTATTACTGAACATTCCTCCTCAGTTTGTCTCTTAGAAAAATGGCAGCTGTCTCATTTTTTTTCTCGACTCTTCCTGCGTATAAAAGATGTTGTACAATTTTTGTGCCTGTTCACTGGCCTAGAGTTGCATAGCTGTGCGACCTCTGACCCCCTCTCTGCATGGATGCTTGTTGACGTAGGGAGTGGATAGAAACTGGGCTGCAGCTCAGGGCAGCTTCTCAGCGAACTGCCAATAAAGCAGCACTGTGATTTACTTGTGCTGCCGGTGCCAAAAATAAGCAGAATACAGTTAAACTTGTCTTTGGCAAAGAAAGATGTCTGATTCCTGATTGTGCTACGGCCAAGAACATCTCTCCTTGCTTCTAGTATACACAAACACAGACACACACACACGTCCACACACATGCATAAGCAGTGTCAGTGTGATTCACTGTGTATGTGTGTTTGTATAAGTGCTCGCTCAGACCCAACATGTGTTGTGGCTCATCAGGCCAGAACATGGAAACTGTGAGTGGCTGCAGATGTTAAGAAGGAGACTGTTTTCTTTTGTTTTTTTTCGGGGGCGGAGAGGTTTAAGGTGGTGGTGGGGTTAACATGCTTTCTGGCTCTCCTGTAAGATGCCTCAGCAGACCTTCGACTTATCCCACAATCACTAGAGCTTATAGGAGGATTTCATAGTCTGAATAGTTCTCACTGTCCATCACCAGCCTTCAGTATACGATGATCCCCTGAGGATTACAGCACTAAACAAACTGGGTCAAAATTTTGGGATTGATCTCAAAAAGACTTGGAAATTTTACCCAAATGTAAAGCACAGACTTTACAATGATGATTAGAAACCATTTTGCCTGTCATGTACTACATGTCCAGAAACAAACACAGGTGAATTTAAAAAGTAGGAATTTAAAAATGGGTCTTAGACCCAGGTGGAATATGGTTGGGTATGGTTCCCTTTAATACAAAGTTAGAACTAAACCCTTTCTATTACATATCATGTCTCAAATTTTTGTTTTTATCTTTGGTTTTTCTTGTGTGAATTAAAAGGATTCCAACTGCCACCATCATGCCGGGAAGCTCAGAGAATATGAGGAGGAGGTAATTCCTCAAATATGAGTGGGCAAACAGAACGGACAGTACCATCCATTGATAATGCAATCAACAGGCGCTCATGCTGCCATCATGACTAATCTTGAAATGCCCCAGCAGCCAGTCAAGAATCCAACCACAATATCCCCGTGGTAATCGCGCCGGCATCCGGATGGACCATCAGCCGGACCTCCGTGCCGCATAGAGGGTTATTCATGTGTGGGAGAAAATGCTTGACCTTGGAAACTATACATTAAGCCTCTGGTGTTAGTGATCTCTCACCATCGCAGTCACGCCGGCAGAGATTCTCACACCCCCTCCACACACACCTGTCTGTAAGCGTTAAGAGTGCGGTCAGGCTTGTCTGGGACTTGGTATGGTGATGGTGCTTTGCGAGGTCATGAGGTTACCCACCGTGGAAAATCCACATGCACCTTATTATGGACTGAACAGTTGTCGTGTCTCCACTTCGCCAACGCTCTCAAACATCTTTCTAAACAGATCAACAGACTGTTTCTCAGGTTTTTCTTTCACTCAGCTGGAGCTCCACATTTACTTTGGATATTCTGACTGCTTGAGTTTCAGAGCCAAATATCTGCAAAAATATTCCATGATACAAGCAGTCACGGGAAGTCCTGTTGGTTTCTGCTTTCTGGTCATTTCCTGTCAGTGTCTGCCATGAAAAGCTTGTTTAAGATATTAGATTTTACTTCTGCTCTAAAAACCATTAGAAATACAATGAGCCAGACAATGCCAAATTCCTCGATATGCTTCTCTGATGTTCAAGAGTCCAATTCAAGTCTTCCATCCAACTGTTCTGTTTAGACAGAGTCAAGTACTGACGAGGTTCACATGCATTTCTTTTTTCTTAAAACAAGTTTCATTCAAATATAACTTCAAGCCTTCAGATAGCCATGAGTATAGTCCTGCAGCCACGAGGTCTATTTGAACACTTTTGCAGCCACAGTAAAGGGAACACATATGACATTTGTAAAGATATTTGAATACCAATATAAGTGTTAATTGAATAAATAAGGATGGCACACAACACAAATGAAAAAAGTAGTAGACTTGCCCCAAAAAAACATATATAATATTTTTCAATATTTCCTGAACACCCATAACATGATCATACCATTATGATCCCTGCCTAATACTGAGCAATTAGTCCTGATCCAAATGTATAAAAGAACCAGATACACAATTCACAACCATGTAAAAAGTCTTGTTTACAAGATTAGCACCACTTAGCCTTGTCTGCTATTGTTAGGTGGGGCACTTATGGCACGGAATAAGATACAAAGTCCCCAGGCGGTGGCGTGTAATCTGACGCTGCAAGCCAAAAATGCTGGTATTCCTCTGCACATATGAACAGCATATATATATATATATATATATATATATATATAAAACAAGTACTCTCTATATACTACTAGTGTATGAGATACATACTTCTGGTCCACATTTTAGTTTATTGAATTGTACTATAAGTACACTTTTATAAATTTAGAACACCCCACACAAGTTTTTACACTATTTTACTAGTTTATTTATAATACTTTACTCAAGATATTTATAAGTTTGCTTAGCATATAATTTTTTAGCATACTCGTTAAATACCTATGTACTTATATAGCTAAAGTATTTTTAAAGTGAACTCATGCTGTATGTACACAAGACTGTAATGTGTTTACTAAATCACAAAATAGAATGTTGAAAACAAGTTTGATATATTTTTTTTATAAAGTTTTTAAACTTACCTGCTTGCAAAGCAAGTATTTGTAAATAAATATTATGGTATTTGTAAACATACATTAAAGGTGTGGGTTTCAAAAAGAAAAATATTCTATTAAATCAAGTTCTTGGCTGAAGAAAAATGAAAGGAAAAAGTGGACATTTGCCTGTAAAAATGTAAACAAAATAGTCTTTCCAAGATTTTTGCCAAAACTGGTAAAAGAAAAAGTGCATCTCTTTGTACAAATAATAACAAAAAAGTATCTCAACTGAGAACTGAATGCATTTCAGGTTAGTCTGGAACGAGAAATAGTCTTAATGTACTAATTTAATGTGTAACAAACAAACAATAGTTTTGAACTTTTCTTTATACTTTTCAGTATAAGTCGAGTATACTATTACTGTACAATCCTGAAGTATGTACAATATATTAAATAGAAGTAAACTTCAAGTATACTGTGTCAGTTTTAGTACAAGAATACACTGTGTATGTATATATATATATATATATATATATATATATATATATATACACTTATGATACTTAAATCAACTGAATCAACTGCTTCTCGCTAAGGCCTAAAAGATTTTTGGCAAAAAGTTGTTTTCAGTGGCACAAAACTACAAAACTGCATTTGCAAGTAGCTCTGCTGCTAATTTCTTAGTGTCAGACTCAACAGGCTGCCATGGTGTCATGTCAAAGCAGAGTCCGAATCAGGAGTATAAGATGCGCCTAATATGCCTCTGATGAGAAGGTTTTTCATAGTTGTGAAGCAAAGTTATAATCATTTCAATTTACTTAAGGCAAACAGATATGTGAAAAGGTCTTTAGTCTTTACCTTGGTAGGTTGGTGTGATCTTGATGGCAGCCATGGTCCAACAGCATATTAGGCATGAATGGCCTCATTGGTTTAGCTCATCAGTGACTGAACATACAGTTGCCATGCAGGATGGAGTCTTCTTATCTAAGTTGCTATAAACCAACTGGGAATTTCTATATGTTTTGTATTCCAGAGACAGTGTGCGTCATTTGACACTTGGTATGGTAAGATATTTGTTTAGTAATGCTGTATGGAAGTGTAAATTATAAAATCATTGCAAGTGGTGAATGATGGCTATTACAGTTTTGAGTAGTCAATGACTTCAGGTAATTTTAGAGAAGCTTCTCCCTGCCAACGCAAGTCGCTTACTTGGACAAATTAGGACATAACCTGAACTTGGAATGCCTCCATTATTCTTTCACTCACCCCTTTTTTTTCCCCCCCTTTTTACCATCTGATCACCTCCTGCTCCTTCTGCTGAGCCTTTGCAGCCCTTATGCAACCCAATCACAACGCTATTTAGGGAAATGAAGTTAAATAAACTGTGATGTGAACCAGATCCAAATAGGGACTCTTATATAACAATGAGGTTGCTTCATAGATGAATGGTCTTTGGAATGGACATTGATTCTCAAGGCCTGTGTTTATTTTTATTACTGGCGGAATAGCTTTGCCTGTGAGAGCTCTGTCGATGAAGATGGAAAGCAAACGAGAAAGAAATTCATCCAACTCATTTGATCTTAAAGAACCACTAACCAACCCCACAGTTCAAACATCTAACAAGTGATTGATTTCGGCTCAACAAACAACTCTCAGTGAATCCACAGTTCTCATGTCAAAAAGCTTCTGGCTATGGAAATCTTGTGGGTGCATGTACAGGCTTGCATATGTGTCAGTTAATCTCTGTGTTACTGGATCACATTCTTAGTCCTTCCTGTTCTGTCCCAGCACGTTTGGATCACACCAGTGAACCACCAGCATAAACAGCCTGTTCCTGATGTTGATACTGGATTCAGATTTACTCAGCTGTGTTCTAACAAGAGACTATTACTAATAATCCCCAAGAAACCTAGAGATATGATGGGTGCTACATGATTTCAGATCACATGGTTCTTTCAACACGTAGTGTCACATAAAAGGTTATTTGAAATGTTTCTGAGTAAACTGTACAGACTGTAAGGTTTGGTCAAAGGTAGTGTTTAGACTCTTGAAAGGAAACTGGGAATGCAGCAGGGACAGGGGAGGATAATTTTAGAGGAAACATACTGTTTAATATAAAAACATGCCTCCGCTTGATCAGGGCGCATCAAAATGTCAAATGAGCTCACATAGGTTTAGTTCAACAATGAAGGGGTACGACTGTATGAATGATGTCTTAACCCCAAACCAAAAGCAAAACTGAATATGCAGCTTTTCACAGAAAATGTGATGGTTGCATGTAGTGGAAAACCCCAAACAGCCACGTAAAACAGAAAAGGCAGACTGAGAATAATAAAAAAAAAAATTCAAGATTACAAAGGCAAAGATGAAGTAAAAGCAAAAAAAAAAAAAAACAAAACTGAAGTAATGCACAGTAATAAGCCAGTCACAAGAAACAGACAATATGAGAGAAAATAACACAGAACTGAGAGGATACTGAGAGAGAAATCCATCCATTTAGTACAATCCAGGGTCACAGGAAGCTGAAACCTATCACAGCAGTCAATGGGCTGCAGGGAGGGTACACTCTGGACAAGTCACCAGTCACAGAGTGAGAAATGACTAACTAAATCCAGGTGTGGATGCCAGGAAAGGAATACACAGACAGAAAAGCCAGAATCACTTTACAAAAATGGTAATTGAAAAATTAGAGAACTATTTTTTAAAGGCATCTCAAATATGTTATAAAATGACATGTGGAAGGTTCAAAACAAAGAGTGTTTCTCTATTTGTAGAGTGAATTTAAAATATGTTATTTGTCTGGTATGTTTCTGTCCATGTTTATCTGTCTGTCTGCTTGTTAACAACTTGGCACAAAAGCTACTGGGTCCTCTACTAGATTCATGGAAGTTGAGGGTCCAGCGCAGTTTCTCAGCTATTCTGAGATGGCACTCTTCAAAATGAAGATGTCTGCTGTCTCTCCAGGTATCTGCTGAAGCCAATACTCCAGCGTAAGGGACATGACCCCTAGTTCTCCGGGTGCGACTGTTGCCTTCACCTTCCAGGCTTTCTTTAGTTCAGGGTGCCTAAAGTCGGTCCTTGAAAGCCTCTGTCCTGCAGGTTTTCCATGTAACCCTGTTCTACACACGTGGCTTACAGTTAATAGATCCAACAACCAATAACATTCTGCACAATGAGTGATTCATTTGAGTCAGTTGTGTTGGAGCAGGGATACATGGAAAACCTGCAGGATTATGGCCTTCAAGGACCAGACTCAAGGACCCCTATTCTAGTTCTTCCTTAAGTCCACTTGTGCTTCTTTTACCTGATATCGCCATAATTAGGAATGGCTACATCGATCACTACAGCTTTTCTTTGCTGCTTTTCTGTATATATATATATATATATATATATATATATATATATATATATATATATATATATATATATATATATATATTCATTTTGTCCTCTTACTTTGTGCACCAGTTGGCAGCCATGTGACACCATATGCAGTGTCACATGTTGTAATCTCTTCCAAATGTCTGTATCCTGACATTAATCTTTAATTAACCTCTAAACTTGGCAGAAACATTCTATGTTTTAACCCAACTCATAAAACTCCTATAATTCAACACCAGTGAAACAATCTACATCTAAGTGTTTCAGCAGAGTGTGAGGTGCCTCCCCAGAGATCTGTGAGGCAAAACTTGCAGGTGTATGCACTTCTGAAAACAACAGGATGTTAGTTATTGAACTTTGGCTGCTCATTTGGACCACTTATTAACACAGTCTGCAGCTGCTCCTTTGAGGCAGTAAAGGCCATTAAAAATTTTGGCAATCATTGGATTTTAGGTGCAAACTGGGGCTAATATTACTAATTCTGCACAGTAATTTCAACAGTACTCATTTGCAAGCAAATACAGGCTTAAGAAGAACAATGGAGCTCAAAAGTAACTGAGACACAATCTAAAAATGTTCATGCAAGATTTTCTGACACAATACCCTGATCTAGCTTTCATTCTGTAACCCGTTTCTCTGCACTGCTGAGCACATGTTATGAATTACCAATTGATATGTTTGTCATGTTGCAAATGAGCTGCAGTTTGAAATTCTCACCAGGGATAGCTGGAACTTGGATTATGTGCTACTATAAGAGGACCTCCCAAGAGGTTGTAGAGTGCAGCACAATAATGCTTGTGATGTACATTGTGTTTGACACCAGTAAGCTGCAACATTATGACCATTGACCTGTGACATGAAAAACTTGGATCAGAGTGAAAATATTAATAATAAAAAAAAGAAGAGAGAGAGGCGGACCAAAGAGCCATGGGCTGGGACTCGGATCTGGGCCAACTGCAACAAGGGCTTACAGCATCCATGCTTGGGTGATGAGAGCTTAACTGCACGCCATGTTTGTAGGCTGTGGGTCCTGTTTTAAACATGTAGAGCTACTGTAGTCCCCTTGCCAAAGGACCTAATGCTGTTTGTGATAAAAAGGTGTCACAACGTGCATTGATCCATGGTTTGATGGTTAGACTGTTTGCAATGGAAGACGTTGGCCTGGTCTGAGGAACTATGGATGTTTTTCATACAAACTTTGGATGGTAGCTTTAGTGCTTCTTGCTTATCTGGGTAAGACATGGCATTAAGATGCAGTTTGGAAAAAAGAGACATACCAGCAGTAGACTTAACAAGTGATCAAGTGCGTGTATTCCTCAGTTGCAGCAGGATAACACACTTTGCTAAAATGTGGTTTAACCAAGTGGCAACCTCCGGCGCTTAAAAATGAAGCCTATGCGGAAGTGCATAAAACTGCAGTTCCTCCCTCATCCACTAGGCGCTGACTCCAAAACAGAGGCAGAAATAAACATGTTTACAGCCCGGTTCAAAAATCCATTTTTGGTTAATACGTCAGGTTTACCTTCATTACAATTGTGGGGGGAGTGAATTTTTTTCTAACTTGTCCGTATAAAAGTAATTTAATCTCGAAGTTTGGCATATTTAGGGGCGTGTCCTTTTGACTGACAGGTACCAATCTCCAGCTTCAAGTCAGAAGAACGTGGAACAACCGCGATTTTTAGCCGGTTAACAACGTGACTTAGCTTTAGCTTGCTTACCTCCGTTAGGTGGATAGCTCCCGTTCTCTCGGGGTTATCTCGGTTAGGTTTTTGCTACAGAAAGCTCGGAGTTCACTCGATGTCAATCATCCACCATGACGCTCACAGCTCCCCTCTTAGCTCCACCTCTTTGCCCATATTTGTATTTTCCGGGCTAGACAAGGTGCATGACACTGCCAAGATGGCGATGGTAGAAACTGCCCACCGAGCTTCAATTCAGCTTTTCAGAAACCTATGGGTGACATCACAGAGGCTACGTCGATCTCTTTATATACAGTCTGTCGGTTTGACAATAATTTGAGGTAAATAATGATTTTAATGCACTGACAGATTTTAATTCAACCAAGACTAGATGTGCTGCACAGCTAAATCTGATCCACGGTGGCTCCATCTCATGACTTACTGAGGTTCACCAACAGGATGTTAATGGCTTGTTACCAGAAACCAAATCTCTCAGGAGTGTTGTGTCGACCATGCCTCAGAGACTTCGAGCTGTTTTTTGGGAGAAAATGGAGACTTTATGTAATGTTTTGTATGGCAGGTTGGTTTAGTTTTCTGTATGGAAAAGGCCAAAAGGATTTGAGCAGCATGAGGGAAGTTAAATGGAACAGTATCTTGAGCACACTGGTGTGAAGATGCTGGAAATGCAGTATAACTCTCTCTGCTGAGCATTTGGTATGTATGCCTCCTCGTCTCAGGTGAAACGTTAAGATGGTGATGGTGTAATCTTTAAGAAATCAATGGGTCACATAATTTTTGACACCTCAATTTAACCTCCGTTTCAAGTCGTCCCATTTGTGGGTTAGGGTTAGTCATGCTCCCAAAACAAACATGGCTGGATGACCATCATCCACTCTGAATGGAAGACACAGGTGCTGTTCTTTCCTCCCAGCTGCCTGCTCTAGTGTCGTCTTTGTATATTAATACCAAGATCTAAAATACGGGAATGACTCTGCAGGAGTTTTAAGCTCGAAGGCCGTGTTTGCCTCTTATGTAAGCATGACAATGCCACGGAAGGCCTTTGCCGTAGATGGGACAAAACAACCATCACTTCTTCCATCCTTCCCCATGTGCCTGCTTCCTGGAGCTGAGCTCAGCAATGATATCTCCCTGTCCCGACTCACTGCCCTGACCTTTGCCCTAATCTAGCGGATGAGGAAGTGTCAGTGGGAACCAGCTGGGTCAGGCTGGGTCTGAGTCCTGGGATCCCTGGTTCCCGGCTGTTCAGCGAGCACATTGGTGCTCACTGTATCCAGCACTCCACATGTGTTTCCTGTTGTTTTTCCAGACTAGCAGGACTGAGCCAGCCCACTGCACCAGAGCAGGGGCCTTTTCCTGAGGCTTTGTTTGGCCTGGCCCCTGGGAATGAATTAAATTTAGGTGTATTTGACATACCCCCACACCAACCCTCCCAACCCCACAGTGCCACAGCCAATACAGTCAAGTCTGGCCCCTGTTTCTTCTCATGTTTTTTTCTCTTCTTCTTCTTTTTTAAAACACCTTTTTCCTATTCTTTCCATCCAAATGCAGAACATCTGAGGCAAAGATCATCATCTCCCTAACTGGATAAATGGGAAAAAGAAAAACAGAGTGTGTATTTATGTATTCAACGCTTTTTGAAAATGATCTGATTAATTATAGCAGATCAACCTTTTATATGTTATACATATATTTTTGGGAGGATTAATCTTGACTCACAAAAGGACTGAGCATGATAGTTCTTTTTTGACACTGAAAAATGCTTCCTGTTTTACTCTTTTTTTTGTCTGTTGAGTAATTTTTTAATTTACTATTAATTTAGTCAATTTCAAGTTATTTCAGTGACTTTTGTTATTTTTTCTTTCATTAATAGAATGGTGCCATCAATTGTGTTCATTACTATCTATCTATCTATCTATCTATCTATCTATCTATCTATCTATCTATCTATCTATCTATCTATCTAGCTCCCTTAAGCTAGCTAGCTAGCTAGCTAAAGGATTTGAGCTAGCTAGCTAGCTTAAGGGTCCTACACAGTATCTTAACTGCTCCTAGGACTACCTCCCCCCCTCCTCCGCCATCTCTCTTGCCTCTTTTTCTTCCTCTTTGAAAAACCCAACCAGGATGAGAGATGTGAAGTAGAGTCGATGAAGTAGCTTAATGCAATATGCAAAACATCTGTGGCACTCTTTCTGTATCACCTCAAATAGATAGATAAAAGAAAGAAAGAAAGAAAGAAAGAAACTGTTTTAACTAGTGAAAGATAAGGAAGAATATTTGATAAATACTCTGCTACTAAATGTTTGTCAGGAATTGTATATTTCACATAAACATTAAAACACTATCAGAAAACAAAGCATTTGTGCAGGGATAGCAAAGACAGCCATTTCACCTGAAAAACAGTTTGGCTATATGTTTTAAAATAAACTAAACATATTGTTTTTTGACCTCCAACTTTTTTTTAAAAATGCGAATAACAAACAGCATTTAAGTAAATCTGGTTGTAGAAGTGAGAGGATGAGTGAAGAAGCCTGCCGTGCATTCCACTTCAAGAGACAACACCACATCTCTGGAACATTAACCAGTGGAAATTGGACTTCTATTTTTATCTAATTATCTCCAGCAGATTGCAAGGCCAGGCTGTTTGTATCGCCTCTGATTCATTTCTGTACAAAAAAGAGGGGGGGGGGGGGGATTTTACTAGAAGCAGGAGGATTCATCTGCTCGTCCCTCTGCTGGGACTAGAGATGTTTTCTTCTTGGCCTTTCCTTAATTGAAATGACACCAAAAACCTGGACCGCCACCCCTGCATATTAAAGCAGAACATGGCTCTTTCTCTCACAGTTTGAGGCCCCTCGCCGTTGCCCCCCAAATGTTTTCCATCAAGGAACCGGCACGCTAATTTACAGTGTGGTGAGAAAAAAACTGGCGGCTCAGCAGTTCCCTCCCCCTTCTCCGCTCAGTTCTTCCAACAGCCCCACCACCACCGCCCGCTACATCCCGTCCACCGCCATGGCCACCTTCTCCTTCCCCTGTTTGTGTGTTTCTCCTCTCCTCTCCTGACACAGCAGTCCCGTGCCAGCGCGTGACATCACAGCACTCATCTCCAGAAAACGCCAAAACATTCCCAGCAGCGAGTCGAGGAGGGATGGGAGAATGGCTTCCATATGGAGCGCTCTCACACACATATACTGTGCACCCCGCTCTTTTACCTCTCCCTCTTTTTCCACAGAGACGGAGGGATTGATGAGCGTGATGGTGGGACAAGAAGCAGGAGAAGAAACAAGAGAATTGGCAGTTTATCTTTCTAAGTGAACTCCGAATTGGAGCTTTCATCTTTAGCTGGTGTGCCATGTCTGGCCACAGCAGAGCCCGCACTCCCAAATCTATCATTTTATCATCTGTGTGTAGACAGGAAAGACTGCTCATCAGGCCTCTTTCTCTCTTGCCCAGTGATTGAGGAAACGGTAACTGGATCTCGGTGTTGGGCCGCTCTACTTCCAGCCGCCGCAGGTTTGGCTTGGCCGCTAGCCAGCCCGGCTGCCTGACACACCATAGCATGGGAACATCCTGCCTCCTTGGCCCAGCTGAGCGCAGCACCAGCTCCCTCATACCCCAATCGGAGAGCACACACATGCGAAGAAAGATAAAATTAAATCATTCATTTATTTGTGTCCACTTCAGGAGAAGATAAACAGTAAAGACAGGCATATTTCAAGGAGTAGGGTTTCCATATGGGGCTGATTTGAGATCACACACAAGCACGTACAGTGAAAGGCAAGTTGTCATGGTAGTAAGGAGTATTGCAGCGGTGTTTTGTGTGTGTGTGTGTGCAGCTGAACGTATTCCAGTGGAGAGGGGAGAATAGAGGCCTGCACAAAGAGATTAATGAATGTCTGCCCTTTGTTCTCTGGCAGTACGGGGGGTTTATGGCCCTACAGTAACCCTTAAATCTCTCTCTCTCACTCAAAATCACACACACACACACACACACACACACACACACACACACACACACATACTTACATACACACATACTCCTTTATATCTCAAACACAAGCAGAGGGCTCCTTCTCTTTCTTCTGTCTTTGATTTATAGGCCCTCAGTCAGAGCAGAAAGGCAGTCCACCAATGGAAAAGTGTGTGTTTTTGCATAGAGGAGTGTGTTTGCATGTGTGTGTATCTGTGTGTACATCTCCACATTTGCGTGTGGTGTGTGCGGCGAGATCAAGAAAGAGAATTCCTCTTCAAAGCAGCTCTGAGATGCCATGAAAGTGGAGCCTTTGTTTGGTTGCCTTGTTTTTTTGCCCTCCATTAATCATAGTTAATGTCCATCAAATCCTTCCTGTGCTGCCCTGATTGCTGGCCAGGGGGTCATCATCAGCAGACAGAAAAAAAATAAATACCGCGAAGAAGAAGATGGAGGGGAGGGGGTAAGCAGCAGCAGAAGAAGGACATTAAAAAGACAATGGCCTTGTGCTGGTGAACCCCCGACTCTGCAGGCATTGTTCTGCTAGCTGATCACTGCCTATACATATTTCCAGAGTGAGATACCGCTGTCCTGATCAAAGTGAAACACTTCCAATTAATCTGCAGCGGATTAACACATTCTTGACCTGCTATTGGAAAACAATTTAAAGACACAAAAAGAGAGGAGCGTTGGAGCAGGGAGGAGAGGGAGGAGAGGGAGGGAGGGAAGCAGCAGGTGACACAGGAGAGTCAGAGGAAAAGGCTGCCAGTAATCAAAAGAGCTTAGCTATATTTTCTTCCCTCAATGAACTCCTTGTCCCAGACTTCTTTTTTTTTAAACATCAATACTTGTTTTTGGATTTTCTAAATGGAAATTGTGTAAGGTCCATACATGGTAATTTTTCCCAGGATGTAGCAGGACCTGGCTGATCCAGGGTGTGAGTGCCTGAGCCCAATACCCAGCCGAGAACACGAGGGCTTTTAATTTAGTGTTTAATGAAATAGAAAAATAAGGGGTCTGTGTGCACCTGCTTGGCTGCTTTTCTCCAGTGTGTGTGATTTGTGTGCATGTGCTCACATGATACCCAGCAACTTTTTAATGTAGACTTCTTTTTTTCCTTTTCAGTTATATCCAGGAAATAATGGTTTTGATTCTCAGAAGTTGGAAAATCCCAAATTTGGTTCAGACTGGAATAAAACCATCCAGACACTCAACATTTTAAATTTAATGAAATTTTAATAATAAAACTTTAAACATAAATAAACTCAAACAAACAAAAGGTCTAAATGCAGCTGCCCGATATGCAGTTAGTACAAAATAATATACAGGGCTTTGAAAACATCTTTTATGTGAATTCCTGGAGCTTCCCTGCAACTCCAGCGTGATTTTGTTTTAGTGTCACATGCTAGCAAGCTGAAATAAACACACCAGCCCATCTGGACATGCACTGTGGGATTTAGCATAGAAATGCAAGAAGACATTATTAACATGTATGGAGGAAGAGAGAAAAGAAAGAAAAGGACAGAGGAAGAGGTAATACAAGTCAAGATAGGACTGACTTTTACTGGCTGGACAGAGCTCTGAGTAAAGGTAGGATGCAATATGGATGCTTTAGCTGTCAATGGGGGCATCTCACTGAGAAAATCTGCAAAAGTTCTGTGGTGCGTCCTTAAAGCAGGGGTGTTAAACCCCGGTCCTTGGGGGCTGCTATCCTACAGCTTTCCCTGCTCAACACAGCTTTCTTAAATGAAGTCATTATTATTGGACATTGAAAAGTCTTTGTCCAGAACTTAACAACAAACTGTAGGGCTTACCGCATCTAAAACTGCAGAATTGTGCAACGCCCCCCCCCGAGGACCAGAGTTTTACAACCCTGGCTTAAAGCGTTCCTGGGAGGTGCCAGAGTTTTTGTAGCATAAAAAAGAAAAAGGAGAGACAATTCATGTGACTTGATATGTGTGCTAAAGTGCACTATTGTCACATTAAGTTAATCTGGCAATGGTGCAAGA
The DNA here is from genome assembly GCF_933228915.1 of Telmatherina bonti. Taxonomy (NCBI): domain Eukaryota; kingdom Metazoa; phylum Chordata; class Actinopteri; order Atheriniformes; family Telmatherinidae; genus Telmatherina; species Telmatherina bonti. Next base: position 15,513,014 of record NC_136629.1, read on the forward strand.
TGAATGCAGCTTTGCTTCCCATTGAACACATTACTAACCACTAAGGAGTTGTGCATGAGCACAAAATGATTGGCTCAGATATCAGCTGCACTTGTTAATTTTAATTAAAGTATTCCGTATTTGTGTGTAATCTGACATTTTGTTAAGACTTCAGGAGAGAGGAAGTATATTGGTCTCTTCTTAAATAATATTTTAAAAAAGTTAATCTAAATGTTGAGGACCCACCATATACTTGTTCAACTGCTGTAACTTTATATATATATAAAAAAAAAGGAATTTACATATGTAACACAGTTACAAGCTGTGGACATTGTTGCAATGTCACCATGACTACATTAAAATTAATTCAAATTTTTTTTGTTGTTAAACAAATGTAGATCAAACATCCACACTGTAGCATCCGCTTGAATATCTTTGACACTTTTGATGTTCTGTAGATTAGCTTCTTTTCCCATACCAGTAATAACCTGCTAGAATCCTTTATGGATTTTGGTTTCCAGTCAGATATTTTCTTTTTAATATAATGTTTGCTCTTTCCATTCTTTGTAAAAGCGCAAACAAATAAACACAAATGGAAGCATGTGAGGTTCAATTTGTGTAACTTAGGGTGTTGGTGGGTTTTCAGCTAATTATCGCATTGAAAGATGACAATTCTGTCACTGTTGACACCAAAACCTTCCCAACATAATGGGTAACATGCTTATTAATGTTCAAGACTAATAAACATGTTAGGCTTTAGGTAGCAGCTATAGCTGGCTAGATTTAGCTATAGTGGCTATAGCTGGCTAGACTGGATGTAAATGGTGGACAGAACCTCCACCAGTAGGGTTTTGAAAAGCTAGCGTGAAGGTAATTGGGTGGTTTGCACCATCGCCATCTTGGCAACATCATGCATGCTGTCGCTCCTGGAAAATACAAAAATGGGTAAAGAGGTAGATCTGAAAGGGGGGCTGTGAGTATTTGGGGGACGACTGACATCTATCAAGCTCTGACCTGCCTGTAGTTAAAAGTTAAATGACCTAACCTGCTAGTGGATGTAGGCGGGCTAAAGCTAATTCACCAGCTAAAGCACCATGGTTCCGCTACATTCTGCCTTCTTGCGGAAGGATATCGGGTACCTGTCAATTAAAGGACATGTCCTTAATTATTCCAAGTTTTGATATGAAATTAGTAATAAACAGATGAGCAAAAAAAAAAAAAAAAAAAAAAATCCCTTCCCCCACAATTGTCATTAAGGTAATCCTGACCTATTACACACAAAATGGTTTTGATATGTTTTGCAGTGATGTGGACGCAAGTGCAGAATGGAGAAGTAGAGGAAATGTCGTGAATTGTATTTTAAGTAACTGAAGAGACAAATGGGGAAGAACTACAAAAAAAAAAACAATGAATCAGCAAGTGACAGCAGAACATAAATGCAATAAATACACAAAACACAACAAAACGAAGGGTGTAATAGATAAGCTAAATGAACCCTGGTGAACTAATGAACAGGAAAAGGCAAGACAGAAAACACCAGGAAAACTACAAAATAAAACAGCAAACTAGAACTTGGACTACACAAAAAACACCACACCACAACGCACCGCAACGGAGGTTTTGAACCAGGGTGTAACCATGTATTTTTCTGCTGTTTTTAATATGGAAATCTGAGGGAATTTGATATGTTTTGGAGTGCATATTGGATGAAATGTAAACTAGAATTTTTGTAACTTCTGCAGAAGCTTCACTTTTTTCCAATGGAGGCTGCCGCTTGGACTAGACATAGCTAGTAGCTGCAGCTTGTAGCTTTAGCTAGTGGTTATAACTGGTTAGATTTAGCTAGTGTTAGGCTTATGGCTAGTAAACCCATAAACTAATTCATAAACTCCCCAAAAGGGGCTCCCCTGTAGACTTCAAGTTTACAATACTTGTCTTTTTTTTTTTTATCAAAGAGTCATCTTCTTGGTCTTCTTGTACAGCTGCTACTCTCTTGGATTGATGAATATACCAGGAGTGTTTCCGACATTTTAAGTTGGTAAAGTAATTATTCTTATCTTCTTAGTGCAGGGAATGAATGGCGATTTGCTTCTAGTATCAGACTGACTCACTGGTGTAGCCCTGGTATAAGTATCCAGCAGTGAGGAATAAGGTGATATACCATGACAAAAACAGATAAAAGACAGTTATTCTAGGCTAATGTGTAAATTCAAATAATGAAGTTTCATGGAAACAATATCTCCAGGTTGCTCTGAATTCTTTATTTACGATAACTATGGATGGCCTCTGAAACACACCAGCTGTTTCAACAGAGTTACGTATCCTAATGAACGGTGGGAGAAGTTGTGTCAGTCCCCAAGAAAGAAAAACCTGGCTACAAAGGAGAAAAGAAAGGAGAAGAAAAGGAAATGAACAAAGGATCAGCGTCCTGATTTATTTGAGAAAATGGATTTATAGAGAGGATTAAAGAAATGTTCTGCCATCCTCTATCTGAATAACTGCAAAAACAAGACCTAAAAATGATAATAAAAAAAAAAATCATATTAACACCAAGAAATCTTGGGTTAAAACTGATCAAATGAAAGAGAGGAGAATTTTCCAATGGTAACCATGAATGAACAGAGAAGGGTTTGAATATAATGACCCCCTTATGTGTTATGCAATCAATTTAATGCCTTATAGGCCCACTAGACTATGCTATATTAATAAAAATAAGATAATAACAATTAGCGACTTGTGTAATTCAATGAATCAACTAGAAAAGTAAAGCTTTCAGATAGTACAGTCTACCAGAAGAGTTTAGCCTGCATGTTATAATACAGTGTAGAGGACGTTTCCAGTAAGACAGGAAGTTCAAATAAAACATGTCTTAGTGGACATTTATGTAAAACTTTATTCCAATTTAAAAGAAAAAAGTTGCTGGAGCAAATTTCCACCAGTCACTAATAATACTGTTTTATACACATTTAAATAAATACAAACAAATTCCATTTTCTTTTATGATGCTTGTTCAAAGCAAATTTTCAAATTAATCTGAATTTATTTGATAGAAAGGAGCATTTTTCTAACACATTCATTTTTACATTTGATTAGATTAAAAATACTTCTATAATATTTCTATGTTTTATCTTTGGTTGACAACACAAAAATTGGAATACTTCTTAAAGTCCATTAAAACTATACTATTATAATTATCATAGGTAATACTAATATTATTTGGTATTTGAGGTAATCCAGCAGCTTTTTGGATTCAGCACAGTAACATCTGGGCTAGCAAAGGGAAGTAGATGTAACAAAATGTTTCCAATTGTATAAACTTAGCAGGTCATTATAATAAAAAAAACTTTATCTTGGGGCCTGTGTCCCTTTAGAGCTCAATTTGTAGTAACACCTCTGGACTGCATTAAAAAGACTGGATGAAGACAAGTAAAGGGGAAAGCAAATGTAAATGAAAGAGGACTAAACAGAGCTGAGTGCAGACTCTGCTGGGATTTTCTCCTGTTTGGGGTTATTTACTCTTCAACATCAACTGTAAAGGAGAAGCTGGTTGATGGCTGTGATTTTGCCAAGATGACAAATTCCCCCAATGGCTGCAGGGGTTGTCGAAGTAGTTTGCCAACAGCTGTCTGCAGCTCCAACTGATCAAATCAGAAACAGAATTGGGGCCCCTCTACATCACAGAGTACAATAAAAAGCTGAGGATTTTAATGTTTTTATATCAATGTGACCATTGGCAAAGAGTTTGTCACACTAAGATACACAAAGTTTTGGCTTAGTGTGTGAGAAACAGGATCTTATGTGCGCTTAGTAACATGGGAGGAAAATTGTACAGTTTATTCAACCATCAATATTTGCCAACAATCAAAGCTGGAGGAGGAATAAAGTGGTATTCCAGTAAAAACCAGACACAACTGCCAAAAGCAACCATAGCTAATTTCTTGAATTTTCATGAGTTTTGATATTTTCTTTAACAAAAGATTGCATAGATTGCGTATCTGACATTGATTAACTCATCACTGGCTCAAGTTCACTCTGTCTGCTAATTTAGTACGGAGGTTTTTGCGAATATTACAACATGTTTTCAGAAAGAATAGGACAAAGTACCGAATGAATTTCAGAGTGTTTGACAACAGAATGACTTTAAAGTATTTTGAGAGGAAATGGCAGCATTATGGAACTTTACTAAACCAACTTTTTCATGAGTTGCTGCCATCAAATGGGAAAAAAATCATGCATATTATTAAATAAAATGAAGTGGAAGACAGGATTCATGAAATACAGTCTAACAGGTTCACTCTGCATACAAGCACATAAATAATGAAAAATTGTGGTTATATTTTTTACAGTTTAAATTACCATTTTTCAGTCTCAAAAAGCATATTGTAAGAGTGTAAAGTATAAAACATTCAGAGTTTGGTCCTCTGGTTTGCTGAAGCGTTTTTGTATTTCTTCTCATATTTTCTTTCTTTGAATTGAGAAAAAGGTAAAAAGTTCCCCTTAAGTGGTCCACATCATATTTTCTTTTGCACGTGTTGAACGTGTCTGTGTATGCAAAGCCCTGATTGCAGAATGTATTGCGCCGCAGGCAAATCCGCAGCTGTGGACTCCTATGTCATAATTTATTTGCTTAGATTGCGTTGCTCTTTGCCACATGGTGCTCCAGATAAAATTACTACCACATTCTCTTTATGTGCTTATGAAATGTACATAAAAGCACCTTTTTTAAAACACATTTTACACCTTCTTGCTTTTCAAAATCCTTGTCAGATAACTCTGGTGTCTTTACAAAATATTAACACACTTAGAAACAGGTCATATTTAAGCACTGAACCAGCTTTTAGAGTGTTGATGGATGTACGTACAATGTCTGCAAAAGCAGCTAGCTTACACTCACTGACTGCACAAAACCTTTTGAAACCTCTGACCTCGGTTCACCAAATGCAACCCTTGTAGCATTAGGGTAATTGTCATAATTATGGTAATGAATTAAATACAAGACAACTGTTGAGCTCTAGGAAAATTGGTAGAGGCTAACCATTAAGCTAGCATGCTGCAGACAATATTGCTAAGTGAAAGAGCTAACAGTAGTTATGCATACATATCATTTAAATAAATTAACTCATTTCATATTAATAACTTAGAAATTTATATGACTTTGTTTGGAGTAGAAAAAAATTAACCTGCATGATTACCTTTTTTATATATCCCTGCTCCAACATGGCTGACTTTGATTAATGAGTCACTGACAGGCTGTTCAATTTGTTTAATCTAATTCAGAAGCAGCAATGCATGGAAAACCTGCAGGATTGCAGCCCTCATAGGACTGAATTAAGTACCCCTGTCCTAGTGAACTCTGAATCATTGGACTTTATTAAATTCTGTCACTTGACACCAATGCCTGACATTAGCTAGCAGGGATACTACTGTACTGGGCTTAATTTTCTCCAAAGACTTTTTTGCTCTTTATCACCTGATTAATGTGGAGACTAAGTAAACGAGGGCTGGGTGCAGTCAGGAGTTTTGGCCATGAACTATACACAGCCAATGCTTTCATATTATTTCATGACAACTTTTACTTGAGCTGTTCTCATAACAAAGTCTTTGGAAGGACAGGAAAGTAAGTACAGAAACATTCCCAAAACCACGAGAGTGAAGTGTCACAGAGTCATAAAAAAGTCAGAAGCTTCACAGATGAACGAGAGCTAGGAGACAGAGTCTTGGCTGTACCAACCTGCACAATGATTCAGCCAAAACCACTATCATCACACAAATATCTTTTTCTACCGTCTTTAGTTGCATCTCCTCCACTGAGACACACAAAAATGAGCTCATACACATGAAAGTAAACAGACACTGGTGGAAATTCCCTCATCGTGACTCCTGATACAACAATAATTGTTACATCCAACATTTCCATAACAATGTTAACAAACATTATCAGAACGGCACAAGTTTATGAAAGATAAAGAATCCAAATGTCTGGCAGTGAAATGATCAAACTGCCTGAGTTTATTGTTTGGAGGCTTAAATAAATACTGAGGATGGATTTAACTGTCTGGCCTTCAATACTCTCCTGCTGATGATGGGGTGTTGAAAGCTCTCTGGATGAAATGGTTTACTCCTATAGAATATACAATACAACATTAAAACAGCATAGCAGCCACATCTGGTCTTGTCTTATAGCTCACCCCCTGGGGGGAGATCTGTTTCAACTTAAATGGCAAAGTGAGTGTGTATACAGTGTGTGAGAACCCGGAAAGTATTGTAATATTCTGATCAATGTGCTTACCAGTATTTACATCACAGGCTTCCCTGCGACTTCGATGTAATAAAAAGACCAGTCCCCACAGGGCACGATTGCATATTTGTGTATGTTTGACGCTAAAGGTACTATAATAATATTTAGCACTAAATAATGGATTCAGAAGATCCAGAGCACAATCCCAGTCATAAGGAAACTTGAAGCTTTGTTAATTGTTACGGAATTGTGGTGATCTATTATTTTTAAGAGTTTTTGTTATTGCTATATTTATTTTGAAAGAGAAATAAGCACAAATCTCTTTTTTTTTTCTTTTTAATCAGAGTAAGTGTGACTAACTTGTCCAGAGTGCTTTGCTCTGCCTAACAGCTGTGGCATGCAGCTTATGGCTGGATGTATGGATGATTATAATAAATGTGGGTTTGATTCAGGATTCAGGACATCAGGAGCCCTCTGTTGTACAAACCAGGACACACTTTCCATAATGGCTGGAATATTATATTTCACTTTTATAATTTTAGCTGTATTCATGACAAATTTTCTTAATTTGACTCATTTACAGATTCAGTATGAAATTTTAGAGCTTGAAAATCAACAAACACTTAAATGCATGGATCTAGAACTAAAAAATGTAGTATTTCACATTAAGTTCAGAGTAACTTTTCAAGATCTAGAAGTTATTTTAAATGTACATTTCTACATGTGTATGCCTCTTTATACAACTGAACTCAGATCTATTAATTAAGAAAGATATAAAATATGGAATGTGGCATGCAATACTCCTTTATTGACTTTCTAATGGAGCCCCGGAGAGTCTCGAAGTACCTCTGGAGTACATTTACTCCCGTTTGAGAAACAATGATTTAGATTAGCCAGTATAGATGCTTTTTTACTGCATTACTGTTAATGTTTAACAACAGATTTACCCCAAATGACTAAAATATCTGTATTTTGGAAAGGAAATCAATTTCACAGCATAAATAGCTGGTATTTGAGATATCAATATTTCAGTATTGATCTGCATAAACCTCAGTTAATCGTGTGAGTGTTGGTTTCTTAATGACATTGGGATCTAAAGAAGTTGTCTTGTTTTACAGTGGTAGAGGGAATTGTCTTGCAGGGGATATAGGCTACTATTAAGGTTTTCCAAAGTAATTCCTTGGTCCACTAAGTCTTTTTCCTTCTTTTATTATTAATGTTAGTGGTTTTACAAAGATGGTCCTTCACAGACATATAGAATGTTAAAAAAATGCACCTTTAGCCACTTTTTCAGACTTGCAAACATGGATTTATCACCATTGTTTCTATGTATACCTTCTTTACAACCATATGCCTTGAATGCTGGAAATGTGCTCACCACAATAAACTGAAGGAACCTCAAGAAATCAATTTCTTACAGATGACAAGCAAAACTTCTGCTGCATGACGTTAACCGCCGTCAACTTGTTCTTTTATTTGGTGGGCTTGAGAACTTGGCTGCAGCTCAATTTTGCATGAAAATTTCCTAACAGTTATACTTCCTACAGCTGCAACATTTGTGCTGCAAATGGCAGCGAACGAGCTCAGTTTATTCACTTTAATGTGTCATGTTGATACCTCAGGGTTGAGAAGTAGTGCTATTACATTCAAAGCTGAGTATAAACAGACCCATAGCTATATATACATTCCTATATGAAAACGCACATATGCACTCACACACACATAGGCTGCTTGCATTCCAGCAGCATGAAAGTACTTTGGTGTTTACAGCAGAACAAACAGAGGAGGGCTTCATCTCCTGTGTTTATCTGTAATATGCTTGTTTCCATGACGGCCTTTCCTCCTAGCAGTACGAAACAAAACATTAGCTTGGAAGAATTAGAGCCTGAAAAGCAGTAAGCATAAAATATTTAAAAAAAATTTGATTCTCGTAATTTATAATTACCATTAGCAAACAGGCGCAGGATTGTGTCTCATAAACATAAGTTATGTCAAAAAGAAGATAAATGTTTAGTTATGTCAAACATTGGCTACTATTAGATGAATAAATCCTATTTAGGGTTTACTGTGACTCGTATTTTGGCAGCAACAATGGGGAGAAATAAAAGTCACAAAAGAGAAAGCTTAACTCACATGATCCTGCACAAGCAGTACTGTGGTTTCCAACTTTATCTTTAAACTTTACAGCAGGAATCTCAACATTACAAAGACTCCTGTCCTATAGGTCTGAGACGCCTTCCTGCTCCAACACACCTGATTCAAATGAAATGGATCCAGTGTTTTGTTGTCAAGTTCTGTGCATTTAATGTTAAAATATTGATTGTTATTGATTCAGTTAATATCTAATCCTAAGCAGGGCAGGTTTAGTTGTGTAATACATTTCAAGTACAAGACAATTTCAAGTGCTTTACATAACACATAAAAAGCATTCCAGCGGGGTGCAGAAGAAGCATTAGTTATGAATTAGGAATGAAAAGTTGTTTTGATAAATGGCAGCAAACAGAAACGTTTTTAACCGTGATGTAAAGCAGAGTTTCAGCAACACCTTTCTGGGACTTTGTTCCAAATGTGAGAAGCATCACAACTGAATCGGCCTCTCCATGTTTAGTTCTGACTTTGGGAACTTGACCTTGATTACTTGAGGGATCTGGCTGGTTCATAATAAACCAGTAGATCCTGAATTTGTATCCGAGGGCTGAGTGTGATAATCAGTTTTCTTGAGTAAGAAGTAAGAAGTTAAGTTGCAGTAGTTTGGACTAAATGCATCTGCCTTTTATATTATTATATGTATATATATATATATATATATATATATATATATATATATATATATATATATATATATATATATATATATATATATATATATATATGTATCAGTCTGGCTGACACATTCCTTTATACCTCCATATGTTCTTTGCAGTCTGAATAGCAGTGATCCAAAGATGGAGCCTTGAGGAACTCCACAGATTATTTTAGTTTCCCCAGATTTCGATTTACATATAAACACCAATATATAAACAAAAAATGGTCTGATGGTCTTGTAAAATATTATGGTTGACTATGTCAATGCAGGACTGACATCCAGTAGCACAAGGACTTAAATTGACTTCTTTTGCTTGGTTCTTAAAGAGATTTTACTGCTAATCTGGGGAGCTCCAGTTCTATAGTTGGTGGGAAGTTTCAATATTTCCTGGAGGTGTTACAAAACGGGAAGTTAAGGTTAGTTTATGTCTGTAAAGCATCTTGAGATGGCATTGCCTTGATTTGATGCCATATAAATAAAGTTGAATTGAATTGAATTGAATTATGTCCAACAAGGCAGCCAGATCACCCTTCTACCTGCTAAGATACTGGACAGAACAAGTTAAATAAAGAAAACCTGACCACTCTATTGCTCGTTTCAGTCATTGTCACCCATGAACTGTTAACCTCTGGGAGCAAAACTGTTTTGGTCACAAAGTCCAACATGTGAGTGGCTGTAAAACCTCTTGGTCTGAGATGGTTTTTCCAGTTCAACATAGAGACTTGACACCTCTCTTAAAATATCTGTCTTTTTCACCTTTATGAAGTCGAATGTGGACGTTACTGTCAAGTATAGAGCCTCGTGTGACAGCTATGTTTTGCTATATGGCACCACCTTGCACTAGAAACTGGATATTAACACAACAGCTGGTTGAACACGTACTATTGCTGATTCAGCAACAAAGCTTGAGAGGACATTATTGGAGGAAACAAGGGAAAGAAAGATAAAGATAACATAGCAAGGCAAGAAAATAGACAAGTTTCCACATTGAAATGACTTTTACTGGCTGGAAAGAGCTCAGAGAAGAGACATGATGCAAGACAGATGCTGAATTAGCTGCTATCAGGGGTGCCAAAGGGTGAAAATTTACCAAAGTTCAACTTGACGATAGATTGTTGCTGCTGGTTCATTGACATTTGAACAGATTTATAGATTGATCCACAGCTGATAAAATTACAATACATTACCTCATATGTTCAATCTAAAACAAACCAGCTTGGTGCATCTTTTATCAAGTAAAATTTCAAGGGTCAAAAGTTTTTTTCAAACTGCATTAATTATCTATTTTCCTCCACAAGTCTACAAAGAAGTAATGCAATGAGACAAATTATCCAAACTTAATTAAAGGATATCATCAAAGCTAATTGTATCCATTGTCTACAATCATTGCAGTTTGAAGACCAGTCTTCTTAAATTGCTTTAAACTAGCACGTAATGTTTGTCTACAAACCAATACTGTTATGTCTCATAGCCTGTCTGAAAAGTCTGCCTCATGATCCTTTCTTCATAGGATTTTGTTATGTAACACTGAAATATTCTCAGCATAGTGATTATAGAAACATGACAATTAATCTACTAATAGCATCATAATTAACCAGTATCACGATGTTGCTGTCTTGCTGCCTTATATATATATGTGACTGAACACACCTTATAATTGTGACTGAATATGAGGTAGTTTTTGCAGCTGAATAAGAAAAGCTACTTTCCCTTAGATGACTGGATGCTCCAGTATGTGTATACTTATGCACTTGTAAGTCAGTCCATCATTCCTGCGAACTTCTTATGTTATCATACACTGAATCTAGGTAATGTAATAAGTTACAACTTGAGCAGGGTCTGGGAAAGTAGAGTCTTCAGTTTTTAGTCAGTGGATGTGGTTGGGGGTGAAGATACAAAACAGAGTAAGGACGTCCTCAGTGTGTTTGTGTGGAGTACTTGCAATTTGGGTGGATGGTCTAGCCAGCTCTCGCTTTGCTTCATTTGCCATCAACCCTCTGCTGAAATAAAGAACACATGGGAGCAGTTCCCTCATTGCTGGTTAAAAAACAAAATTTCCCCCCTGACTTCTTACTGTCTCTCCTCTACCCTCTGCCCATCCTTCATCCTACCCTTTGTGCCTGAAATTGCTCGCCCAGAACAAGCAACACCAATCGACCTCAAAATTTCCATTCGGAAAAGAAAAGAAAAACCAAAATAAACAGATGATGAAGACACAGAGAAAAAAAAAAGAAGTGAAACGTTGCATGCTCGACGCTGATGGGAGGGCAAATGCTGTGCCAACTGTGTTATGGTTGGCAAACCTTGAAGTGCCTGATCAGTTGAAAGGAGGGAAGGGGGGGGGGGGGGGGGGGGGGAGAAAAACAAAAAAACAAGTGAAGCAACAGGCTGCCATACAGTGCGGTCACCAGCCGCTGTGTTTGAAGTATGGGAAAAATTTCATATGGTTGTAATTTTTTTATTAAAGCAATGGAGGTCTTCAGTGTGTGTGTGTGTGTTGGGGAGTGTAATGCATATGTCATTTACAGTATTACTGAAGCTATGTGTGAGGAGATGTACTGTAATTCGCCCCATAATAGCCCCATAATAATGGCTGTTTGGACAAGCCACAGTGAGTGGTCTACTGGGTTAGGTGTGAAAAGTCCTTGAGTTCAATTTCCAATTTCAGTGTGACAGCAAATCATTTAGACTATTTCATACAGCATGAAACCAGTTGTTTTTTTTATTGTAAGAAATCAGATGTGGCTCACCAGTACTCTCTGCAGTTTACATTTTCCCTGTCAACAATTGACTAGACTTTTTGATTATATACCAAAGGGTTGAAAATTGCATGTTAAGTCGTGAAGTAAAGTGAGTTCAAATCTAGCATTTATTTTCTCCCAAAGCCGTTGTGTCTGTTTCCACTAATGGGTTTGAGTAGCGGCTTGGGAAGGCCAACATTACTGCCAACAGCCGAAGTGTAGCCAGTATTTCACATTTACAACTGATTATTTGGAAAAACAAGACTTAAAGCAAAAGTATACTGAAGTTAGGCATTTTTCTCATTGGATCACATGTGTCTCTTTGCATTCAATGTTTTAAAATAACTAAATTAAATGAACTAATTGATTAATCTGTGTAACAGCTGAATAGTTCCTGTGACATGTCTCCGTTTCCTGTTCATGACAGCACTGGTCCGGTGAGGTCTGGTAGAGGTCTGGCCTTTAACTGGACCTTGTATGTACAAAAACACATGTATGTATAATCTAATAAGCATCACAGGGCATTTCTGAATGAACTAAGTTAATGTTTCTTGTTTGAAGTCAGAATTGAAACAAAACTGAAAAAAGAGAAAAGGAAAAAAAAAAAACAGCTATTGTACACAGGAACTTTGAATTAAAAAACCCCACAGATACCACAACTGAACCATAAGAGACACAACACACAGAGATGCAGAGCAACTACGACATGCCAAGTGACACCAATGAGATGTAAACAATACTAAACAAGCAAAAAAAGACAATGCAGAGACAAAGAAAACTGACCACAGAATGAGTCACAAAAAACACAAAGACAAACAAATCAGGCCCAAAGAGACACACAAATGATCAAAAAGACATGAGTATTTATTGCATACAGGCCCTCCTAACTTCTTTAGGACAGTACTAATTTTATACAAGCAGCAGTGGTCATAAATAAGCATGAATAAACTTGAACAACATACTGTGAAGGACACATCTATGAATAACACAATGACTAGCAACAACCTTCCAAGGACAAATGGAGGTGGCATTTCAGAATGGCAAGATGGCAGGAAATTGACTCAAAGATGAATGACAATTGGAGGATTTGTGTGAAAGTTCAACAGGGCTGCTCAAATCTAAATCCTGGAAACAGGCAGGAGTGCTTTCATTTCCTTTACCCTTTATTCACAGGGGGGGGCAGTAATTAGCAGGTGAGAGGCAGGTGGTCCCTGGACTGGTTGCCAGTCCATCCCCGGGCCAACTCAGAGAGACTAACAACTACTTACTCCTACAGAAAATTTACAGTAACCAATTAACCTGCATATGTTTAGATGGTTGGAGGAACCTGGAGAGAACCCATGCATACTCAGGTAGAACATGCAAACTTCACACAGAAATGCCCCATGTTTCACCCCCCTCCCCAAATATCACATAATGAGTTTTGAAGTGCAGCTTTTTTTTTTTTTAGCCTTGGGATGCTGTAGGGTAACAATGGCTTTAGGAATGTGTTATGATGAATACCAGTATACCATTAAAACGAGCACAGATCACAGGGCTTTTCAGTCAGAAGCATGTAGTGTTGCTTTAATGCAGACAAATTGAGGATGACTGAAGACCAGACCAAGTCTAATAAAGAGGAAGCCATATTTTAATCTTTAAAACTCTTTCAGACTGAATCACCCTGTATAAACAGCAATTGTCCATAAGCCTTACTGTACCTATACAGTATATATATCTAGATGTGTATTGGATCATCTTCTATAGAGCGATACATACACTCTTACTATCAGAGGATAGTTGAACATGACTTTTGCTCAGTTTCTACCTTTCCTGACTTCATTTGCATTCATATAACTTGGCTAAAGATATGTTTAATCAATCCTCCCATTAAGTTAAATCATGTTCCAAACACAGAAAAACATCTTTGAAGATGTCTCCAGAGTTATTAACATTTCTAATAAGACACATGTCACGCATTTCGCAAAGCTGCAAGAGATCAGGCCTTAGTCTTGCTTCAACTTAGACATACTTGGCCCTACAAAAGGAATACAGACACATTAAAGACTGATTGCTTGATACAAATACTGCATGGAGATCATGCATGTGTACAATTATATGACTGCAAGTCTTACAGATGATTAAACTGTGGCAAGTTTGAAAAAAGAAGATCATGCCTGTAGCTTGCTGGTATTTGCTTGTGAGTTGTTAAAAAAAAAAGGGGGGTTTGATACAACTATCAACTTATTAATGCATAAGTAGAGCATAAAGAAATTCACTGAAGGAAAAAAACAGGGAGAGGGAGCGTGGAAGAGAGTAAAGCAAAGGAGCGTTTATGTTTCCGTGCTATACATCAGATTCCCTCTCATTACTCAAAACCCAGATATGTGCAGTTTTCACACGTCCTTCATAAAGCAGTGTGGTTTCGTTGCCTGAGCCAAGATGGGGTTTCTCCGTCTTGGCTGTCCGTGTTAAGAGGGTCCTGGGCCTGAGTCAGACAGCAGGATTAGTGGGAACATTTTTTGCCAGTGAGATGGACGGATACGATGGGAAGCCTCGAACTTCCAAAACACTAAAAACCCATACTTAAATAAAAATAAATAAAAGAAAAGTAAATGTCATTCCAGATTAATGATGCTGAATTTTTAATTGGCTCTTGTAGGGTTGCACTAACTTTCAGGGGACCTGGGGGGTCATGCAGCTCGCAGCACCTTTAAGGCCCATTGTCAAACTTCATTGCTTGTTAAAACATGAAAATCCCTGTGGTTGTAATTACAAGGTTTACACAACAGAGGGAGAATGAAGGAGAAGAAGAAAAAGGAGGCAGGTTGGATGGTGGGGTGCAGAGGAGGAGAGGGAAAGTTTATGCCTGCTTGCTGGAGGGGAGCCAAGGGAAAGACTTGGCAGAACTTGTGGGATATCTGCGGTTAGAGGACGGACAAAAGATCTGCATGGATTTTAAACAGAGAGATGTGAGCGGCTGACCTACATCCACATCCTTAAACTTCAAACTGTGGTTGGAAAACTAAAGTAGAATTTTGTCTGTAACATCCATGTTAGTCCTGCATGTCTGTCATGTTGCTGTTTTATATATTTGATAGTAATCTTCACCTCATATTGCTTTTTATTAAGAGATTCATCCCTTTCATTCAGTTTTTATACATAGTTGGATTTCCCACTCCACAGGCAGGTTCTCCCGCTGCATCTGTGATGGCTTCAACAGTGTTAGAAGTGATAGAGCTGAACCAGTCGCTTGGTACACTCCATGTCAATATCTGATAAAAGCATGTGCAAATAATGAATCTGAAACAACTGAAGATTTGCTGCAGTTATAGCATTTCTAGGTAGCTTCCAGTTCATACATTCAAAGGCTTTTCTTTGCCTTTTCCAAGCTCTTTACTTGTATCCATCCCCCCATTTTCTACTACTTATCTGGTCGGGTTGTAGGGACGGCACTTTAAACAGGGTAGCCCACAGTTCCCTCTCCCCAGTCACTTTTTCTGTTCTGGGGATTCTGAGTTGTTTCCAGGCCAGATGGGAGATATGATCCCTCCGGCGTGTCCTGGGTCTTTTCTTTGGCTTCGTCCTGGGATGTACATGGCACACCTCACCAAGTAAGCATCTCAACCACATGCCTGAGCCACCTTATCCGGCTCTTCTCAGTCCTCCTTGGTGACTGAGCTTTTCACCATATCTGTAAATGACAACCCAAACACCCTGCAGAGGAAATTCATTTTGACTGCTAGAGAGGTTGGAAAATCCCCATGAATCTGAAGGCTGTGTTGTTTGTGGCATAAACCTCTGATCTTCCAAGGCCCATTGGTTTAAGGCCAAAGGTAAAGTTAAAAAACGAAAATTAAAGAAAAACAAAGAAATACAAGATGTTTAGTGAGATATTTGGAACCAGTCCAATCTACAGTTACACTTGGTGTGTCTTCAGATTACATTGTTAAAACAGCCCTGGTCCTTCATGGCATATGTGTTTCTAACAGGGACATTGAGCATGTCTGGAAGTTTGATTAATTACATAAAATTTGCATAGGTAAAGCCGTATTGCATAAGGTCTGAAGAATTATGTCGTTGGTGCTTGCATGCACATGGTCTTTGACAGCAAGCTCCCTTTTGCCCGCCCTGTTCTTTGTCCACAGACGTCTCCTCTGTGAAACCTGACCACGGGGACAATCATCATTCCTCAGCTATTAGCACCAAATCTTTGGCCGGCTTTGACTGTGAGGAGATGTTGTGTTGTCAGCTGGAGGGCTCTGGTTTCTCCCCAGATGAGTGGAGAAAGGGGTCAGTGACGCCTGTCAACGACCCCCAACGGCCTCTGGTTTCCTGTCCAGGGACCACTCAATGGCCCCCATTACGTGTCATTGAAGAACCAAAATGGTCTCGGCTCTAGATAGCCACCACAGAGTCTTTATCACGCTGGTTGTTCGGCTGAAACTCAAGAGTTTTCATAATGAATGCCTGGTAGGTAGCAAAAGCAAGCAGTTAAAGATGGAGCTAAGATATACATGCAGTGATACGGGTAATTTACTGTGAGAGGCAATAAGGTTCTTTGTCTAATTTTGGAGATTGGTAAACTTTTTCAAAGGTGTAATTTTTCTCTGCAGATGTTGGAGATGCAGACAGCTGTAACTTGAGATGGGACTGGAAATACTGGCCAACAGGATGAAGGAGACAACTAAAGTCCAAGGAGGCAGCTGCGTGTAAGGGGCATAACGTTCAACACAAAGCAAACACAGTGGGGATCTGTTGTTTTATGTGCTGCAACACACTGCTTAATGTTGTCAGCTGTGCAACTTTTATTCAAGCCACAATGAAGCTTGAGTTTGTGGGAAACAAAAGTAACACGCATGAGAAAGGCTGTTTAAATTTCTGGAAAGTTGGACGAGTAGTGTGGCTTTCTTTGTCTACGAAGGTGGTCCTGTTAAACAGTGGTTCCTAAACTATTTTCGGTGAAGACCCCTTTCATCCAACAACCAAAAAATATTATCATTGAAACTCTGAGAGAACCAAAAGCTTCTGCATTGAGACAGAAAAAAGGCCACATTAGTTTTTTGTCCCCAAGGCAGGGTTATTCAGCTTGGTCCCACAAGGGCCGCAGCCCTACAGGTTTTCATTGTATCCCTGTTTGAACACACCTGACCCAGATTAAATGGATCCAACAGCCAATGAAGTTCTGCACAACGACTCATTAATTTGAGTCAAGGATATGTTGAAAAACCTGCAGAGCTGCGGCACTCATAGGACCGAGTTGAATAGCCCTGATTTCTAGTGTAACATGTCAAGTTAAATGTCTGCATCCCATTTATAGACACACGTTTTAGGAATTAAAAGTTGTCCACGGATCACACCAGAGGTGGTCTTCATCTTCCGCTGTATTGCTTCCTTGTGTTTAGCACACATGTCTGAGATGTACAGCCTAAATATGGAGCTGATGGAATATAACAAATCCCACATCTGGTCATCATTTATTGTTTGATACATGAAGCAAAAAACCGAAACTTGCCAAGCTCTTTTCAGTGCTTTTCAAACCTCCAACCCTTGGCAGAACTAATGGGCATTTCCAACACTGTTAAGGTCTAAGTACAACTACTATGACGGAAATCTGATCCTAGGAGAAACATTAGACTGCTAGGAACCAGGAAGGCACGCCTTACTCATATTTAATCTGGACAGTATTTAAATTGAAAATGTTTAATATTTGAAATATGCCACCAAGAATTGAAGAGGTGTGATTTTTTTTTTTAAATAATTTTTTATGGATCTGGTCTGAGCATTTCAGAAATTGCTGATCCACTGGGATGTTCCCACAGAAAAGTAAAAATATACAGTAAGCAGAAGTTGTTCAGAATAAAATACCTTGTTGATGTCACAGGGGGAATGGACAGACTGGTTGGAGATGATATTTAATCTGGGTTCTATCAATGTATGCTGAATAACATTATTTGAACATACAACAACCTTAAAGTAGATGAACTACAGCAGCAGACGACAACATCAGGTAGCACGCCTGTCGGCTGAGAACAGGCAAATGAAACTACAATATAAACAAACTCAACAGAACTGAACAATAGAAGATGGAAAAATGTTGCCGGGTCTGTTAAGTTTTTATTGCAACTGAGTATTCAGAGGTTAGGATCAGAATCTGGTGGAAATAACTCAAGATAAATCATTAATCCATCCTGCCTTGTATAAACAGTTTAGGCTGCTGGTGGTGGCATTATGTGGAGAATATTTTCTCGTCACACTTTGGGCCCTTTATTACTAACATGCCATGTTTTAACCACCACAGTCTGCATGAGTATTGTTACTGGTGGAATGGGAGATTATTGTCATGGATGTCAAATCTGCAGCAACTGGGTGATGCTTCATGTCTATATGGGAAAAATCTCTAAGGAAAGTCTCCAAAACCTTTTTAAATCCATGACACCAAGGATGAAAGCATTTCTGAAGGAAACAGGAGTTCCAACACACTACCAGTATGTACTGCTGTTAATAATACACTTGTCTAGAAAAAGTTTGCCATCGAAATTTTAGGGAAGAAATTCTTATCTATGCACATTTTTACAAATCAAATTCCCTTTTTTTTTTATGGAGAAACAAACCAGAAAAACAATCTAGCTCCTAATCTTAATGTGTCAACATCCACTCTGTGTAGCCCAAATACTTGTAGCATGAGTATTTGGTTGCATGAGAGGGCAACACATGCCAAATCTAATGGACAGAAATGATAATTATGGTGTCTCTGTTTATGTGTGTTTTGTGGATAAATGTAGCCTACATTTATCTCAATGGTGCCTCATTCAAGCTTCCCAAACTTGTATCAGTATTCGACATCTTAAGAGGCAGAGCTGCTTTCAGTCGATGTCTGTTTTGAATTTCAGATTCGGAATAGCTTTTAAACATCACAGTTCATGTCCGCACAAACCAATGTTGGGTGATTGTCGGGATCTCACGAAGGAAAGGCAGTTGTGATTATATCTCTTCCTTTCAAATGACACCATGTTGCCCCCCCCCGCCCACCACCACCACCACCTCCAAATCCTTTGGGCATCCTTGTTTAAAGCATCTGGAAAGATTTACAGCACAGATTCCCTTTTCTGTTTAGTTTTTTTTTCTTTTAAATCTTTGCTTTCTGGTTATTTTGTGATCTCACTGGGTTTTGTTGTGATTCTCCATTTGCCAAGCAAATGAATTTTTTAAAGATTTGTAGACACATTTAATTATGAGAGAACGAATAACGAAGTGAAGATAAAGAGAAGTAAGGAGACGAGGATGTGGTGAGGCCAGATTTAGGAGAAAAAAGTGGAGAAGAAAGAAATAAAGTGAAGGTGGGGGGTGGAGGAAAACAGAAAGCAGAAGGGTGGTATTCATCACAGAGTTATATAAGCTTGCTGAATAAGTTAGTGCAGAAATCAGAGCTATCGGCCCAGTAAGACAGGCAGCCTTGGCTAAGGAACTGGAACAATGCGAGGAGTAACACATCGATGATGAGGCTGTTTTATGACTTCTTGGCTGGTGAATCAGGAGAATTTTTTAATAGGGGTGAAGATCAAAGGTTTCTTTTTCCTCTGAGTCTACAAAACAGTTGTTGTAATCTTTTCTGTTTCCTTGTCAGTCCTCATACCACTTGCAAGTTCTGACACAGAAGGTTTTGATTGCAAAAACATTGACTTAAATTTCCGACCCCATTGAGTTGTCCATTCCCTTATCTCTCTTATCTCACCGTTAGCAAATATGTGTAATAAAACAAACAAAGTAAAAGTGTGTGTGTGATTGGCTTTAGGTGCTGATAAAGAGTGAAGAAAAAGGACTTCGCCCCCCCCTAAACCCAACTTTAGGTGTGTGTACGTGTGTGTTGTGACGCCAGGCTGTCATGATCCAGCTCAGTTTGTTTGCACAGCTACCCAGACACCCGGCAGGTCCACAGATTCAATCAGAGAGGATGTGGTTTCACTTCTGACTTTGCTCAAACATTTCGGCTGTGGTCTGAATGACTGTAAAGCCGGACGTACAGATGGATGAGATGCATTAGATATGAGTGTAAGCGCATGCGTGTGTACACGCCTCTATTTATTTTTACTTGCATTCATATGCATATTTATATGCTAGACATACGGGAAAGGAGTATCCTGTGCAGACTGTGCAGAAATCAGTTGTGCATATGTACTACACACTTCTTGTGGGGTCTTTTCTGTGTGAATACAGAACTTTTGAAACTATGCTCATACATTGAGTCAACTTTATTTGTAAGTACATTTAACCCTTTCACTGCCAAAGTCACAAAGTTTCAACATGGACCAGGCCTGAAAGAGAGCTCAAACCTGCCACCCCTTTCTACATTGAGATGACACACATATGAAACTTCAGTGTAACACAATTGGTAAGGAGGACACTATCTCTCTCTCTCTCTCTCTCTCTCTCTCTCTCTCTCTCTCTCTCTCTCTCTCTCTCTATATATATATATATATATATATATATATATATATATATATATACATATACATATATATATACATATATAAAGTTAAAAGCCTGCACATCCAGGCACCCAGAAGTGAAAAGATTTGAGAATGGGGGAAGTGAACCAGCTTGATTCTATGACTGTAGCTACACAAGGAAATGGGAACAGTTTGGCATATGCTAACCCCGGACTTCGGAGAGAATAAAATCGCAAAGAGTAACCCTATTTCCGCTTTGGTTTCTGGCTTTTGTGCTCGCTTTGCAAATAGTACCGATTACATGAGGATGACAATCTTCTCGCGACATGTTGATTGTCATTTGACAACAGTGAACGTGATGGTTCTGCTAAAAAATCTAACATACCTGAGCTCATGTGGGAAATGACAACTCTGAGGCTTTACCTCACCAAGGTTGGGGAGCAGAAATCCAACAACAGAATTTCTGGATATGGTCAAGCCCTATTTATTATATATAGTCACGTATATGAATATACACTACTCGTTAAAAATTTAGACACACTCTCCCATTGGATTTACTGGAAAGTGTGTCCAAACTTTTAACTAGTATGGCTGTGGCAGGCCACCCTTGAGGCCAACTTTAAGCCAATTGCACAAGTCTCCATCAATGTGGCATATATCCAGGAAATGCCCTGTCCCCGCTGCTGTTCTGTATAGGCTTGAATCCCCTCAGCCAACTAATCAACAAGACTGGCTGTGGATACCAACTCAGGAATCAGGCCACCATCAGCCACCTCCTGTACATGGATGACATCAAACTGTACGCTAAGACTGAGCAAGAAATCGACTCACTGATCCACACCACCAGGATATACAGCAGGGACATCGGATTGTCATTCGGACTGGAGAAATGTGGAGGGATGGTAACAAAGAGAGGGAAGGTAATCCATACGAAGGGCATTACACTCCCAGAGGGCAGGATAACAGATGTGGACGAAAGCTACAAGTACCTGGGCATACCACAGAAGAATGGCAACCACGAAGAAGCCACAATGAAAGCTGCCACAGCTAAATACCCGCAACGAGTGAGGCTCAATGGCAAGAACAAGATCCGGGCAATTAACAGCTATGCCCTCCCAGTGATCCAATACCCTGCTGGGATAATTAGCTGGCCAAAGGGGGAAGCTCGGACCACGGACCCCATGTAAAAACACAAAAGCTGCTCACCAAGCATGGAGGGTTCCACCCCAAGTCCAGTGTCTAGCGACTATACAGTAAGCACATAGAAGGAGGCCGGGGACTGCTGAGCATTGAGGCCACGATCCAAGATGAAACATCCAAGCTCCATGAATACATCAGGAAGAGGGCACCAAGCGATGAAGCACTTAGTGAATGTCTCAGACAATGGAGTCTGGAGGAACACGAGATGGAGGAACAATCATGGGAGCAAAAATCCACCTCATGGGAGTTACCACTAGCAGATCACAGAAGTGGTCCATATAAACAAGTCCTATCAACGGCTGGAGAGGGCTGGACTGAAGGACAGCACAGAAGCACTAATCATGGCAGCACAGGAGCAGACCCTGAGCACCAGAGCGATCAAGGCCCATATCTACCATATGGCAGGATCCCAGGTGCAGACTATGCAAAGGAGCCCCTAAAACAATCCAGCACATCACAGCAGGGTTCAAGATGCTAGCAGGCAAAGAATACATGGAGTACCATAACCAAGTAGCCGGCATAGTGTACAGGAACATCTGTGCAGAATATGGACTGTAAATCCCTAAGTCCCAGTGGCAAACTCCCCCCAAAGTGGTGGAGAATGAGAGGGCAAAGATCCTCTGGGACTTCCAGAGCCAGACAGATAAAATGGTGGTGGCCAACCAACTGTGGACGGATAAGCAGCAGAGGAAAGCCGTAGTGATCAATGTATTTATTCCCAATTATGGAAATATCAGGAAAAAGGAGCATGAGAAACTGGAGAAGTTCCAAGGCCTTTTTTAATGTATTCATTTATTTTTCTTCTTAGCTTTTAATAAAACTCTTAAAGTTTTGGTGAGTGTATTTCTCAACATGAGATATCTTTGTGTGTCAAACAAGTATTTTGCAATAGATCCTCATCTGTATCTTTTTGCAGGTTAATCCAGTCATCTGCACATCATCAGGTTCATGTGGCGCCTCTGTTTTGTGGGCTCCATTTACTCTCTAAGATACAGCTTCATCTTTATAGAAGATGTTTAGAACTTCAACTCCTAGAAAGTTTGAAATACTGTTATTCTCCGCATCAGATATTGTGGGCCCTATAGAAAGACTTTATTAAATCTCATCTTTTATTTTCAAACTTCAGAAACCAGGCTTCCTCTTTATCCTCTGACCTGGAAGCGACATGTTAATGGCTTTGCGTGCATCTGTGGGAACGGGTTTTCAGTGATAAAAATGAGGAAGATGAGTCAGATGAGTCAGAGCTTGGTGTCAGAGTGGCAGAATATCTTGTTTGGACAGCAGTTTCCTCAGTTTTAGAGCCAGTGATGGGCAGGTTAACCGCTGCTACCCACAGATCAGCAGAGAAGAGGATGTTTGTCCCTTTGCACTGTTCGCTTTGGTACGTCTAGTCTAAAAAGATAAAGCATTGAATTTCACTGCTCAGTGGGTGTAAACAACACTTTTAAGCTTTTACTAATGATGACAAAGTGTGAAAAAAAACATTACAAAACAGATATGGTGAGCCTTGATAGAAAATAACATTTTATTAATTTTCTGAAATACTTAGTCTGTTTAAAGGTCACGAGTAAGATGGAGCCTATCCCAGCAATCATTGGGCGAGAGGCAGGGTACACTCTGGACAGGCTGCCAGTCAATCAAAGGGCAATAGTGAATAACAATTTAATGAATTTAGATTGCTGTTTTGGAGTCCTCATTTTGAGGATTAATAGTTGTCATTATAATTTTGCTGATGAGTACTTTATTTCTCATGAAAACGAGACAATAAATACATAAAAACTAATGAATGAAGACAAAATCCAACACAATATTTCATCTGCAAATGAAAGTGAGACAGGATCCAATCAAATCTAATTTAATCGTGTGGAAAGATAAGTATGACTTTGGAGGAAATGTGATCTGAGTGTATTTCCATGTGTAGTAAGAAGGAAAACACAAATATTTTATTTTGCCCTAGGAAAGACATCACAGCTACCTCTGATGTACTCTGATGAAACTAATGCAACAACATGTCAACACCTGGGGGAAAGTAAAAAGCCAAAACAAGATGCTTTGCAAAACGTGGGGAGCAACCATCACTGGTGAAACCACAAGCAAATCTGAAGCAATAATTGCACACTTTTCAATTCAATAATGCTCTTGTTACTGCGATGGACTGGTGAGCTGTCCAGGGTGTACCCTGCCTGTCGCCCAAAGCCAGCTGGGATAGGCTCCAGCTTCCCCGCGACCCTGAATTGGATTAAGCGGTTTAGAAAATGAATGAATGAATGAATAATGCTCTTGTTAGCTTAAACTTGCTAAAGCTGCTATCAGAATGCCACTGGTGCTTTTGCAAGGCTGCAAACTTAACCTCTGACCTCAGATTATGTTAAATTTACTAATTAGGGAAGTAAGTGACTCAATAATCTGATATGAGAACCTACAACTGACTGGCACAAATAAAAGTTGCACATTACAGAAAACATCGAATAAGTTTTTGGTTGGTTTTGCTTTAGTCTATTTTCATTTTATCTTGTTTATTTGACCATAATTGTAGATATTTATCCCTACCTTATTATTGAATTGCATTTTCATGCAATTGCATTTTCACGGGGGGCGGGCTGGTGCTGGCCCGGGGGTTGGGGACGGGGCGCTGCGGGGGGCCCTCTGTCCTGGGCAATGCCTGGGCCGCATGGGGGGGCTGGCAGGGTCTCTGGTTGGCTGCAC
The DNA here is from genome assembly GCF_933228915.1 of Telmatherina bonti. Classification (NCBI taxonomy): domain Eukaryota; kingdom Metazoa; phylum Chordata; class Actinopteri; order Atheriniformes; family Telmatherinidae; genus Telmatherina; species Telmatherina bonti. The sequence continues at coordinate 15,537,113 of NC_136629.1, forward strand.
AAGTGTGTGTGTGTGGGTGTGTGAATGTGGGGAGTTCAGGTCTGGGGCCTGCAGGGGGGGGGGGGGGGGGGGTGGAGGAAGGGGGGGTGGGAGTGTTGGGGACAGTAGGGCTTGGGAGGGAGAGGGATGGGGAGGGTGCTGGTGAGGGGGATAGGAAGCAGCGGGAGGGTTGTGGGGGGGATGGTCTACGGACATGTCCTTGTCCTTGGGGATCCCGCCCCTGGTATCGTGGTGGTGCCGGCCCGCGATGGTTTTGCTCTGGGTGGGCGGGGCCCGCTGGGTCTTGGCCGGGGGGTACGGGTGGTCCTGGGGCCTGTGGGCTGCCGGCTCTCTGTGCGGCCCGCGCTTCAGCACCCGGCGCCCGCCGGGCCGGCTTGCCGTCGCCCTGTGCTACCCGGTGCCCCTGCCTCGTTGCGCCGGGTGGCGCCTGCTTGGAGGCTTCCACTGCTCTGGGCTCGGCGGACGGAGGCTCTCTCTGCTTTGCCTGCCCGGGCTCTGTGCGTGGTGGGCTTGCCGGGCCCTGGGGGCCTTGGCTTCCTCCCCTACACCTCGGGTCGTGGTCGTGTTCCCCTACAAGCACTCAGCTGATCTTTGATTGCATGATCACAGGTTGAACAGTGACACGTGCACGCCCACAAAGCGCTCATCTTCCCATCTGCTTCCTACTAAATGTTGCTGATGACTCTCTGTAGGTATGTTTAATAAAGGTTGGTATTGTAATTGTTATTTTATTAATTCATTTACTTTTTTTACTTTTATTTTTCATTTTTTTTGTCTGTTTTTGAATATTGTCACTATCCTACTTATGTCTTGTTGTATTTTTTCAGTACTTTATATTGTTTTGCAAATACTGTAACTTTAGCAGCTTAGACACCTTTCTTTTCTGTCTCTCTTTTTCCTCCTTTCAGTTCCTCTTTTTTTTCCTCTTTCCCTGCCAGGTCCAGCTCGGCCATATCAAGACTGACGATGATTGCAAAATGATAAAAGGAAAATAAATAAATAAATAAATAAAATAAAATAATTATCATAATAATAAAAATATTCAGATTATCAAGGGCAGCTATTTACATGAGATGTCTCCCTTGGCAGAGTAAATCTGTCTGGCAAAAATATGGCACGCAGATTGTTGTTCTATATGCTGAGATGCTGGACAGGACAGGTTAAAAAAAAAAAAAAAGAATTGCATTTTCATTTATTTTGAATACAACCTATTTATGTGGCTTCTTTTTTAATGTTGTGTTATACTAAAGTACGTTGTTCTTTATAAACTCCTTTATTCACATTTCGTTCCGGTTACTTTTATTATTATCAAACATCTTTAACTACAGTGTTTATTTCGTGGGGATCCTTCATGTTATGTCTGCTTTGTTTGCAGTATAGTTCCTGTCCTTGTCTTGATGACTAGGGGTCCTGCACTGCAGCCCTATGCCTGTTATGTGGACCCCAACCTGCACTGATCTGGATGGGCTGATTCCCTTGGTGTGAACAGATCCAAAAAGATATTCTTTCATCATAATACCAAACTAGTTGACAACATTAGCTTACTGAGTACATAAGAGATTAATTCATTTATTCAATAATTTTTTTTAACTGCTAAGTATCTCGGGGAAGCTGGAGGCTATCCCAGCAATCACTGGGCAAGAGGCAGGGTACACTCTGGACAGGTCACCAGTCCATCAATTTATTTCACCTAAATGACTGAAGAAACACATGTGAAATTTGAAGAAAAGAATGCAAACACTTATACATTATATTATAGATAAATCTACTTTTGATAATTATGATATTTATATTGTATCTATAAAATAATTTAATTTAATCTAATAAAACAACACTATAACTTAAAGAGGTGCTATTATGGTATTTGGAGTTTTCTAAGCTTTCTACAATGTTACAGTGTTGAATCCTTATCAGACACGTGAACGACACTGTTTTTTTTAACACCTAAACGCATGTTTGAGTTTGAGTTTGAGTTCCAGCATGCTCTCCGTTCGGTTTCCATGGCGACGAAAAACGTGTCGTTTTAGAGTTTTTTCTACTTGGAAATCCTTGTGACGTCCCGGGGGATAAGGTTCGGTGATTGGTTACCGTCTACTGGTTAACAAGGGCATGTACAAATACATCAGGCGGGTGGAAAACGTGGGATAAAGTTATTTCCAACGATGGCTGGTGAGTTTACCAAAGAGAGACATCCTGCTGCATTCGTTGCTGTGGGTTGCTGTTTTCCACTTCGTTTTCAGGGTCTGATTCAGGTTCCAACATGTAGGGCTGTATGCTATGTGTTGACATTGTATTTTGTTTTTTTTTAATTGAGTTAATATGAGCCTAATCCTTCTGTTTATGAGATGTTACAATGACGGCGAAAGCAGATGTGGTGCACGCTCCCGATGTAGCGCGGTGGCGGGAGGCGGGGCTTAATGCGGAAGAGTCTCAATCCACTCGTTTTGCCCACAGGCTGATCTGACAGCCTACGGAGAGGGTCGGTCTGAAGTAGATAAAGCGATTTGGGGCAATAACTCCATCAATCCCAGCCCTTCTGGTCTCAGAAATAAAAATAAATTAGCCTGAAATGCACATAATAGTTCCACTTTAAGCAAAAGACATTATTTAGGATTAAGATTAAATGACAATTTAGTCATTAGACTAAAACTAAATAAAAATGAACATGAGGACATGGAAAGTAGTTAAAGGTTAAATCCAGTATTGACAGGACTGCCCAGTTTTTTAGCTTCACAAGCTGTGACAAGTCGGATCAGGTTTAGAGAAATCTGTTGTTTTGTTGTTGTTGCTAGAAAAGTTGCCATGTGCACAGACACTCTTGACAACTTGTTGATTTTAGATATAGTTACTTTCAAAAACAGCAATTGGTGACTATCCTTTCCTTTCGTTCCTTTTATCCTAACTGCTTAGTCCAATGAATGGTCGCGGGGAAGCTGGAGCCTATCCCCAATTGGTGACTATCAAATTGTAAATTTATAGATTAGTCACCAGATTTTCTCAGTTCTGCCATGAGAAAAAAAGTCCTTCTGTTGGAATATCTTTTTGGCGTCTGTGCTGCTTCATCAGTAGCAGTTGAACACCAGCATCAGCACTTGAGCATTCTTCTTCGGGTGGTTCATTCAAGAAGTTTCTGCATTTTTTTTACCATCTAGTTTCTTTCTGAGGAGTATTTCTACAAGTAAATATAGCAAAACTCACAGTATGATTGCCATTTTTAGGTTACATACATACCTTTTGTTGGATTACATAACTGTTAGAAAATTAGGCCTTGACCAAAACCCTGCAGCAGCCAAAAAAAGCAATGAAAAATATTTCTTCTACCATTTATTTTTTTATTCTTTCAATTTACAATAATAATAATATTGTTTTAAGTAGTGGCTAAGATAAAAATTATTAATTAACATTGGTTTTATGATTGGAATTGAAAATATGTTTTTGTTAAGCTTTTATTTGGGAATGACTATATTTGTACACATAAAAAATGCCTCTGCATCCATGAGACTCTAACCACACTAAGTTCTCCAGAGTGACCATGGGGAAAATCTGGCTAGCTTCTTAAATTAGATCAGTCTTCAGCATAAAGATAAGAAAAAAAGTGTTAGTATTGACCTCTTACAATTTTATATCTTATGTTATTTTAGAAAATTGTTTCCAAGTATTGTCTTGTTCTCCATTATAATAACATTTTTCTGTGGTTGAAAATGTAAAATTTCACAGTTGAAGTCACCAGAAAGACTTGTCAACAGTAGAGCAGACATTTATGACTTGTCTTGACATTAGTGGATCAACCTATAAAAATGTCAGTTGATGCTTATATATTACAGCATAAAACCTGCATAAACTTGCTATGCATTGATGAATTTACAAAATATCTGTAGATCTGACATTAAGCAATCTTTTGCTTTGTTTTTAAATATTTACTATAATAAAAGAAAACTTAGGGTGTTTGGCAAGAATAAAATGAAAAAAATAAAAATGCTTCTCATGGCACACTTAATGATCTTCAAACATACAACTGCAGGGCACTGCTGAAATATAACAGAGGCAGATGAAAGAACAAAGGTCAATGAATTAATCAAAGTGAAATATAAATAACTGTGTGTTACTTTTGAGTGCTACAAACTCCAATCATTCTGACTAACTTAAGTATCTAAAAGTTTATTTGTTTGAGGCAACAACTTTGCGTTTTTCTTAGTAAAATCAACTAGTTAGATTTTACAGTGTATATGATGCAAGCGCCTCAGTTTCCCATGAATTTAAATTGTAATTGAATTTACCTTTTATGTGTTTCCACATGAATGTGTCAGTTTCCAAACCTGTAATACTTGCCAATGTTGTGCCGGTCTAGTTTGTCATGTTAACAACTACAAAGATCAGTGTTTTTATTTGTTTTTTTTGTTTTTTTTTTTTAACACATTAGGGCGATAAATCAATCGGTAGTATAGTCCTAGACAGTCAAGGAGAAAGCAACGTGGGATTTTGATCTCTGTTGACCGGATTAATCACTTTCTTTTTTATAAATGATGCATTCCCATCACCATTTGTTATTCCATATGCCAAATCTGCCTTTTCATTTCTGCCATTTCCTCCTTTACTATCTCTCTACTCCTCTGTCTCTACAGGCCTTTTCGGCCACCTCAGCTCCTCTGACTCAGAGTTGCACGTCATGGAAAGAAGTCCATCACGGCACTTCACCTACTGTTCCCAGCATTCCCCACTTAGCTGCTGTAATCCTGGACGCCATAGACAAAATAAACACACACAGTGGATTGCACTCAGCCTGTGTATGTGTATGTGTATGTGATAGAGGTGATGAAAATGACGATGACTATTCTTGGGGCAGCTTAATCCTTTTGCAAGCAGGCTGCACGTATGTGTACGAGTTCATGTGGGTCCCTCTCACCAGGTAGGCTCATTCATTACTGATGACTGTCAGTGTGCATGGGCCTTACTGTGGATCCCCAGCTCTCACACAGACACACACACAACAGTACAGGATTGGGCCACCTCACAATTTCTCTGTGCTGCTTTTACTTTGTTTTCTCTCTGTGCAATTACAAAGATCTTTTCTATTCAGCAGGGATCGATTTGTCTACAAGAGTGGAGAATCTTAACGATCACACTCCCACATTGACATGTGGCTCACCCACGGATGAATGGTAGTACATTGATTATATTTGCAAATACACAATAGCAGTATCTGAATCTGTGTCTCATTCACTTGTATGATGTCCATCACTGTGAACTCCAACAGGCCTGTACTTTATGCACCATCTGAATGGCCATCTTAAAGAAAAGAAACATTGTACTGCTGTTGCAATAGATTAGGGTAGATGGTAAGGTGGGGTATCCATCTGTGTAGAAACCCTAAAGAAGCTTAAACATATTAATGAACTTGAAGGGTTTAGTGCCGGATAAGGACAATAAAGTTCTTTTGAGTTTGAAATGTGAGAATGTGTTTCCTGCTGACCTCTCTTCACACGCACTTCATCCTCTTTTCGGTTTCCACTCCAGACCAGATATGTTGACCCGTGGAGGGGGAAGGGTGAGTTTGGATGAAGTGTCCAGGCTTGCTCTTTGGACTGACCCTGTCCAATGCAACAACATCAGCTGAAATGGCTTGCAGATGTTAAATCTATGAATTCAGCCAGTGGGTTCAGCCAGTGTTGGGCTGAACAGGCCGGACCTTACAAAGCTGTTTAAATGTAAATAGATGTCAGCATGCTTATGTCTATGTGTACGAAAAAGTGTGCAGACGTCTATGTACAGCAGCTCTGCATCTATGTTCTTGATCATAAACTCTTACACATATGTATATTCATATTTGATTTAATTATAGATTTTAAATAACTGTTTCTTATTGAATTTACACAACGTTGCTGATGCTGAATGGAGACGGCAGTGAAAGGGCGGAGTGTGATTGGAAATTAGAAGGAGAGTGGAGAAAAGGAAGAGGAGATAAAGATACCCTAGAACAGGGGTGTCAAACTCCAGTCCTCAAGGGCCGGTATCCGGCAGGTTTTTGTTGTTTCTCTCTACCAACACAGCTGATTCAAATCAAATGGATCCAGGAGCTTCTCGTCAACCTATTTATGAATGTTGGTCAGGTGTGTTGGAGGATTGAGACAACAAAAACCTGCATAATACCGGCCCTCGAGGACTGGAGTTTGACATCTGTGCCCTAGAAGAAAGCAATAACCCTTCAGTCCAAACAGGATAGCAGACAACCCACTACTAAACCTGTACAGAAGCATAGCAGAGAACATTCTACAGCCTTTACATGGGAACAAAGCTGACAATCATCAGAAGTCCTTTGTGCCATTAACTCCAGATGTGCAGTAAAAAGCATATGTAACATACACAAACATACACCAAACTAACCTAATGTACTAAAAACAAGAAACTATGCTAGCACTTAGCAACTAACTAGACTAAAACAGACAAGCTGTGATGATAAATACTGAAAACAGATCGAAAATTTATTTAAAATACGCTGGAAACTACAGGCGAACATATTCTCTAATACAATCACTTCACTTCCCCTACCCTCTCAATGCTTCTTATGGGGGGGGCACCATGTGCTGTGTACTGCACGTAGTGTAACTTGATGAAGTCATTGTCTTGAAATATGTTACGTCTTTAATGACAGCAGTCATAGCTTTGAGATGAAATAAAACTTATTCTAGCTATTGTTTTACCATGGCAGTTTCCACACATGCCCTGGCACCCTGATAGCTTCCAAAAATGTTACTAACTAACCATTTACCTTGCCAGCAATCTGGCATTTTCACTCAGCAAGCAAAACAGCAGGAAGTACACCAGAGTACTGACAAAGAAACATAGTGTTGATATGACCAAATACATGCAAAAAAAAAAAAAAAAAAAATACACAGGAATATCAGGAATTGTTACAGTAAACAGGAATATCTCCTGACGTAAGAATACATCTGTTGTAGTGAATTGCCAGCTGTGAGGTGCAAAGGTGAACACTAGTAACATATTTTTCATGAGCTAAAGTTGTTGATTAGTGTCGTAGAATCAAACTTACTGCGCAGATTTCTTTTGGTATTCAGTCTTGAACTTCTTTGAGTCTAAACATCTAAATGTACCAATCTGTAACAACAGGGACTGTAACCGACGTAGCACCTGCAGAAACTGTGTCGTGTTTCCATTTTCCTGCATAGATGCTTTTATCATGAAAGGAATAGTTACAGCTGCACTACTGAACTTTGGCAGATATTCTCAGTAAGGCATCCCCTGATGAAGGCCAATTCAGCATCTAACTTGCATCCTGTCTCTTTTCTGAGCTCTCTCCTGCCAGGAAAAGTCAGTCCAACTTTCACTCTTTTCTCATCTCTTGTTTTTTTTCACTTTCTTTCTTTGTTTTCCTTTCTTCCCCTCATATTGTCCACTTGCCCTTCTTTGCCGGATCAGTTACAGTACGTTTTAGTTACAGCCAGGGTGCTGATATCCAGTGGCTGATGTGCAATGGTAAAGCAAATTACTGCATGATTAGTGCCAATCATAAGTCATAATAGAGCTAATTTAAAGACGCAACCCTTTTATAGATTTTTTCAGAAGCACCCTCTGTTGACGGTTAACTAAGCATCCATCTTACATCCTGCATGTACTGTGAGCTCTTTCCAGCCTGTAAAAGTTTCTTAAGCCTTTCTTCCTCTAGTAATAATTCCTTGCATTTCTTTGCTGAATCAGCACAGGTGAAAGTTCAGACCTACTAGTCTGTATATATTCGCTTGTGATGCGGTGCATAAAGCAAAACTTTGTTGCAGTATCACACAGCATTCTGGATGATAAAGTTGTATTGGTCAGTTTTCTCAGCTTTAGGATACTGCTGAGCAGTAACAGTATTAATTCACATGACAGATGTCATTGTGGCATCAAAAATCAGGAATGTTTAAGTCTTAAGGTCAGAAAGTTATATTATGCTTCTGCAGGTGAAGCAGTAACTGGTTCAAAAGACATGACTTCAAAGAAAGTTTTTACTAAAGAATTTGAAAGGATTTGATCATATTTTGATGGGGTCTTAAACAAGCACAAATGAACAGCCAGTTGTTGAATTAACAGGGGATTCTTCTTTCTCATAATTTATGTTTTTGCTGGTTTAATGTAGAAATGACTCCATGGATCTTGTCAAAATCTAGACTCAGTTTCTTGGTTGTTTGCTCACTGTTAAGGTAATTTAATCCACCAACCTAACTTGAAAAATAAATGAAGACTCAGGCTTTTTTCTCTTCTCCCTCCATTTTTTTTCTTTTTTTTAAAATCTTTTTATTCTTCAGGACTTCTCAATTTTTCTAAACCATGACCTCCCCATTTTGATAAATAACACCCATTTAATTCATGTTGTATAATCTAATGATGTGTACACTGCTGCAAAGTAGGCCACGTCGTTCTCTTTGCCTGTACAAAAGCCACTTTCCCACTGTGGATTTAGACTGTCAGCACTCAGATTACAGTACTGAATCCCTTTTTACATTAAGTACAGTCATGTGCATATACACCTTACACATCATACACCTTGACGAGTGTTACAGGAAAAGCACACAAACCCTACTGTTCTGACGGACCTAATAGCACACACACACACACACACACACTCACACACATGCACACACGTTGCAGTCTTCAGACCTGAGACGCTGTTGTTCTCTCAACAAAATGCTAAACCTGTGTGTGAAGTAATGCCTGGTTTTGCTCAAAAACTCACTCTACACATCTGAATACACACACATAAAAGCACACTTTTCAACATAGATCTAATCAGTAGCTCCTACTTTCATAAGGCCCCCTACTCCCGTCCCACCCCCTCCAGTGAAAACACATGTGAACAAAAACATAGAATTACTTTCTACTTTCCTTGCTTTCTTTTTTCTTATTTTTTTTCCCACAACTTATGTAAAGATTATGTGTGTGTATGTGTGTGTGTGTGTGTATGTGTGTAGAGTAGGCCTAGTAGGGTAGAGAAAAGCCTTGGTGACATTAAACACGGTTGACGGGAAGAGGGCAGAATAAACAAGGTCCTGAGTAGAAAGGCTGCCCTTCAAACACTCTGAGCTCAGTGCATAGGCCCAGGATCAACTGTGTTTATCAAAGTCCCCCGGCTACCGAGAGAGACAAAGAGGGAGAGAAAGCGAGGGACAAAGAGTAAGACAGAGGGTTTGGGAGAGGGGAAAGACAACTGGAGGATGCAAAGAAATGTTAAACATCCATGGACCCTGTGTTAGTATTCCCTTTTTATTCTTCATTTTTTAAAGTGCTTATAGTGGACAGTGCCTGATTTCAACAGGGTTTTGGAGAAAAAAATATTTGGGGGAAAACAATTAGACTTCTCAGTAATAAATCCAGAGTTTACTCTCAGTTTCTGTTTAGTGTTTGGTTTTCTGACTCTTTCTTTGGAAAGAAAACTTTAGCGAAACAGTTTAGACATTACATAGAGCTGCTCTCATTTACTGGATATGAAAGAGAAACTACAACTTGTCCGTAACAATCCAACATAAATAAAATTGTTGAAGAAAATCTTAACCATGTGTCCAGATGCCCACTTGTAGCACTGGCACATTAAGGCAACATCACATCATAACATCACTTTTATTTGGGTATTTGAGATTGTTAATAGTATTAAAAGCCTTCAAATTTTGCGTATATACATATATGTATATATATATATATGAGGTTTTCATCAATTACTACACCCTAAACATAGTTTGCATTGCAAAAATATACAAAGCAAATAAACACAAAATAAAACATGAAACCACATGAAGGAAACAAAAAACAAAACAAACAAACAAAAAAAAAAATCTAAAATATTATCCATAATATGCCTAATATAGCCATTAGTTGTGGTGTAAAAATTTTTTATGAATTTATTTATTTTTGGGGTTATTTATGTAAATTTAGCTATTAATATTTTAATTTATTTGAATGTTAATTTTATTCTACAAACAGCATTTTGGTAATTCTGTGATTTTTTTTCTCTGTATAGAATAACTTGATTTTTTCTGTTTTTCATTTTACACATTGCACTCATTCTACCTTTTAGCACAAGCTCTTTAAGGTGATGGAAGAGTGACCAGAGAACGAGAACAGCAAAGATCTTCTCAGATTTTGGTATCAGACAAATCAAGGCACATTGCTGCCTTCTCCAGATGAAGAACGTTTCAGGGATTTCAGATGAATCTGGTTCTGTGGAAGCCTGGAAGGTTCATGTTGGATAGAAAGACCTGTTTATTTAGCTCAAGCTCAGCTTTCATGTACAGATAACATAGATCCAGTTGAAAATCTAGTTGTAGACAATATTCATGAAAGGTTAGTCCTCATATTTTCTTTGTGGTTTATAAATGGCCCTTTAGCCTGTAGAGGATAAGCCAGCACTTTTTGTTTTCTTATTCTATCCGGCTTCAAATAAATCAGGTTCTTCAAGGTCTGTAACAGACTAGAAAACATAATGAAACATTGAGGAGTTTAGGTCCGACTAAAGCCTCAGGGCTACAGGTGAAACTCTTAATCAATGAAGTACTTCAACGACTGAATGATAAACAGATTAGATTTAGCTGAAGTTAATTGAACCCAGAAAATATAGAAATGATTGCTTGTGACCCTCCAGATGTTACCACTCGTATTACCGTTAAGGTAGCGGCTTAGCTAAGTGACTTAGCTAAGCTAACTCATGTTACCATTAGTATTACCATTAAGGTAGCAACTTAGCTAAGTAACTTACCTAAGCTAACTACTGTTACCACTAGCATTATCATTAAGGTAGCAGCTTAGCTAAGGGACTTAGCTAAGCTAGCTCTTACCACTAGCATTACCATTAAGGTAGCAGTCTAGCTAAGTGACTTAGCTAAGCTAAGTAATGTTACCACTAGTATTACCATTAACATAGCAGCTTAGATAAGTGTCTTCGCTAAGCTAACTAATGTTACCACTAGTATTACCATTACCATGACTTCTGTCATTTAATTGATTGCAGTAAAACTTGCACCACAGTTTTCAGTTGATGAACCTTCAAAACTTTATCTCAGGCACATTTACTGAGCTAGGTACATCAGTATGTGGTTGCAAAATCTTGTTGGTTCTGCTGGTGGTACACTGGTATTGCACTGACCACATTATTCCAGTGAAGACCAAAGCAACCTACCTGTTGGTGTGATGTCACAGACGTGTTGCAGACCTGATGATGATCAAGACTGGGTGAGTCATGACAAAAGAATCATGTATCTTGTGAAAACACAATGTGTGAGTCACTAGGAGTCACTATGATCCTACTAACCACTCTGAACTCAGCTGAGTTTGGCTCCAACGTAGACAGAAAGAATTGTGAAGTTTTTGTCCCACTTTAGAATTAATTTCTTACTTTGTTTAATAGCAAGATTAAGAAAACACTGAACCATGTTTAGTAGCCTCCAGTACACACTGGTATTTAACTAAAAATACAGCCTTAAACGTATTATTAACCTGTAGGAGATCTGCATGCACATTGGGAACATTATCTACAACTACATTGCTGCATACCGCTGCTCTTATTGGACAACGCTGGATGATTCACCTCAGTGTTCTCCTCAAAAAAATGCTGACACTGTCAGCAGATAAGATTTATTAAAGCAGTGCAGCAATGTTAAGTACCTGAGATGATGTCATTTCAAAAGAAAATACATATACATACGTTGTCATTTTGAGCGTTACTAGCATGCTAACATTGACATTCAACGAAACAGCCAGTCCATAAATCAGCTACTGCAGCTTTACATGTTAGCTTAATATGTGTTTACAAAAGTCAATACTTTTATTCAACGGAATACTTTTTTGTAAAGTTGTAGCTACTGTAGATTGTATTATTGTACTCTGCACAGTTAGGAAACAGACATGAATATGAGGAGGAGGTATTTACTGTCGAAATTTTACATCCTGTCTTCATGCAACCTTTTGTTTTGTAAGCTGGTGTGTCAGGTTGACGTTAAGTTTGATTTGTGCTCGCTTCAGCACTCACCCTTTCCCTCAGGCTTTTACTGAATGTAATCTTTTTGTATACCACGTGTGTCTGGGTGGTAGTGAATAAACACACAGATGTATGCGATCAGCTATGTGTATTATTACAGGTTATTTTAGGTAACAAACAGAGTGTGTGTTTTCTGTGTGATTATGAATCTGTTATCATCTCTTAATCAGCGAGCATTTTCCACTGGGACAGGAAATTGTGCTGGTATTCAGAGTTTATAGCACGAGCTGCAGTTCAAAGGCAAAGCCAAGAAAAAGAAGCTGACAAATCTTTACATTTATGAGACTGGAATCCAGCTCACAGGGTACATCTTTCTTTCTCTGAGCACGCTAATACCACTGTGCTACAGCAGCCACATAAACTCATAAATCATAAGTCGGTCTCAGGAATTGAAGAGGTTGGCCCTGCAGAAAAAAGCCTGAGAGGTTGAAACCACCCTTTTTCATTGCTGAGTGGCTGACAAATAAAGGCATCAGAGTTGAGCCTTAAGTCAGCTACATTACAACTTACTTAGATTTACAGATAACTATGAAAAAATATTTAAAAAATACTTGAATTTTACTTTAAATCTTTTACCTGTCAAATTTTTATCGACACTTGCAGCTACACACTGAAAACTAAACTGAAGTAGCAAAGAAAAGGACGCAGTTTAAATGAAAATAAAGGTTTATTTATTTTGACTAAGTTTGATTTAACTGGTTAATACATTTTAAAAATGTGAAATGTTGTCATTTATTCCACCAATTCTGAATCACATGCTTGTCCAGAATCTCTGTAAGAAAGTTCATACATTCAGTATGCAGAGTTGTGTTAGCATGAATTAGGAGAGATTTCTGTGATATCACTTTCTACAGGAATCACAAAAACTGCTGCCAGCTGTCAGGAAATAAAACACTAACTAAAATAAAACCTATAAAAAAATTCCAGCACACCTTACCCCTTTACTTTAACCATCTAAACAACCAATAATAAAAATGTAAATTAAGACTAATCACTTCTTTGCCCACCCCCCTTCATACACATAGAATGTATATAACCACATACTGAAATAAGTATATGTACATACATTCATACACACACACACATACATATTGACAAATGCAATAAACACATATATATATATATATATATATATATATATATATATATATATATATATATATATATATATATATATATATATATATATATATATATATACACACATACATACATACATACATACATACACGTGCATGCACATACTCCCACATTTATACAACCTGTATATATATATATATATATATACATAGCACTTACATATACCCATGTATACATAAATATATACATACTGTACATGTTTGAGTGTCACAGTACAAATAAAGCTCATTTGAAATGTACAATCAAAGCAACTTGATTAAGCAACAAATTATCACCCTGAAAAATGCTACCAATGTTGAGATTAATAGTTAATTAATAGATTAATAGTAAAGTTTTTATGATAAAAGTTATTAAACTGGATGTTGTTTATGCACGTGTGATCCATGCAACTGTTTCTAGAGTCCCACATCAGGCCCGTAGAAGTTCCACACACACACACACACCCTTTCACGTCTATCTACTCTGTCTGTCACACTCGATAGAAAACTGAGATAACGACACAAATGGGTGTCAGTTTGCCAAGAAAGTGTGAAACCTGGGGACACTTGACAACATGACACACACATAAACATTTTAAAATCACAAGCTGCTAAGATGTTAGTCACTTTTCCCCTCATTTCCCACCGCCACGTCCTCCCCTTCACCTCCATTGTTTCTCTTCTTCCTTCTCACCCCTCCATCTTTACTTCATGTCGTCTCAGTAATCAGTTAATCATAATCCCTAGACACTGGAGACACACAGGCCTTCTTTGTTCCAGTATGAAGGGGAAAAAAACACCAGAGCACAGATCACAGAGCAGAGAAACGACTCTAAAGTCACGTTTGTGGTCAATTAAGCTTTAAAAATATTTTAAATGTTCTATACTGAAACAAGCTCTCTGCACTTCAAATGAAAATCATCAGAGGGTTTACCCCCAGACTAATCTGCAAGGGTTTAAGTGTTTTAAGGAGGTAGATGGGGAGGTGTAGTGCATTAATGACTCGTGTGTGACTGTGTGGGGACATGCATGGCTGAGCCGGAGCCTAAATCCTAACCTGTTATGAAGAAAGTTAGTAAAACATGCCAGTTGTGAGAGTATCTGGCCCTGCTCCAAACTAAATATAGGAACCGCACTTTTGGTTTATGGCAAGTTGAGAACAGCCAAAGCAACATATAAAATGTTAGGCTGGATCTGTGTGAGTGTGTGTGTGTGAGTCATTTCAGATGAATGATAAGATTGTTCTTTGACATCCAGTGACATCAGCATGAGTTGCATGTGCATGTGCAGACATGCTCGGCCCTTAACCGTGCAGCATGTTATTCAGTGGTAACAAACAGAAAGCCTAATGTTGTCACAGCAAACCTTACCTGGGATGCAGGTACACAGAAAGAAAACCGGCATCGCGCCAAATGTTTTTCTGAAGGTGTTGAGACTTTACCTGAGGGCTGGAACTACGATGAAGCAGGTTTCTAATTGTGTGGTTATTTTTGTGTTAGCTACTTTGACAAATACTCAATAAAAATGAGTGTAAAGTGACAGTGGTTGTCCATTACCTGATTTTAGGGACGGCAGTGGATTGGTTGGTAAATACTTTATCTTCCTATTGGAGGGTTACCCATTTGATCCCCAGTATGTCTACATGCCAAAGTGTAACTGGAGAGGACAATGGACCTTTCATTAATATTTAATATCTTAACTGGTGTGTGACTGCTGAGAAAAACAAAACAACACAAAAAACAAACAAACAAACAAACATTGTATACAGTGTATAGAAAGAAAAAAACAGTTTGACAGACTATGTAAATCAGTGACTTAAGACAAGATTTTAAAAATGTGCTATATATGTGTGGAAGCAGTACACTTCAATACTTCAGTTAAGAGGAGCCCGAAACTGCTCATCCACTGGGATTTTCACACACAGTCATCTCTAGGGTTTACAGATGTAGCACCCAACCCAAGTAGCTAGATATTAACCCTTTGGTTAAGATTTGTGATAGTACAATAAGTGGGGGCCTGGGTATGTTACTTAAATAAAAATAAACTAATATTGGTAAACAGGAGAAACAGTAATAGTTAGCTTTTAACCATTTACACTTATTTAGGTTTTTTAATTGCATTTTAATAAGGGTTTTAACATATTGCATATATTTTAGTCTTTTGGGTCTGTAATGAAATTTTAGACCGGGCTACACAGAGAATGGTCTGAAAAACAGAAAATATCTAACAAGCAGCAGTTATCAAAAATTCATTCATTCATTCATTATCCAAACCGCTTAATCCAATGAAGGGTTGCGGGGAAGCTGAAGCCTATCTTTGGGCGAAAGGCAGGGTACACCCTGGACAGCTCGCCAGTCTATCGCAGGGCTCTGGACCAAAATGTCTTGTTTATTTCAGAGGAGAATGGTCAGACTGGAAGTCAGGAAGTCAGATAATATAGCATCTAAACACACAAAACATCCAACCATGAAGCAGATGGGCTCCAGCAGCAGAAGAACACACTGAGTGCTATTCCTGTCAGCTAAGAACAGGAAACTTTGGAAAAACATTGCCTGGTCTGATGAGTCTCCATTTCAGCTCCATACTCAGACGGTAGGATCAGAATTAGGTGGAAATATCATGAAAGCATGGATCCGTCCTGCTGGTATCGATGCTCCAGGCTGCTGGTGCTGTAATGCTGTGGAGGATATTTTATAATCAAAACTGGGTTCTTAACTGAGCACCAACAGAGCACGGTTGAACCACCACCTAAGTATTGTCGCTTACCATTTCCACCCCCTTATGAGCACAATGTAGCATCTGAAGGATACTTCCAGCAAGATGATGCACCATGTCACAAAGGTCACATCTTCTCCAGCTGCTTTATTCATCATGACGATGAGTTCACTGTCCTCCAAAGGTCTCCACAGTCAGCAGTTGTCAGTCCAACAGCTTTGGGATGTGGGAGAGTGGGAGATTCTCATCATGGATGTGCAGCAACTGTGTGATGCTTTATGTCAATATGGAGCAAAACTTCTGAGTAATGACTCCAACACATTGTTAAATCTGCGACACCAAGAATGAAGGCAGTTCTGAAGAAGAAAGGGCTTATATCTAATAAAATGACGAGTGTCTGTAGATATGTTGAGGAAAAACTGCAGGTTGATTTCTATTACTCAAAAATACAGACATGATGTACGGACAACCAACTTGTTTCGTAAAAGCAGAATTCTTCTTCATATTTTTTTTCCTTTTATGATAACTTTCAATTATTATTGAGAATATTTCTGCTCCCCCTACTGAAGAGATCAGCAACTTGAAAACTTCACCAGGTTAGTTCCCATATTACGTGTTTCTGATGCGCGCTGACCAGTCCAATGCATGCTTGCTCTTCTTCCTCAGCCGTACCTTTCTAATGTTTGCATGATGTGCTCTTGTATTATCAAATGCCTTTGGAAAAGATTTTACTGTGAAGACTTATGTTGCTTTTAATCTATTTCAATCTTTCTGCATTAATGCCACTGGCAAACATGCCAGCACAGATCCTGGTTTTTGGATCTTTGTAAACATGTTCAATGTGTGATGGTCCGTCAGATGCCTCTGACCCCAGAGAAGTTAGCATCACCACTGGACAAGTTTAAAGTAAGACTTTATTTTAACACAGTAAATGAAACTATAATGGTGTTGTTGAACTTAAAAATAATTTCCCTCAGTAATCTGTTACTAGTGTTGTTATATACATTACTGATGAGTGAGAGTTCCTGATGCAGAGCCGTCTGATAGATCACAGACAATAAGTGCAAATCTCTGGCCTTCAGTGTTTCCCTTTGAAGCTTTTAATCTCCTGAATCATTTACTCAAATTTCTATCTAATATTTATTAATGTGCTAATGTTTATTATCTGTTCTATAATCACTGTGGTTGCAGGTTAAACTGGGTTTCAAATCAGGTGGAGGTAAAAAGTATATTTATGAATTTTCTGTATTTGCAACAGAAGTCATGTTGTTTCAGTTTGTACAACTGTAACTTCACAGTCATCACACACGGGTAGAACAGGTTTGTATGCAAAATGCATTCCCAGAACGGAGATTAAAGCTCACTGGTGAGGAGACATTATCAACATGTTGCCATGGTGATTAGAGCAAGTTAAAAAGAAGCCAACGTCTGCTTTTAATCCAAAGTTGTTTTTATTGATGAATTCCTGCAAGACTTGCGGCCATTTTATGAATATTCATCTTGATATATACATATAAATATATATATATGTATATATATATATATATATATATATATATATATATATATATATAATGTATATATATATATATATATATATATATATATATATATATATATATATATATATATATGTAAAAATGTACATATACATACACACACACACACACACATATATATATATATATATATATATATATATATATATATATATATATATATATATATATATACATACACACACGCACATATATATATATATATATATATATATATATATATATATGTACTGCAGCTCGTGCTCTAAACTCTGAATACCATGCCGCTAGGTGGACACGAGGGTCCAATATTTTTGTTTACGTATTTCGGCAGACTTTCTTTACTTCATGTTTTAATTACCTCCACCAAGGAGGTTATGTTTTCGCCGGAGTTTGTTTGTTTGGTTAGCATCATTACTCAAAAAATTATAGATGGATTTTGATGAAATTACCAGGATATGTTGGGGGTCTCACAAGGAACAAATGATTACATTTTAGTGGAGATCCGGAAGAGATCCTGGATTCTGGATCACTTTAAAGTTATGTTGGGTGTTAATCACAATATGTTTGGCGGAGGTCTGCGCTCTCACTAGAGTGCTTTTCTAGTTTTGATTATAAAACTGGACGGAAAATCAGTGGCAACAGATCTGATGAATCTTCCTCAGACCACATCATCTTCAGGCTGTGTGGAATCATATGAACAGAAAACACAAAGACAAACAATAAAATAAAAGGGGGTTCAACCAAATATAACCTTTAAACTTTGTGCTTGAATTTATATTTGTGAAACTTCATAAATTGCTTTGCTTTTTTCCTGTTTTTCTGGCAACATGAGGGGTTTTTCAAGACATGTGAGCAGAGCTGCATCAACATGAGAAAGTTAGCAAAAGCATGTTAGCTTTGGGCTCAAAGCATCAGCTAGCATTAATGTTTAACAGAAAAGGGGCAAAACATGCTGAGATATAGACAAGAAATACAACCCTTTCAGAATCATTTCTACAGATGCTGCTAGTCCTGTTAAGTCACAATGTAATTTCCGTTGTGGTTCTGTGAGTTATAATTAACAAAACACCTCCTGAAAGTGAAAATAGGAGCTATTCCTTGTAAATTTATGAAGCCAGAAAACTTCCTGTTAAAGCAGCCAGAGGATGTAAAAGGCAGTCACAGCCCATTCTTCTTTCTGTCTCTCTGCCTCGACTTGTCCAGGGTTTTATCTGCTGTGTGCCAGGAAATTACCCCATCCTCTATAAGCTTGTTTATCATGGCCTCCTTACTAACACATACACACAACAGATAAACTTGGACAAACACATTCATGCACAGACATGCACAGACGTCAACATGCACACATGGCGGTTATATGCAGATCTGCTGACAAATGTGTGTGTATTTTAAGGGTCTTGCTTGCATTGTTCTCTGAATAGCAAAGCGTTGGGAGGTCCGATGATGAACCTCACCGTCCTGCGACTTGCTTCCTGTTTACTGTGTTTTACACAATCACTGCCCAGCTGACGCATTGTGTGTGCTTACAACACGTGTGTATGTGTTGGTACAGTATTTGTTGGCCTGTGTGTCCAGGCATGTGAATTCTTGCCTGCCCGTTTGTGTGTGTTAACATGTCTGCCCGCCGATGATTTGCTGCCTTGTTGTGTTACAGCCCTGAGTCTTTATTTCATAATGCTAATTCAGAAGGAAAATATTATTTCTCAGATAAGTGGACAATGGTGAGCAGTGTGGCAGCAGAGTTGTTTCTGCTGGAAGCAAACTGCCTTGCATGTGGAGTGAAAATAGGGGCTGGTGAATTAGTATTTTATTTTTCTTGGGATCAGCGGAAAAATAAACTGTTTTGATGTTACTGTCAGATTGTGTTTGAGTGAGATCCACTTGGGGTTACTTCATGGTTAACCGGCCACAAAAACATTTTCTGTAAGGAAATACATAAATAGGGCAAGAAGGGAGGGTTTGGCTCAGAAGGAAGGTGGTTCTGTGCCAATGGGAAGTTGCTTTGGGGTTCAGTTTTGTGTCCAAGACTCTGAACCCCGTTATAATTCAGTACACAATGTATGTTAGAGAGAAGCATAGACAAAGAAGAACTCCATGAATTAATATAAGGGTCTTACAGCTGTCAAAAGTTATAGAAAAGTAACCTGGAATTCAGTACTCAGCATTATATACGTGTGGACTCAGTTAGATAAATGAACCTGTGCTGTAGAACTTGATTAGCCCACAGGAGTGTTACCTCTGTGGGTGACATCCTTAAACTGCGCTGATCTATTAATGTAGACACAAGCAGATAACAGGGTCATGTGAAGACTGCTGCCTGTTAAAACACAGAGCATTATCACCTTTGCAGGTAAGATATCAGACATGTGCTCTTTGACTTTTTTCCCCCACCAAAACGCTGCTAGCAGCTGTTTTTTTTTTTTTTTAATATGCTTTGTTATTAAACTGAACTGGATGAATGTTCACACTTTAATTGGTTTATTTTTATTTATTTATTGCTGTTGTTCTGGCTTTTCACCCTGAAGGGGTCACCACAGAGAATCACTGGCTTCTAACTACCAAGCAGGTATGGAAGCCTATAAGTTGTATGCCAGATACCCTTCCCGACACAACCTTCTGCATTAATCTGGGCTTGGGACCGGCCCGCAGAGAACACTTGTGCCCTCCTCGGGGCTGCAACGTAGGAGCAGGACTCGAACCGCTGATCTTTCACGTCACAATTATTGTAGTGCAATAAGAGTCCACTAGGTGGCAGATGAGGGTATCAGATTGTATACAAGAAGGTTTTTAGCAAAGTTGTTACTGTAAAGCATGGTAGGCATCAGAAACAGTAGGTATCAAATGTGACACATTAGGCATTAAAGATTAAATGTAATGGCAACAATGTCAGTGTTGTAATATTATCTATATTATCAAATTATAAGCTTAGAGAGAAAAACTAAAAATGTTAGCAACAAATCCATAAGCATCATGTCTATGTGTAATCCCTGTTAAAATGGATATAAATCCCTATGAGATCTGATGACTTTCTCTGTTCTGGTTAGCAGAGTTCTTGCTGTACTTGCTGCTGTCTCGCGGTAACTCCTGCACATGTTGCACATGACTCATGAGACTGCATTGGTTTAATCATGGTGCACTCACTTGGGTAAGGGTTAAGCACCTCAGAGGGCAGCTATAGATTATTTTGAGCCTGATCATCCAATGTGAACAGAATGTGCTTTTAGATCACCTTGAATTGATTCCTTTTGAACTACAAAATTCTCGATTGGCAAGCGGATACCAGGAAATCATATCGACTCCACCAATGCAGCTACTTCCAAATCATTAGCAGATGCACCAGCATAGAAAGTATTTCATCTAAGTTCTGTCAGACCCAGTAGAAGTGTGTGCTGATGTATTTCTCTGTATACACTTGGGTGTTTCTTGACTTTTCCTTCATTTATTTGTTTGTTCTTTCTTTCTTTCTTTCTTTCTTTCTTTCTTTCATTCATTCATTCGTTCTTAAAATGTTGCCACCAAAAAATTTTGGGCAATGGGGCAACTGACCAATGAGAGCTCCATCAATCCATCCATCAAGCCATCCATCCATCCATCCATCCATCCATCCATCCATCCATTCATCCATCCATTCATCCATCTGTTCCTCCATCCATTTCTGCTATAATTTCAGCTACGCACCTCTTGGTGTTCTTGCATTTAACTGCTTGAGCTTCTCCCTTTCCTTTACCTCCTGAAGGAAACTTGTTTATCAGCATGTCTCATAATGACATTTATCAAAAAGACAGGAAAAAAAACAAGACTTCATTCTCACTTCCCACCTCTAACTTTTCCTTGCATGATTCATACCGTAGCTGGCTTCAGCAAGGATATTTCCTCCTCAGGCTTCACAGTATAGTAAATATATTTAGTAAAGTAAAGCTGCAGTCAGTGAAACAGTACACTGAAAAGCGGGATGATTCAGTGACCAATCTGTGTGGTATTTTAAATTGAAACTCAGCTGAGACATTTTGCAAATATGTGAGAATAAGGTCAACTTGCTCAGAAGGGGCCAAACATGGGACCTCCGAGGTAATGTTATGATACCAGTGGCGTGAACAGAATCTCAAAAAGATCATGGCGGGAGGTGTGTTTTTGCACTGAAGTCATATACAGAATATTATTCTTAGAAAGGGCATTTAAGCCAGTCATCAAGGCACTTTGCCCCCTCAAAGGAGCTGTTAGGCCCCTCAGGAGACATCTCGGCATCCTCAAAGAACCACTAAACGTGGCATTTCCATGGCCCCAGCGTATTTTGGTTACGTAAAAGACTTCAACACAGGCAAAAAGGAGTAGGGTCACCGAAAGCACTTAAACCAAACTGCTCAAGCTGAGGCACATGATTTTAGGTTTCACTTCAGAGTAGTTTTGGTTATGGCTAGAAAGAGACATTTAGCCGTGATGATTGAAGTAACAGCAAGGGAAAGCTCTTCTATGGTCCTCGCAAAGACAGGAAAAATGTGTGTGGGAGCATAAATTGGACTAAATCCACTAAGGAACTTCATATCTGGCTGAGCTGACAGATAATACATTTCTCAGTACGCGCTCATGTGTTTACGTATTAGTCATCTCCTTAGTATTTCCAGGTCCCAGGACCCCGCCTGAACTATTTCACTGAGTAATGGGGCCAGCAGATGCTCTATCAGCAGTAGAAATCACAGCTATATTTGTGCTGCACTCTGTCCTCTTATAAAATAACACCTGTACGGTGAGAAACGAATACATCACCTTTGTCAGAGATCAGATCGAGGAACTGAGGAGGATGTGTCTGTGCGTGTCTGTGTGGATTCATGTGGAAAGAGAGTTATATTAAAAGGCCTAATCAGATGTGTGATAAGGTTCTGGCTGTCTGGAATCATTAGTTCCGTCTTTCTTTTTCCTAACTCTCCTCTTTTTTCGGTTTACCTTGCATTTCTTTCTTTTCCTTTGGTTTTCTTTCCTCTAATGTCACTCTCAGCTGTAATTAGGCCTGACTCCACTTTGATTCCGTAAAACAAGGACTTCATTTAGGGGGGACCCATCAGCGGTCCATCTGGAAGAACTTTAAATGTTGTTCCAACGATCTGCCAAAATGTCTTTATAATGTCAAAGCAAAGAGGGACAAAAAAAAGAAACCATGAAATGAAAAACGTGTGGGTTCATGCAACCTGCCTGAAAAGTGACAGGGTCGAACAATCAGCCTTAACTTTTGGGTTTTTTTTTAAAGCTTTCGGTCTGTTAAGGTGTATTGATCTGCTGCAAACCAAAGCACTGATGGCAAACACAAAAAAATCAGTCAAGAGGTGCAAACAAATGAATCAGGATGAAAATGTGGAGGCTGGAAGAATGTTGAAATGAAGACATTAAGGACTGACATGACAGTTAGAGTAACGGGAATAATCCCGCTCTTCCGCTGTTTATTGTTCCTTCTAAACCAGACTAATCAATCACTCATATGCACACACTTCTCTCCTTCATGTCTTCCCCCCAAACTTTAGAAACAGAGTCAGAGTTAATTTTTTCTTCCCATATTCATTTTTGACCAGCACACTTTAATCTGAGTGATGTTCCTCTTTAAGTAACGCACTGCAACCTGTGAGAGGACTGCGTCAGCAGTACAAGTGTTTAATGTAGCTCAAGTGTACACTTATAAGGCGTGCTCCGTCCAAGCAAAACAGTTGAGCAGGTCTTGATTTCAGACCTGTTACAGCCTTTAATGGCTAAGTAAACACAGAGTCAACTGCAGAGTATTACAGCTGCCGAACACTTGTGCTGCTTTCAAAGGTTTGTGTAGCTGCTACACACTAAACCTCTTGTGATTGTTTGAGTTAGTGTCATTGTTTGGCCTCTATTTTAAGGAAGACATTTCAAATTTTATCCTGTGAAACAACCCAACGTTTTAACATGTGTCCTGAAAGGGAAGTTCTTTTGTAATGTTGTTTCATCCACCTGCTTGATAAAATGCTTCATTCTGAACTGAAACAAAAAGCCTGTCTGCAGCTTCCTGTCTTCAACTGAGCCGCTGCTGTTGCAAGACACAACTTGAAACCCTGACATGCAACTTTTCACCTGGAGGCAAGAAGTGTATTGTTAGTCTCATTCTCCTCCCTGTCAGCTGGTCAAGTTCCCACCCTAGCAGCTGTCAATCATTTTAATTATCTGTCTACCTGCGTAACGATGGATGGCCCCAGGCTGGTGGAAACAGGTTTGAAAAGGTGGAGTCAAGTTAAAGACAAAAATAAACATGTTTTCAAGTGTTTGTTGCACATTCAGCCTTAATGGCACTTGCAGGCCAACTTCACTGCACTGACTTGCTGGTTTTTTTGTCAGTTATGCCCTCTGGAAGCAGTCAGTGTAGTTTTAAGTTTTGCAACTTTCCTCTTCCTGTCCTGGTCCACTCTATGTCGTTCCCAGTTTTACGCAAAAAGTCTATTAAATGATGACTTGCCTGTAAGTGCAGCACATTAGACTGACAGAGATAGCTAGCATAGCGTCATAGTTATACTTTTTTAACATATTTGAGTATTTAGCAACTTGTGAGACATATTTGTCCTTATGGGCAGAATATGATTGGAATATTGCCTATGGTGTGTGTACATAATGACTGGATCAAAAGATGTCACTAAACACACTGGTTTTCTGCCAAATGATAATCCATGGGCTCATTCAGATCACCCTTTTTAATTCAAATCTGAGTCCGTTTGCTCAGAAAGTCTGCTTCATTTGGGGAAATGTGAATGTGCCAAACAAATACTGATTCAAACCAAAGAACCAGACTCGGTCCGCCAACAAACACAAGTTTCTGCCTGTTTTAATCGGACCAAATAAAGGAAGAGGACTACAGGAAAAAGTCACTTCCTGCATTTGTCGTAGCATTGCATTGTGGGTAAACACATAGCGATTGCATAAAGAGTCCTCTGGCTCGTCTGCTGTTCATACTGCACTCATTGTTGCAGTGTATTTCTGCAGTATACTTGCATAAGACCAAATAAAATCCCAACAGTGACAGTTTCGTCTCCATGTTTAACTCGTAACAGAGTTTTCTTCTTCGTGCTGGTCTTGTCCTCTCTTTTGCTAAATTCTAGCACAGCGCCACCTTTGGTGGGAATGGGGGTATATAATCGTAAAGACTTTGCACATTTGATCAAAGTGCAGCGTGAATGCTATCTTGGTCTGAATGGATACACCGTCCTACCACTGAGCTGAGTCCCCAATTGGACCGACTCTAGCGGACTATTCTGATGTGAATGCACCCCAAAACAGGGATTCACAGGGCCAGGGCCACAATCCCGCAAGTTTTCCATGTGTCCCTATTCCGACACACCTTACTCAAACGAATCAGTCATTGTGCAGAACTGTCTAGAACCATTTAATGGAAGCGAGGTGTGTTGGAACAGGAATACATGGAAAACCTGCAGGACAGCAGACCTCAAGGACCGACTTTGGGCATCCCTGGTCTAAAGAGCTAGATTTTCTTTTTTCTGGGTTTCTAAATTCTCTTCTCAGGTTCAAAAGAAATGTTCAAAACCATTTTGTATAATGTTTCCAGAAAAAAGTCCAGGTAGAGGTCCTGCAGCTCCTTTGAGAGAAATCCACAGTTAATGTGAGAGATTTATTTATTGTTTACATAGTAGAGGTGATTTAGTTGGAATGAAACTTCTTTATGGCTCTATATTATTTAGTTATGTGAGCATCACAAGAATAAAACTTAGAGAAACAGATAAGGAGAATTCATGTGACTTTACACATTTATAATGTTTTGAAATAAATGACTGCATAATAATCATGATGATCATAAAATCTGGATTATTTCTTTAACTATAATCTGTATAACTGTAAAATTCCCACTTCACACATTGTAAGAAACAAACTGGGATAAATTGTCAATGCTGCTCATATGGTGTGGCAGTTTGGGGATTGAACAAAAAGCTCCTTGATTTTACTTTGATTCCTGTGAACGTGTGTGTTTCTAGATTGCGAAACAATCAATACTACATGTTATGAAGATATAAAGGCAAAATCACAGAAGCTCAAAGCTTAAAATGAAGCTGTTACAATTTTGATAGACTACATTACACTAATGTGGAAGCACTAGAAATATTCAACATTCAAACTCTGTTTTCTGTGTTGACCATCATGTCTCATTTTCCACGATCAGCTCAGACACTCATGACTTGTCCGTCAACGCTGGCTGACTTTCCTCTGTTCACAGCAAACAAATGAACTCCACTCTTCTCTCTTAATTGCTCGCAGTGCTGAAATACACTTTAATACTCTTTGATTTGCGTGGAGCTCATACTCTGTTTATAGCTCAGCGCTGTACAGCACATATTCCTCTGTCATCGTCCTCTTTCCACACACCCTCACTAATAACTTATAGAAGCTGTTACTGATATTCACCAGCCAAAGGCAGTATTGAAAATACATTTTTAAATGTTAGACCCACTGGACGATGCCAGTTTATTCAGTTTAATAAGTGGTGTTTATGGCACAGCAAGGCCAATGTTGAGGTCTACTGCTTCTAATATATTTCTAACAAAGAGGCTTTTATTAATTGTTGGACCGAGAGGACGATTGTGCACCATGTAATCACATAAATACACACACAAAGGACATGGCCATATAAAATTTACACACACGCTGACCTTAAGGCAAACTTTTGAGGCAAAAAAAAAAAAAAGTTGGGATTTTTTTTGGAAAGACAGTCTAAATTATGAAATATTAAATGGCATATAATACTGGAAGTAGTTAAGCTTGCATGTGTGTTTGGAGAGAAGAGCAATGTGACGGGGAGGGGGTGGACAGGCCACAGCTGGTTGTGTTTAGACTGTTTGTCATGGGCAGCGCTGCGGTCTGTGCAGAGTGAATGACAGACAAAGAGACGCACAGACAGGTAAAATATACCTTAAACATATCCATTAACATGTCATACAATTTAGCACAAAGTTTAAAGCTGCATGTGACTGTCTGAAGTTGTGCCTCCTAATGACAGTAAAAACAGACAGTGAACTCTAACTAGCTGTGAACAGGATTGCTTTTTAAGTCCGAGCATTTAAAAGTAAGGACATATGGTGGATTATTTCTCCTTTTTAATAAAAATAATTGGGTTAGTATTATGCATTGTTGGAAAGCCTGATTAGTCACCTTTACGGTGAAGTATAGCCTGTATAGATTATGCTTCTGTGAAATGAGAAACGCAGCTAAACGTGGAGGTAGTGACCCCCCCCAAATGTGCCAAAATCCCTGCAATATTCTCCCCTTGGTTCACTCTTTTTTTTTTTTTTTAAACTTTAAGCACTGCCAGCTGTGTTCCAGTTACAGATGTATTACTGGCACCTGAATGCCACCTAACTAATAGACAGAAATATTGGAAGGAGATTCTGGAGTCAGTGGCAATTCCATTTCTCCAGAGTGTGGGATCTGACTCCATCTGCCAGAATGACATGGTTCTCCCCCACAGAACTATAATCATTAAAGTACCTCCAGAATCTGGAAGCGGAGAGGATGAAATGACCTGCCAGGAGTTCAGACCTTGGCCTGGTTTAGGTGTGCTGCACTACAATGACCAACGCATTCATGCTGGGTGACCTTCAGTAACCACTGGTTGAGGGATGGACTAGCATCACACAGCAAAATATGACCACAAGTGTGGAAACGTACAAATATGTGTTGTTTGGTCCCAATTACTGTTGGAGAGTTCAATCATCAGATCCAACAAATGACTCAGAACAAGTGTGAATACTGACAGGAGATTATTGTAGGGATCCTAATGAGTTATACATCATTGTAAAGATGACTAACCAGGCTGTCCAACAATACATAACACATCAGTTGGTAAAGAAGAGAAATAACCAAGTATGGGTAGAAGTTGTTTCCCTTACCGTTGTTTTTTAAGTATGTTAAAGTTTCACTTCAAGGACATTTTCATATATTTCCTGCCCTTCCTCAAGTGCAGCATTTAACTTGATTCAGGTCTATTGGATCACACCAGTTTAGTCAGTCCTTAGCAAATTCTGGATATCCTTTCAACTTTGTCAATTACCGCAACATTAGTGTCACTGTGAACATACAGTGTGCAAGAGGAATGATGTTCCATCTGCCATCTATCATCCCAAGGATCATTCATGACACTGCCCAGTATTCTGCTCAAAAGTGGAGGCAAATTGTTTTGGACTGTGTGTAACATTGTGGTGAAAGACAAATGAAAGTTCAACTACCTTTTTTTACTACAAATCCTTGCCTGAGAAGGTCAGAGATGGTTTACCGCATCTATTCTTCCTGTTTTGGAATCAGCCATTTACCTGTAACAGTAAGCCTTGTGAATCCTAAACTCACTGCCGTACAGGAAGACAGAATCTCCTGTTAGCTGCTGCTGCACCTGCACTGGTACAACATTAAATGTTTCCAGCTTTAAAGCCTACAAATATCTCTATAGTAGTAAAATTCATATACTTCTGAATATACACAATCTGTACACAAGTGAAAAGCTAGTAAGCTCTTGAGCTGTCTGGTATCTAATCGTTCTGACAGGCATATCAACAAGCTTTATTTGGCTTTGGTTGTAAGTCAGGGCAATCTAGCATATAGCAACAGATGCAAAGTCACAACATTAAGAAACCATGTAGTTTTTTTTCAAACCCATATAAACTCAAGTAACAGTAAATAAGAAGAATTATAATGCTGACCATCACCCCTTAAGAAATCATGGCTAAAGTTGCTTGTTTATGAATAGCGCCTCTGTGGAGCTGCAGTAGTAATGTAAAGGTTTTTTCTTTCCCACTTAATAATTTATTAAACTGCATTTGGTCTTCCTGTAGCTATCTTTGTCTTCACAACTTTCATATGTATCTTTTCAGTTGTTAAGAGGTCCCCTTCATCTGATAGCTAGTCGCTAACGTTGCCTGCCTGCTCCATGCAACCTTGTTAAGAGCTTCCTGGTGTCAAGAAAAATAGCTGCTGAAAGTGATGAGCCTGACCTAAACCAGTAAAGTAGCAGGCTATAAAAGCAGATTAATGAGCTGGATGATGCTTATAAAGACCATCCAACAAGGAAACACTTCCTGTTACTTACTGTTCCTTCACATTTGTAATATATTCTTCTTCAGTAAAGGTGTTTCTATATTTAAACACAGCAGCTAGCTTGTTAGAGCTACAGCTAGCTTGTTAGAACTACAGTTAGCTTGTAGCTTATGCTAACCTAGTTGCTAAACTTTCTTTGGCTTGAACAGGTTTAGGATCAGTCTTTGAATCCTTTGCATGTTTCTTTACAAATATGGTCACAAGATTTTGGTCTCCACTTTCTTTTCTTGTTTTAAATTGTCAGGCTTTCCGAGAAGGTGAATTTAATGTTTCTCTCTTGAAAATATCACCTGGCACATGTAAAGGTGCTAAGACATGATCAGGCGAAAACAAAGTAAACCATCTGTCAACCATGAGATTTAATGTATTAGGGGAATAACCACTAAAATCTAAATGTATGGATTTAAACCAACTGGAAATGCTTGATTTTATTTAATCTAATTTTTAAAAAACAAACAAAAAACAAACAAACAAACAAAAAAAAGGTGTACTTGTACATTAATGCTTTAGTACTTTAGCTTTAGTGAGGCATTTGCCTACTTGTTTCATCACAAATGATGACGAATAGCATTAACCTACTTGCCACTCCAGACTTATTTCACTGAATGACACTGTACTACCACCATTATGTGAGACAAATTTCCTCCAGAATGATGTGAGAGACTGATACTTTTACACAGAAAGCAAATATTTCAAGTTTTTGCCACTAAAGCAGTTTTTCTTTTCACATATTTGACATCTTCAGTTTTCACTTTAGATTAATCTTTTCCAGTTTCATTCATTCAGGCTTTTAAATGAGCAAGCCCACAGAGAGAAAGCCATCAGACAGAGAAATCTGCAGGCGGTAACTGGTCGGAGAAGCAGACAGGAAGGTCAGATTCTTAAGGAAGAGAAATGTATTCTCCATTTCCCCCCACAAACAAACCAGTACAGAATGTCCCTGGCTGGTGGCCAGTGGGTGAATGAAGAGACCATCTCTCTCTATCTCTTCTGTCTGACTTCTGTCTGTGTACGCTCGCAGCTCTCGTTCTTTTCTCCTCCCTTAGAGCTGAAAGATGAATGGTTGACAGAGGAATAAAGAGGAAATATCCAGCAGTCAGATTCCTCAGCTCTTGTAACACAATTCACACTGGCATACTGTAGGAAAGCTGTGTTTGGCTTTGTGTGTGTGTGTGTGTGTGTGTGTGTGTGTGTGTGTGTGCGCACTGTGTGTGTACAGGCCAGGTCCAGTTTGCTGGGTGTGTTTGTGTGCACGGAGTCTGTCAGCACTGCTGTAAACATCTGCATGCTCATTGCAGAAAACCTCTGTTTTACAGCAACATGCTGCACTTTAGGGCTTAGCTAAGGTTGATTGTTAACACATATGCATAAAAGACTTTCACAGATTAGGTTTTGATGACAGAGTCATCATTTAGTGACGACCACAGAAAAAAAGCTGCCATTAAACGACCCATATAGATTCTCTATTCATTAACAACTGATTGTGCGTTTGCAAGTTTCTGACTTACCACATAGCTTGTTTGTGCCCTTTAATCACAATGTAGTAGAATTTATTAGTATAATTATGGCATTTGACTGTGAATTCTTTCTGTTCCTGTGGTCCAAAAAGCTGATTCTTCATGAAATCTCCTCTCCACCTAAACAAAGCAGTGCTTTTTCCATCCCAGTACCACATTGAAACTGCTGCTGCGTCCACTGAAACCATTTGGTTTTGAGAATGACTCTTGCATTAGTGAGAAAATAACCCAATTTTCACAACTCAGAGGAACAATTATGATGGTAGAAAACTGTCATTACCTAATGGCTTTATCTTCCATGCAGCCATCAGCTCTAAGTTGTAAAACTTGATGCTAGTTTGACACAGTAGTTGAGTTAAGTAGTGGCTCTGAGTTACTCAGTTTAATGTTTTGTGATCACTCTATGGTCGTTAATGATGGTACTTCTTCTTTCTATGACCATCTTTTAAAAATACCAGGTCGCTGTAACCCTTATGGTAAATACAAAGAATATCCACTCACCAGTCACTTGCTATGCTAGTTGTTAGTACCGTATTAAAGCCTTTTTCCATCAAAACTGATTTAATTATTTGTGTAATAGATTCAATACAATGTGGAAACGTCCTCAGAGATTCCATGCTGACATGAAGCATCAGTTGCTGCAGATTTGTTCATGATGTTCACATCCATGATGAGAATCTCCCGTTCGACCACATCCCAAAGCTGCTCTGTTGGACGGAGATCTGGTGACTGTGGAGGCCGTTGGAGTACAGTGAACTCATCGTCATGTTGAAGAAAGCAGCTGGAGATGTGTTGAGCTTTGTGACATGATGCATCATCCTGCTGGAAGTTTCCATCAGAAGATGCTACTCTGTGCTAATAAAGGGATGGACATGGTCAGCAGCAATACTCAGGTAAGCTGTGGTGCATAGAGGTTTGAATTTGGCCAAGATTATATCCCCCACACCATGACACCATCAGCAGCCTGGAGCATTGATCCAAGGCAGGATGGATTCGTGTTTTCATGTTGTTGCCACCAAATGCTGAGCCTTGAATGTGGAGCTGAAATTGAGATTTATCAAGCCAGGCGGGATTTTTCCATCTTCAATTGTCCAGTTCTGGTGAGTCTGTGAATTGCAGTGTCAGTTTCTTGTTCTTGTGGGTTTGTGTGTTTAGTGATTCTATAATGTATATCTTCATTGGAACCAGTGCTTGTCTGACTCCCTGTTGCCTTTCCATAATCTCTAACCAGTCTGATTATTCTACTCTGAAATCAATAAGACATTTTGGTCCAGACAACTGCTGCTCGCTAGATATATTCTGTTTTTCAGACCATTCTCTATAAACTCCAGAGAGGATTGTGTGTGAAAATCCCAGTAGATCAGCAGTTTCTGAAACACTCAGACCAACAACGTGCCACGTTTAATGTAAATAAATCGTCTTGCTTCCTCATTCTGATGCTCAGTTTGAACTTTAGCAAGTCATCTTGACTATGTGTGTTGAGTTGCTGCCATGCGATTGATTGACGAGTTCTTTGTATTAACAAGCAGCTCTCAGCATTTAGTCTCCATTGTAAATACCTGTCATTCATTATCCTAACAGCTTAGGCCAGTCAAGAGTCTCAGGGAAGCTGGAGCCTATCCCCGCAGTCTTTTGGGGGAAGGCGGGGTACACCCTGGACAGGTCGCCACACAGAGAGAAACAACCTTTCACATGGGCAATTTTAGAGTTGTCAATTAACCTAACATGCATGTCTTTGGACGGTGGGAGGAAGCCGGACAGAACCCATGCATACAGCATGCAATCTCCACACAGAAAGGCCACTGTCCCAGCTGAGGATCGAACCTCTTGCTGTGAGGCCACAGTGCTAACCACTATATCACCTTGCAGCCCCCTTGTAAATATAAAACATTAAAACATTTTATAACATATTTAGTACTTGATGGCACATGAAAAAGACATTGATAGTTCTTGTTTAATGTCTTTCTTCACTTTGACGAGCAGCAGTGACACATATTTATGGGGGACATATTAGTTTATCTGGTATCTTTAAATCTGGTCAAATGTACGTATATATGCGTGGACATTTTCTGTCTGATGTCAGTGTAGAAATCTGGCATTGGCTTTCTGTAGATCTGCAGTGACATTATCTAGATTTAGAATGCTAGTTATTGCTGATGTAATTACTGCTTTAATATTAAAGTCCAGTTTGAATATAATTTAGTCAATATTACCTGTATGTAGCCTACTGAATGTTATGTAAAAATGTGTGTTTCAGCATTTCCCATTCTGCCATGTCACAATATGATTTTAACAGTCAATGAGTATTTCTTTAGGCATTTTTTAAAATCATGTCTGCAAGCATCACAAAAAGCTACTAAAAGGCCCAACTGTGTGATCTCCTGACACCAATAGACAGTACATAGTAAAGTACCCATAGACTCTGCTGCTGCGTCTGGAAACACTTTAAGAAACCACTGAGGATGTAACAGAAGGGACTGGGTCATGAGGTGGCGCCCAGCAGGAGAGAAACACACACACACACACACACACATACATATACCTACATGTGTGTATATACCGCTGCCACCACATCCACACACCACCTCCAAACATGACAGCTAGATGTCTCCAGTAAATCTGACTTCTACTGCACCCTTTCCACGAAAACAAGTTCAGACTGTATAAAACATTTAAACTTGTGAGGTCCACCATCTTGATCCCCATATATCTCCTGGATCCGACAAATCGAGAAAAACAAGACCACACACACACACAAACACACACACACAAATGCAACATGAACATAAGGTTTGTAGCTTTTGTTTTCTGCATCATACATGGAGGGAGATTCTTCACAAGTGTATGTGTGTGTGTGTGTGTGTGTGTGTGTGTGTGTGTGTGTGTGTGTGTGTGTGTGTGTGTCAGAAAGCCAGCAGTAAAGAAGGAATGGCTGTGTGTTGTTGCATGTGTCCGGGTCTGTTCACTCGTCAACGCTTTGGACATTAATTTAACATGTACAAAAAACACACACTTCACACCTCAGATCTGACAATCTCTCTGGCTTTCTTCTCACTTCTTACTCCCTTCTTCCTCGTGCTCCTCTTTCTCATAACAAGTATTCATTGTTGATTTGGATAGTATTTTTCATTAATTAGCCCGATATTTTGTCTCGTGATTGACTCCAACGAGGGGCTTCTGCAGGTGAGCAGTATAGATCTTCATCCCACCAACTCTGTGTGTGTCCTGATCATCAATAAGGGAATCCCTACAACATATGGATTCTCAATTGCAGCATATACTGGCTGGAGTATAGCTGAACACATGGAGTTTGAGTACATTCAGACACACACACATGCATGTGCACACACACGCACATACTGATTGATGACCAAGTTAATGTGGTTGTGTGAAATAGAGGAGACTCAGGCAGGTCATTGGTTTCTGACATCCATCCATCAACACCTCTTGCTGGGGGACTATTCCAGCTGCCTAGTTAAACATACACTGTACTGTTAATGCACAGAGGTGTGTGTATTCATGTGTGTGTGTGTGCGTGTCAGAGGTATGCACTGAAACCTGCCTTGCTCGGGGAGATGAATGACTTTTGGAAAGTGCCACATAGTCTTGTGAGAATGTGTTACAGGTCAGGAGGTCCGGGGTAAAAAAGAAAAGCAATGATTCTCTCACACACACTCAAACTAATTTAAATCCAGACGTTTCCGTGTGCAGGACCAGTAGGGCATTTAAATTAAACGTCCTACTGGTCCCATTCTTACTGGTTAAAAATAAAAGACACAAACACCCTGAGAGTAAGGTTACTGAGGAGTAACATTTACTCCTCTGTCAAATCACCCTGCAGTAGTCGCAGGAACCTACAAGCTTTGACTGGAAATATGAGCACTTGGTTGAGCATGCTCATATTCAAACTTTACAGAAGCAGATATGTTTTAACAATTTCAGCAATACCTGCAGTATTGATAGTATTACTATTGATAAACTGTCCTGATTATCTCAGAAAGTGGAGCTTGTGCTCCAAACCATAGACTGTATATAAAACGATGGACGTAGCGTCCGTGACGTCACCCGTAGGTTTCTGAAGAGCTGAATTGAGGCTCGGTGGGCGGTTCCTATCATAGCCATCTTGGCAGCGTCATGTGCATCGTCTCGCCCGGAAAATACAAATATGGGCAAAGAGGTGTAGCTGAGAGGGGGGCTGTGAGCGTCATGGCGGATGATTGACATCGAGCAAACTCTGAGCTTTCTGTAGCTAAAAGCTAACCAAGCTAACCCCGAGATAACGGGAGCTAACCAGCTAATGAAGGTAAGCTTGCTAAAGCTAAGTCACATTGTTAACCGGCTAAACACCGCGGTTGTTCTATGTTCTTCTGACTTGAAGAGATCGGTACCTGTCAATCAAAAGGACACGCCCCTAAATATGCCGAAATTTGACATTAAATGACTTTTAAACGGGTGAGTTAGAAAAAAATTCACTCCCCCCACAGTTGTCATGAAGGTAAACATGACCTATTAATCGACAACGAATATTTGAACCAGGCTGTAAATATGTTTATTTCTGCTGTGAAGTTGGTCTTTTTAACATGGGAGTCTATGGGGATTTGCTGTTTTGCAGCCCCTAGTGGATGAAGGGGGAACTGCAGTTTTATGCACTTCTGCGTAGGCTTCACTTTTAACCGCCGGAGGTTGCCGCTTGGTTCCAACACAACCTGCAGGATGTCACCACTAGGAATGCATTTTCCAGGCTTGTCCACTGGGAGAAACTGGCTGCACTGCATTTTCTTCTATTAATAAAGTGAGACAAATTGTGTCTAAAGACATTTAAGCACACAATTTTATATTAAAATGGTATTTTGAACTTCTATACCATGCTGTCCCCTGTAAAGTGTGAGTCAGATTCAGTCTCACAACAGAGTATGTTGTGTGTTATGGATATGTCACACGTCATGGGTCATGACATAAGTCTGCAATAAAATAATCTGAGTAGTTTTCATGCAAAAAGAGTCAAAGAAAAAGACAATTTTAGGACATAAATAGAGGGTTTGGACCAATACAAAAGCAACAGTGCAGGAAACAGATAAAATTGTTTGATGTAAATATGATTTTATGTAAATGGTGTTTATATGGAAGTGCATAAAAGTGACAAAGAGCCAAACATACCACCTTCCATTCAATAGATCAGTTAAGTCTGCTACTTTACTGATAATTTATCAACTACTGAACTGATAGGCTTGACTTTTTCACTGTTTATTTGATACTGAGTCAGTACTGAGTCAGAATCCATGTAAGATAAAACTGGGGACAAAATTGTCCTGCTAAAATCCATTAAAGAAGTGTAATTTCGAACTTTTGGAAAATCCCACTCTTCTATTTTGTTGTGGGAAATTAGCTTGTTGGAAACCAGATTCACGTCTACAGGCGCGTGAGCAGGAACCACCTGGGATCCACAGATTACACAGGGAGAAAAATGCAGGAATTGTAATTAAACAATTAGAATCGTGTTAAAATCAGGAGTTGCCGAGAAATCTTTCAGTCTTCATCCCGGATTCATGTCTGACCGTAAGTCTTGTGACAACCACACCAATAAAAGAGCCCAAACTTACATTCATTTAAGCACATTTTACTGAACCAAAACCAGTTTAAAGTTTTAAAAGGATAATTTCAGTGTCATATAACTTTCGATTTTCCTGTTGAAACTTCAAATGCAGGTTATACTCAACATTTAAGGTTTCATTGCTCGGTTGTTCTTTGGATCCTTCAAGACCTTTTCAAGTGGAGCAACCAGGGCTGGAAGTGGTTCAGTTCTGTACTTAAACTTAAAGTAAAAAGTACAGCAACACAGGAGAAATATTCAACAGATGCATGACAGTTTCCATCATCTTGGCAGCAGAAGCAGAAACACGGGGATGAATTACAAGCGGAAGGTTGACACATCCCTGAAAGTAATCTGTGTTGAGCAACGCTTCTACAGAACACTGATCAAACACTGCCAACATGATTTTTCCATCTTTCACCATCCACATATACAATAATGCTCTGACTCTCTGAGCGCTTGTTGTTCCTCTAATTCAGCTGACTGGGCACAAAGTCTGGGAAAACTCCCAGAGCCAAGGACAAGAGGACTTTGAGGGTCATTATCACCTCCACATCTGCTTGTTTCACTCAAGTCCAGATTCCCTCGATGCTAATAACTGTTAGATAACGTCAAGCTCAAAGACAAGAGGAAGCCAGCAGGAGAGGCAGAGGACTTGCCAACACTAGGGGGCAGTCTAATACAAAGCATGAGGAGGATACAGAACAGCGACTCAGTCCAGATGAGTGAAATGAAGAGTTTTATGGTTGTGGACAACTCATACACAGCTCCCTACTTTTAAAACCTTGTGAAGAACAACAGCACAGTCCAAAGTTATCCCAAAACAGATCCTCTCTTTTTGTTTACAGATGATCATCAGCTTGTTGTTGCCTTATTTTCCAATCAGCTTTAAACACTCACACGAATGCCAGATTTAGTCAGTAATTGCTCTGTTAGAGGCTCATTAAGCCGTTGGAAAGAACAGGGCAGCTGAAGGGCTCCAGAGAAACGTTCACCCTGTTAGACAAAAAGGCAGAGAATGGATGGCTTTATTCTGTCTTTGGCCTCCGCTGTTCTCCGCTCAATATTCGCCACTCAGCTTGTCTTCATGGTTACATAAACAGCATCTGAGACAGCCTGCCACATCCTTCGCTTTAGATTCCATTGAATCTGCTCATAATGGCTGTGGTGGGGCTGCGCTGTATCGGGGTGGAGGTCTCTTTCCATCTCCTTTCTGCTTCATTTTTCTCTAAGTTGGTGGGACCCGTCTGCAGTGCGGCGTTAAAGCGTCTGTTTAGCAGGGAAGCCGGCCTCCCTTCATGTGGCTGCAGAGGAATGAGAGCCGCCACCGCAGCAGAAGGAGCTGCTTCTGCGAGCTGTAATCTGAGCTAGAAGCAGCACCAAGCACCTCCAGCCACGCTCACGCACCGTGTGCAAGTTCTCCGAGTGTGCACATAGGTGCTGGTCAGTGGGGTGGGATTTCAAGCAACTGATGTGTGTCTGCACACTGTACCTGTCAGCGCTAACTCAACTTTGTGTGCGTAGCCTCCATACAATAACCTCAAAGCACGTGAGCTTGTGTTAATCTCTCAGTGTGTGTGTGTGTGTGTGTGTGTGTCTGATTCCCAGACAGGAAATGTGTCTGCAAACACTCATGTGCACACAATATGTGTCTGAGTGTGTGAGTATGTGACATATTTTGCAAATCGGGGCCATTTTGGCTGATTACCAGACTGGGACATATTTCCAGAGGTTACCGGAGGGTTAATATAAAGTGAAGAATCGAGCTTGGATTGGGGATTTATTTGTGACAGCTGGGGTTGAGTTTGTAGTGAGTTGGACATGGGGGGTGTGCTCGTTCAGTCTGGCTCCTCACAACAGCAGAGCAATAGATGCTCTGCATAAACTGTGCCAACCGATTAGCCGTGGGTGTCAGGTAAAGTTGTGCTAAACGAACGTGTTGACGGACGATCAGGACATTCCATTCTTGCAGAACATGCAGTGTACCATGACCGTGACTCACGTGCAGAATTACATTACATAATACAGTACTTCAGCGCGTTGTACTCAAATGTTCTTAAGTTCATGATTTGAAGGTATTCTCCCACACTGGATCAATGGATTGTACCTCAGATGTGATATTTAATATCCTGACTGGAAGGTAAATGTTACTATGCTGTATGATCGAAAGTCATTCCACATGTTCAAGGAGTGATGAATGAACGCAGCATTCTGAAAGCACAGGAAGTAATGTTGTTATGAATGAAGTCCTTTACTACTGATCTTATTGATGCAAAGGAACGACAACATGATCTGCCAAAAGGCTCTTTGAAGACGCATTATGTAACTTTCTGACATTGTTGGAGGGTACAATAACATCTTCATATGCATTTCTGGAGCTGTTATGTCCTGATGCTGAGAAACCAAACTATTCTTCTTTTTTTTTTTTTAGCTGGGACGCAACTTGACAA
The DNA here is from genome assembly GCF_933228915.1 of Telmatherina bonti. Lineage (NCBI taxonomy): Eukaryota > Metazoa > Chordata > Actinopteri > Atheriniformes > Telmatherinidae > Telmatherina > Telmatherina bonti. The sequence goes on from NC_136629.1 coordinate 15,575,157, forward strand.
AGCAACCAGCTTTCACATGCTTGCAAACGGATATACAGTCATGCTACCGTGTATTGGCACCCCCCTCCATTAAAAAAAAAAAGAGTCAAACTTTAGATTAGTCACTTCAGTAACGAGGAACTGAAAAGTTCCAGACGAAGGCTCCAGACACGTGCAATACCAAGGAAGATATACAATTATTATAACACTTACAAGTAAGGCTGTTTTTTTTCTTTTTTTATATTACATTGTAAATTCACATTTTTTGTCAAATTAATTCTCTCTCTCTCTAAATATTTTATCGAAGTCGAATTCTCTTGTTCAAGTAGATAAAGGAGGCAACAGACCTGTTGAACATTTAGTCACAAATGAAGGTACGTCACCAAATGTAGCATTCTATGTGATAATATTTCACACTTGCTAATACTGTTTTTCTCTCTTTTGGGTTGTATTTCATAGATACATTTTTTTGCTCTTTCATTACAAGGTAACTTTCCAGTGTCAGACATCTGTGTACAGTTTAGCTTTCATACTTTTTCAACTCTTGTCATTTATAAAGTTTTTTGGTCACATTTTTATTTTATTGATTGTGATTTTTATCCATAATCCACTGATACAGAGAATGTGGCATTATCCACAGCAGATGAACAATCTGCTCTATTGCTCTTTGTTATAAATGCAGATGCAGTCTGGAAATAAAGCTGCTGTTGCCACAAACCTGACCAGCTCCAACTATTATGCAGCCAGATGACGTCCACCGCAGGAAACACGTAGCATAGCAGGACTAAGAGGAGGCAAGGTCATCTGGGGGTTTGCACAGATGTGGGAACAACCAGATTAACATATTCATAAATCTCCAGTCATTAAATGAGGATGTTGAAGTCATACTGAAGTCATTTTCAGGCCATGATTTCTTTTTTCTCCTCAGGGCAGAAGGTTTTAAGAAGTTAAGTTCAAGTCTTTTCTCAGGGAACAACTAAAGACTAAAGTCGGACTCCAAGGTTTAAGAAGAATCACCCAAAGCACATTTATTTGACCTTTTATAACAGCAGGTTTCCCATTAAAGGGACGTTGCGAACAGATGGTTCAAAAACGGTCCAAAAATACTCAACTACTCAACTGTCAGTACTAAAAACTAAAAATAATTCAAACAAAAAAATTGTTTTAATTAAATTTCTCTTGAAGACTTTTTGAAATAATCAATTCATTTTCCATACCTGCCTCATCCTATTCAGGGTCACAGTGGTGACTGGCACCTATCCAAGCTGCTAAGGGTGTGAGGGAGCAGGATGCACCTCAAACAGGTACGCAGTCCTTCACAGAACTTAAGGTGCAGTCACATCAGCACAGTCAGCTACACGGCCTAACCTGAAACTCGGCTCATTTGTAGGGGTGTGCATCCATGCGGAGCGAGATTGTGTTCATGCTGCACTTTGGTTAAAGGAGTCATAACCTGGTCTTTTCATGTGCCCACTGTCCTCTAATGGTTTTTGAATAACTGTTTAAAAACTTTAAATTAAACAAAAAAAAAAATTATAAAAGTGCTTTTTCTGACACTTTATTCTTAATAAACATTTTCTCGCGAGAATTCACACGAGATTTTCACCAACCTGGATATGGATTAAAATAATGTTAATGAGCTGCTCGCTGATTGATCGCTGGAAGTCCGGAGTCGGAAGGGGGGCGCGGCCAGTAGCCTCGATGCTAAAAACATTAGCGGCTAGTGATAGCAGCTAACCCGACAGCAGCAGCTTTCTGAATTCAGCATTGATGTTTGAACCGGACTCTGAGCCTGAGAGAGAAGATACCGAGATGGTGTAAGGAGCACGTTTACAACAAACTGTCTCTGAATGGTAAAGTCGCCACTTTTAATGTCTGCTCGCCTTGCCTGTTCAGATAGCATGTTGACAACGAGGCATGTCGTTCATGTTAATACGTCTCAGTTTTATTCCGTGTTGGACCGTTTTTTAAACAATAAATGTACTTTTTAACACAATCCGAGGTTACAGACGTAAAAAATGAAACGGATGTTGACTGAACCGGTCGGTACGTTCAGTGTTCAGCTGCCGGTGTTACAGCCAGTCTGCACCCAGATAAGCACACACACATTTTAACCACACGGAGTTTCACGGAACAGCGCTTTTTATTGAGGTTTTATTTACCGTCACGTGTTTTTCTAAATTACTTAGCTTATTTGTATTTCCTGTTTTAGTCAGGAATGTGAAAAATGTCGTTATGTCAACATGACAGATCTCTGGTTGATGCAACCACTGATGTGGGCTGCTGTGTTACTGTACAGATAATAACATGAAGTCAGATATCTTCTATCATTGATCAGGTTTCCATCTGACTAATGTAGACTCGTGTTTTATATATATTCTAGCATCACTTACCATCTACTACGTTGGTCTAATTGTTTCTGTTAAGTTGCACATGCCAACAGAAATAGCAAGATATTATTACCGTGCTTAGAAAATAAAATTTCTCTTTTCATTTCCTTTGGTGCTGAGAAGGATAAAGCAGGTCGAACTCCTCTGTCTGACCCAACATCCTGGCGTGGAACCAGTCTGCTTCGATGCTTTTTCATTACAAAATGCAGGAAACATTTATGAGCAGGATTATGTACATTTACCTGTCGGAGGGACTGAGAGGCAAGTTTCTCTTCAATGCCCAAAAATTCAGAAATAAAGCTAATCAAATGGCAAATAACTGTAAAATAACTGATTATTTATGTTCTTTCCATTTCATATTACATATAACAAATAGTAACTTTGTTGCAGTCACTTAGGACAATAGCAATTGAATTAAAGTAAATATAGAACTTTACCATATACACATTTATGCATCTGACTTCTGAATGTAAAATGTAAAGCAGAAGTAAAAAAATAAAGCTCTTTAAAACACAATATCTTTATTAGTGTACAGAAATAAAATCAATGCTCATTTTCAATGTAATAAAATAAAAATGATAATTTTCACTCTTAGTTATTGATTCTGTTAACACAGTAGCTGAGTTTTCTGGGTTTTATGTGGAGACTTGTGGTTCTGGACCGGATGAGCAAGCCTCCACAGCACTCTTCATCATCATCTGACTGGCTGAGATGTTACCTTCACTGCTGTCGTCTGGGTTCCTTTTCTGCACAGACCAGATACTGACATCAGAACAAGCATAAAAGTGCCTCTTAGCTTCCATTAAGAATGTATATGTGTTTGATTTATTATCATTTTCTGTATGTAAACTTAATCAAACAAATGACAAACCTGTATTTCTGAAGAGAGGGTGGAAAGTCCTTGATGACAGCTGTGTTCCAGTTGTTGCCTGCATTGTAGGGTCAGTCTGCTCCAACACCGACTTTTAGACATCAGTAGACCGCTGGTGCTGCGTATGGCATGAGATGTGCTGGACTAAAATCTGCAAATAGAAGTTATAAAAATATCAGATCATCACATAAATAGATTGCAGGTGTAAATAGCTGCAGTTTAAGAGTAATCAAATATTGTAATACAAATAGATCAAATAAAACTTTATCAAGCATTTTCATGCCAAAGGCAACACGAAGTGCTTTGCATACTTTCATTTATAAAAAGCTGATGAAATAAAACAGGTTTTCACACACTGAAATATTAAGATAGAATATTAAAAACACACTCATTTTATTTCACACAGTTATACACAGACACAATTTCCCCTAACCTCTGTGTCTTCACTGCATGTAGATAAAATAAAACATATCTTTCAGATCCATCATACCAGGAGTCAGACCTCCACATCCACAGAGGCTGCAGCTGCAGATTTTAAACGTTTTACAAACATGACTGAAGATGTAAGAAATAAAAAGTTTGCATTCTGGTTCGGTGAATAAATGCGATGATGGAAATAAAATATCCTCCCTGCCGATATCCAACAGGTGCCAACATCAGACTACATGATGGTCACCTTGTTAAATTATAATTATGATTATTACAACTGCATGCCATGGTGGGGACAGCAAAGCTACATCCATCATAAATACTGTACTTACTGTGTGGTAGCAGGCGTGAAAAATGATAAATAAAGAAGTCATTTACAAACATTTACGTGGCAGAGCATAGGATAGATATAAGAAAATAAAACCTGGGGCTCATTTGTATGCCGCAGGATGTTAAACCTTCTGGCTCGTCCCGTTAGCATAGCCGTTAGCATTAGCCTTAGCCTTATCTGTGTTAGATTAAGTCATGTCTCATTCACAAGAAAGCAGAACTTTACAGCAGTAGTGACACTTACCGGCTGCGTTGATGGTGAGCCGCTTAAAGCTGCAATTGTCCCTCTTTCCAACCGGATAGATGCCGTCTTCTCCTGGTATTTTCCCAAATGTTAACAAAATGTTTAGCACAAACAGAGGCCGCAGCCGGCAGAGATGCAGGTGCATTATCAGCAAAAATTAATGTAATCCATCTGTCCCTTGTAGTTTTTCCGCTGATGAAGGGAGAGGGAAAAAAACCTTCCTATGTTGGCTTTGGTAACAGACAACCGAGCAGTGGACATGATCACTGCTCGCACGTCTTCACACAGCTTGTTGCTAATAGCAACGGAAGCAGGTCCAGCAGGTGTATTTAGGCTGGAAAAGGGCTGGTTAATGCAAATAGATCCCCGGGATGTCGACATCCGGGGGAGAGAATAAAAAAAATGCGTTTGCGAGACTTCAGCGTTGCGAACAGTTTTGCTGCGAATAAAGCGCCCAGACGAAAAACCCGCCATTCTTCAACAGAAAGGCCTCCGGGGATGTTACCACTTCCGCCCAACACTAATACGCACGTTTTAACTCGAAAAAGTGCAATTTTCTCCTTTAAACAAGCTAAACCATTAGAATAATATGTCTCAATTCTCACCAAAAGTGGCGCTGCACTAGAATTTAGCAAATGAGAAAACAAGCGTGAAGAAGAAAACTCCGTTATGAGTTAAACATGGAGACAAAACTATCGCTGTGTTGGGTTTTTTGTTTTGTCTTCTGCAAGTATCCTGCAGAAATACACTGCAACAATGGGCGTAGTATGAACAACAGACGAGGCAGAGGACCCTTAACGCCATCACTATGTATTTACCCACAATGCAGTGCTACGCCAAATGCAGGAAGTGACTTTTTTTGTAGTCTGCTTCTTGTATTTGGTCCACTTGAAATGCCCTCAGACCTGCGTTTGTAGGCGGATCAAGGTCACTTCTTTGGTCCAAATCGGAATTTGTTTGGTGCATTCACATTTCCCCAAACAAAGCGGACTTTCCAAGCAAACAGACTCAGATTCGATTAAAAAAGGCCAATGGGAATGTGCCCTTACTCATAGCGCCAGTCTGTAATCATGATAACTTTAACCTGCTTGGTTCTGGACAGTGTTTGGAGATACAGAACCTCCAGATTAAACTCTAAAAATGCCCCAGCTGAGAGCTGAACCACAAGCCTTCAAAATGAACCTTCGCCTCACACACACATTAAATGTGTCCAGAAATCCCACCATTTCTGGTTGGAAATTACAAGCCAAATTCAGAACCACCTTGAAAATGCAGTAAAGTTTTATAAGATGATCAAACAGCACGAGTACTGAACGTAAATTCTGCACAACACTAAATAGCCTCAGCTGTAAAATAATTATGATGGACTAAAAAGTCCAGTATTTACATTAAAGGGAAATATTTAAGGAAAGTCGACCATTGCTGCTTTAAAACCTTTGGAAGGACTTTCAGGATTCTGAAAAGCACATTCTGGGAGTCTTTTAAAACTATTGATGAATCATATTAAACCAGATCATTAAAACAATATTGTTATAACCCAACAGGAATGGTAGGAGAGTGATGCTGGAACCAGTAATTGCTAACTGGGACAGTTGTTAAACTTTTATTGCATCTATATGCAGCAGTAATGGAAGTTCTGGTCCAGAGTGGTGCGACAGTGATTCCGGCGTAACACTGCTGATGTGACAGCAGCGTTCAGACATCCAGTTGTAACAACAACCAAGGGAAGGTTTATTATGAGATATGTTATTAATAATCACTTCTCTATGTTCGGTCTTTTTCCAGACAAATCAAATGTTTTCTGTTGGAGAAAAGTCTGGACTGCATGCTGGCCAGTTCAGCAGCCAGACTCTTGTCCTGTGAAGCCATGTTGTCGTGATGGCTCCATGTATGTGGTTCAGCAACGTCTTGCTGAAATCTGCAAAGTCTTCCCTGATAGAGCTGTTGTCTGGATGGGACCAGATGTTGCTCTGAAACCTTCATGTACTTCACAGCATTGATGGAGCTTCACAGATGAGGAAGCTTCCCATGCCTGGTACTAATGCAATGCCATAGCATCAGAGATGCAGGCTTTTGAAATGTTCACTGATAACAACCTGGATGCTCTCTCTCCTCCTTAGTCTGCAGAACATAACGTTCATGGTTTCCAGATAAAAGTTCACGTGCTCATCTGAGCACAGAACCATTTTCCACTTGGCCTCAGACCATTTTAAATGATCGTTGGTCCAGAGGCAGCGGCGTTCCTGGATCGTGGCTTCTTCTTTGCATGATGGAGCTTTAACCTGCATTTGTGGATTTCAGGGTGAACTGTGTTTACAGACTGGGATTTCTGGAAACCACTGTCCAGAAAGTCCATGCAGTGATTTCCAGTAGAAAGTTTGGTTTTAATGCAATGTTCCCTGAAGAGTCAAGGATTAACAGCATCCAGGTTTGACCAGATTCCTTCTGATTCTCTAAATCTTCTATTATACATGGTAGATTGTGGAATTTTTAAATTCTTCCCCATTTTACATCGAGGAACATTTTCCTACAACTGTTCCAACATGTTCAGACTGACTTTGTCTCAGATTGGTGAATCTCTGTCCATCCTTGCATATGTTTTCCATTCAAAGGTAAAATGTTTCAGTTTAACATCTCATATATTGTTTATGTTATATTGGGAATAAAATATGGGTTAAATTTTAATTTTAATTTTATTTTGTTTTATTTATAATTAACACAACACTCCAAACCTTTATGGAACTGAGCTTGTGGGCTTGCAGTCACATCCCCTCCTGTTCTATATAAACATTACATCCACAGTGTGAGCAGGACTGGCATAAGTCTTGTATCCGGGATGCTTGTGTGTTATTGGAATTCACTAATGGGAGTGTAGCCAACTCCAGTGTTATATTACACCTCCTAACCCTTGCACACACCCCTACTCACCGTGTTGTTTTGAAACTTTACCCCCTGTTATCTAGTTGTGAAGTGAGTTTGAAAGAGCTCTGAGATTCATTCATTTAACTGTCCATGGTAAGAAGGGTTAGAAAAAAGAGAAAAAGGGGGACATACTTTTAATTTAGACAATTTAGCCGAATGTGCAGGTGGATTGCTCTCTTCCATACTGTGGGAAAGTCACCCACCACTCAACTGCTGCTGTATCCCTTTCAGCTTTAAGAAATTCCTACAGTCTGCGTCTTTTCTTATTCCTTCCTCATGCCTGTGTGTTTGCCTTCCGAGGTGGGGTCTGTGGTTTGCAGGACAAGGTGTGTGTGATTAAGCACACCTGGTCAAGACTGGCCCTGCCCATCTGTCCCTGGAGTACACCATCACGTCAATACACAAGCAGTGTAAGGGGGTGCTGCTGCGAGTGTGTGTGTGTTTGTATGCACACATGTTCCCATAGTGCAGCTTTCAGCAACTGGTGTGAAAGAATCCAACTCCAGTGGCAGTGACCCTCAAGATTTACCCCCCCTTCTCTTCCTCCTTCTTTCCTCTCTTCTCTTTCACCCTCTTCATCATATCACCCTTCCACGTCCTGCTCCTGAGAGACAGCTGCAGAAGACATTATGCTATTCCGTACGTGCATGTGTGTGTGTGTTTGTGTGACTGTGTGAAAGATAAAAAGAGAACGGGACGATAAGGAAAGACAGTGAGGGGGAGAATTCGCCACAGTGGAGGCAGAAAGCTCACTGAACCTCTGCAGACACATTTAGGCCCGTTCCTGCCGCATGCCCTCAAAAGCTTTGGAATCTAGTTTGAAAACAACCCCTATGTAGCCCCTTCAACATATGTCCTCCAGATCTATCAGTTGTGTGTATCAGCTAGGAGGGGGAGGAAGGTAGGGCCTCCTTTTGTCCTCATTCAAAAGGAAAGTCCTTTTTTTTTTTTTTTTTTTTTGCGTCTGAACATTTGACCGCTCTTTCACTTCCTGTATATTGAGCAGTACGGGTGGTGGGCTGGAGTTCAACCCCGACGTTAGTGGTATTTGTCTTTATGGTTGTTTCACCACAATTCAAGGGGTCATTTCAACCATAATTTCAAAATTGCCTGTTCAACTGCATTTCCTGGAAAAACATGGACATTCATATTCACTTGTCTTCATGTTTGAAATATTCAGGTCAGCTGCCAGAATCAAAGTGGTCTCCCGCAGTCACCTTCTCAACCGTGGGCATAAACGCGGGACATTTAGCTTGTTATTTATGCGAAAGAAAAAATGACTGGTTCAGTGTTTCAGTTATGCTCCTACAAGAGAATAAAATGTCTAAGTTAAACATAATCTTATTAAACAGCTGATCTTTGGATGCTTTGGTGGTGATCTTGGTCGTATACTGGGTGCAGGGGGATTGGGGGGGGGGGCTCTTATCACACTTACATGGCATGGTTTAACCACCACAACCTACCTGAGTGTTGTTGCTGACCATGTCCATCCCTTTCTGAGCCCGGTGTAGCATCTTCTGATGGAAACCTCCAGCAGGATGATGCACCATGTCACAAAGCTCACATCATCTCCACCATGACGATGAGTTCACTGTCCTCCAACGACCTCCACAGTCACCAGATCTCAGTCCAACAGAGCAGCTTAGGGATGTGGTGGAACGGGAGATTCTCATCATGGATGTCCAGCAAATGTGGAGTTTGGAGCAAAACCTCAGAGAAATGTTACCATCACCTTGTTGATTATGTGACACTAATAATTAAGGCAGTTCTGAAATAAAAGGGGTCCAACCCAGTACAACCAAATTTTACAAATCAAGTAGAGAGTGAGTGCATGATCAAGGTTAATCACATTAATCACTAAAGAAATGTAGTAGGAACATAGATAAGTTATGTAATTACACATAGCCTTAATATACTCTGATATTAATTCATTTGTATGTGCTACGCTTAAACCTACAATGTATGTACAAACCTGAGTTCTTACCTGAAGAAAGTCTTTCCTGAGCATTGCGTCAGTATGAAACTTTTTTCTTTATCTCAATTCATTTTAGTTCAGCTTTATTTGCATTGCACCGTTTCACCACAAAGTCATGTCATGGTACTCTTAGAGACATAATCAATTCAAGCCAATTCATTGTCATTCTAATAATGTGTCTTATTACAGCAAAATTATTACAACAAAATTTTAATGAAATAAATAAAGCTGCAGTAGAAAGAGAGAACAAGAATAGCTAAAGCATCACAGAAGAAGATCGTCATGGGAGCAGGGATGGGTGTGAGTGGGGAGTGTTTTTGCTGGACACCTGTGGCATCATTATGGGACCTAAGGAGGACAGTTGTTTTGATGTGCACCATTTCACACAAACAAATTTTCTCTTCTCCTGCTTTCCATTTCTCTCCTTTTGCATCTGTGTTAATTACAAAGAGCATTAGAGGGCCCTGCCACCCTGAAATGCAACAGTTGTCACATCATCACCTGGTAGCAGTGATAACATATTTAACGGCTCATACATGGGGTGATGACGTTGAGTTTTTAGGCTGTAAAAATGGGCTAAAGAGCAGGACACCTTGAAATCAACTGTAAGCTGATGACCAATGTCTCTAAACAACCGCAGAACTCCTCTTGTAGGTCTAACCTTACTTGCACTGAAACCTCTACAGATTGGTAAGAAAATCTGCCAAAATGGACCCATTTCGCCCAGTATGGGACAGTGCTCCACTGGCTACAAACTGATGCCTAAATCAGATGTCATTGACGCTTGCCAACAGAAGACTTTGGAGTCACTCTGTTAGCGCTTGGGTATCTAAACATAATCCAGCCAGCTGATGCTCCTCACAAATGAGAATGTTGTTCGTGTTGTGGGTCCATGATGGTAGACAAAGCCACACAACAACACCAAAGCATCTACTTTCAAGACTCATCTTTTCCAAGTCCACTTCCTGAACACCTGTAACACCCCAACATGTCTGACGCAAGCTTTCTTTGCACTCTGCAACTGCTCTGCATCCACACTGTCCTTGATATATAGTTCACAGTTAATGTTTATTTAAAAATTACCAATGAAGGTTGAATGTTGCTCCTTATTGAGTTGCTTTGCACAAAATGTCTGCTAAATGTCTACATGTAAATGAAACCGTTTGGCCCAAATTTGAAAAAAGTACAAAAAAATCTCCAAGTTAACCAGGTTTACTTTACATTAAAAAAAACAAAACAAACAAAAAAAAAAAAAAAAAACAAGGTCTGATATGCCGTTTCCTCTGCATGCCGCCTTGCTTGCATTATAAACATGCTTTTCCTTCACTCTTCTTACAGTTGGCTCTTAGGTTTCTTTCCAGTTCAGTTCTTCCCAGATCACTGCCTTTAGCTTCATCAGTGCAGCTTATAAAATATTTAATTGAAGAAACCAAAACTGTTGCAATCCTAAGTTGTAATAAATGAGAATCAACCTTTAAATCTTCATTCACATGGACCCCTGTGTGTGTGTGTGTTTGCGGTTAGGGGTTTATGTGAACGAGGGCCTCCCTGTGTGTGTTTTGCTGGCATGGCTCCACAGTATGTCCATATGTGTTCATGTCAATGAGTTTCCCGTTAGCAGCAGCATTGTCTCGATGTATTTGCTGAGTGTTAATCATTGTGTGGGTCAGTGTGTAGTTTGTGGCAGGGCTCTGGATGTGGCTCCTTCATTAAAACGTTAACCAGGCCACATGGACAATGGATTCACTGTTCGTCCTGCTGTCCTCTTCACGCTGGACTGTGTCTCTCTGTTTCACTCCCTGTCTCTATTGGTTTCTTTTTCTGTATCTCGATGTCACCCCTCATCTCACTTTTATCATATGTAACATCCATATTCCTGGACTGTTGCTGAAACACCAAACCCACACACAGAAAATTGTTAAAGAATATATTTGATGTTTGCTCACAGTTCCCGTGCTCCTTTGTGACATTTTCCTCACGTCTGTGCGGTGGTTGCTTTGACAGGCTTCTTCAGTTTCAACCTGAACATTTCAACTCTGTCTGAACCACACAAGTCATAAATCTGATTATGCTCAGGCACACTGGTGTTACTAAATTACCTTTACAAGACTGTGCGCATGAGTATCCATATGTGCACACGCATGTGTCTACATACACATCTAAAATATCCCTTTGGCCTCACTGGTTAGAATGATGTTTGGGGTAAATTGTTGGTAGGTAAATGTGCATGTAGGGGAGATTCTGTCATGTTCTTGCAAATTGTGATGCAAAAAACAGAGAACGAGGCAACATACAGTAGACAGTATACATGGACTGTGTACAAAAGATGGAGCGAGCCTCTGTGACGTCACCTGTAGGTTTCTGAAGAATGAATTGAAGCTCATTGTGCTTCAATTAGTTGAGAGGGGGACTGTGAGTGTGGGGATGGATGATTGACAACTATAAAACTCCAAGTTGCCTGTAGCTTAGAGCTAACAGTGCTAAATCGGAGCTAAAGGAAGCTAACCAGGTAGGAGGTAGGTGGGTTAATGCTACGTCACACTGTTAGCTGGCTGAAATTCTGTTTTTAAAATATGTTTGTGTGACATAAGTTGGGTGTAATACAGTGGTTCTTAATCTCCAAGATAACATATGCTTGTCTTCACAATCCCCATCTCACACCACAGATGAGTGATTGTGTGATATATCAGATTGGTCATCCAGAATAGGAAACTGTCAGAATCTTAATAATTAAAGAGGATAAAGTTGTGTTTGGTGGATTTGGTTCACCGATGTAACAATACATGCTCAAAACCAGCTTTTCTCAATGATGCCAGATGCAAATTTCACTTTTTTTTATGTTTATACTTTAATGTCGTTAAAATTAAGGTGCTAATTTCACAAATTTTTTCTCAATTTCAATTGTTTAATGTTTACAGAAACAAATTTATTTGAGGCTGTATATTTTTTTTACATTTTTTTCTGCGACCCTCAGAAATGATCTCATGACCCCAATGGAGGACCCAACCCCCAGTTGGAGAGCCACTGGTCTAACAGACAGTCAAGAAATCTAAAAGCACCAAATATACAAACAAGAATTCCAATATCTAATTGTGATGCTATCCAAGCCGACTTTCTCCCAAGCCATATGGTGAACATAATGATGGACGTAGATTTTACAACTATAACAACAGGTTGGTTTTTCAGGATTTTAAAGCAACAGTACATATATTTCTGACTTTAGAAAACCGCTCTTCAAACTCTGTTTGATAAATCTCTGATATTCTTTAAGTATATAGCTGGAGATGTCATTGCCTTTCACCAGCAGGAGCCTGAAAAAAATCACAGCTTTTTGTCTCCACAGTGAATCTCTTTAAAACTGCATTTTTCTTGACAGCACTGCCTCACATGCTGGTGACTGAATATCAACACATTGGCCATTTTGAAAGCATGCCTTGATTCTCTCGTCAAAGAAACTCAAGAGGAGTCTATCGGAGGAAGTGAGGAAAATAAAGAAAAAAAAAACCGGAAAGATCAATCGAAGAGGCAAGAGTTGACAAGAGACTGACTTTTACTGGCTGAACAGATTTTGGAGAAGAAACAGGATGCAAGACAGATGCTGAATTAGCCTTTGTTAGATGGCACAAAAGTGCAAAAGTTTGCCAAAGTATTGTTGCTTTAAAGGAAAAAGGGAAAATGAAGAGATGGCTCTGGTGCCAGAATTTCCAGATGCTACACTCCTCCACTGGTCCACTGGTCCACTGGGTCCATGACCTTGTTTTAGTATAACTATAAACTGAAATTCAATTGAAATAACAGAGTTGTCATATCTGTGGACTAAAAAGATGAAAACTGAACATTGGTTGGGCTCCTCTGTTAGGTTTTAACTGTATTTCCCTAAATGTATGATTACAGGTTTGCATATATGAACCTCCAAACTGGAGGGTTTTATATATACGGACTTTACTTTTGTCTTTTGCTGTGTTGCTGTATCCTGGCCTGTAAAGTCCAGCATACTTTCCAGCTATCCAACAATTATTGCAGTCACACTGTGTTTCTGATGGTCTGGTATCTGATTTACCTGTCCCCGAGCAACACTAGAGCTGGGGCAGAGGTGAGGGGGAAGGAGGGGAGAAGGGGATATGATACTCCCCCTCCAAAGAATGGTGCTCTACATGTATGAGTGTAACAAGGATCAAAGTGCTTCTGACACCCACGTGTCCCATGGGCCATGTAGTCCTCTACCCACATGCCCCCGCCTCACCACCATCTTCCCCCACTCCCCCTAGCATCAAAGCTATTGATCCTGACTGAGAAACAGGTGGAGGAATTTGTGCATGTGTGTGTGTGCGTGTGTTTGTGTGTGTGTGTTTTGAGCTCCGTATCTTTCAGCAGTGCAGCTGGACTGCTATCTTCAGGCTGCCATTGAAAATGAGGAGACACTTCCTCTTTTCTAACCACTGTTTCCTCTCCTAGAAAAGCCTTGTTCTTTGCCACTTAACCTCTTACACACACACACACACACACACACACACACACACATTTCTAAAAGCACACTGATACATACAATTTAAACCCAAGGACAAAATCTCATACATGCTACGACACATCTGAGAGTGATGACAGCTGGGTGAACACTTCAACCTGAATCCAAAACAAATGATAAACCTTTGACCATGTTTCCATAGTAACCCCATCATGAATTAAACTGTAATCCAAACAAAGTGTTAGCAGTTCATAAAGACAGGAAGCCGAAAGGGGGTTAAAAATACAAGAAATTATGTCTTTACCAAGTTTCATACATCCATAGAAGGGGAGGGAGGGCAAGAAGTAGAAGGAAGGAACAAAACTATCCTAGATCTTGGAAATTGACCGTGCCTTCTCTGCTCTCACAGTCAAACACTTACACGCACGTACACAAGCTCCTCAGTCACCTACATTTCCACTTTGAAAATTACAGCCTGAATTACGGCCCTCACCAATCATCATAGTCATCTGTCAACATCCCGTCAATCACGGGTCTCAAGGGGGTTTGTCGCCATGCAGGCCGGTCCAGGCAGACTCTGAGTGGTCATTTTCTGCTGCAGCCTGTAGTTAAAGTCCATGGGAACAGGAGGCTGGCCATTTTGGTGCCCTGCAGACCCTTGCAGAGCTGGTGGGGGAGGCAGGGTTTTAAAATGTAAATACTGAATTCTGTTTGTATCGTAAAACTGAAAGCTACATTTAAGCATCTGATCCGGGTCTGTAGAATTGTTTAGTTGGAAGCACCTTGAAGGGAAATTTATCACTGACAAGTTAAAAAATGTGGTAGATGTGAGATTTGGTGATTGAAAGGTGTTCAAGTTTTACAAACCTGCTGTTTGTAATTCAGCCTGAAACGATGAGGGGAGCTGTGGGCAGTGAAGTAGGAGTTATTATTAGACTCAAATCCAGTGAAACTAATAATTCCATCACATAAAAAGAAGGTAATTATGTAGTTTTTAGGATTTTTGTTGTGTGTACTGTAAGTATTGAGGCATGTTTTATGGTGAAAAAGTTTGAAGCTGCACGATGTTTAAAACCAACTTGAAGTGAACTCTTTTTTGTGAAAGTAACTCTTCCATCTGACATATTGGACTGAAAGCTTTTATTCATTTTATGTAAAAGACTACAAAATGTAGACTTTTCTGGGATAAAGCAGGTTTATGGGTATAGTTACACACATTACAGACACAGCCCGCTGGTAGGACAGAGGGCAGTGCTTAATCTGGCAGAGGCTGATCTGAGAGGATCAATACAAAATGAATGAAGAGGTTTATGAAAAATGCTTGATTATTTCTTGCCCTTCTGGACTTGCAAATCAAAATAAATTATATCCCATTTCTTAATGTAATGCAGTTAATATGTTTTCACCTCCTTCCTGCTCTTTCTGTCCTTGCAGGTTCCTTCTCGCTTCATGACATTCGGCTTCAAAACAACGCTAACAGCAACACATTTTTTTGTGTTCACACCACCAACTGACACACCGTCACTGTACAATGTTGAAGAGGTATTTTCTTTTCTTATATTTCTCTAATTTGCTGCAGACAGTAGCAGAAGGATGCTCCTTTGGATCTTAAAGGCCTCATACCTCCAGCATCAGAGCAGTTTGCTCTCAGGTTGCAGGTTATTTGTGGTTCCTTGGTGTTATATAAGTAAAATGGGAGGCAGATCTGCGGCCACATGCCTTGGACACTCGGGTGAAGAGGGGGGCGGAGCTGTCAACTGATCACCACCTGGTGGTGAGTTGGCTCAGATGGTGGGGGAGGAAGCCGGTCAGATCTGGCAGGCCCAAACGTGTTGTGAGGGACTGCTGGGAACGTCTGGCTGAGTCCCCTGTCAGAGCGAGCTTCAACTCCCACCTTCAGCAGAGCTTTGAACATGTCCCGAGTGAGGCGGGGGACATTGAGTCCGAATGGGCTGTGTTCCGTGCCTCTATTGCTGAAGCAATACAGCCACGGTCATTGGTGCCTGTCGTGGCGGTAATCCCAGGACTCGTTGGTGGACACCAGCAGTGAGGGATGCTGTCAAGCTGAAGAAGGAGTCCTATCGGGCCTTCCTGGCCTGTGGGACTTTGGAGGCAGCTGATGGGTACCGACGGGCTAAGCGGCGGGCGGCTTCGGCTGTTGCCGAGGCATGGGAGGAGTTCGGCGAGGCCATGGAGAAAGACTTCCGGACGACTTCGAGGAGATTCTGATCCACCATCCAGCGGCTCAGGAGGGGGAAGCAGTGCTCCATCAACACTGTGTACAGTGGAGGTGGGGAGCTGCTGACCTCAACTTGGGACGTTGTGGGTCGGTGGAGGGAATACTTCGAAGACCTCCTCAATCCTACCAACACGTCTTCCGATGAGGAAGCAGAGCTGGGGGACTCAGGGGTAGACTCTTCTATCTCTGGGGCTGAAGTCGCTGAGGTGGTCAAAAAGCTCCTTGGCGGCAAGGCCCCGGGGGTGGATGAGATCCGCCCGGAGTTCCTTAAGGCTCTGGATGCTGTGGGGCTGTCCTGGCTGACACGCCTCTGCAGCATCGCGTGGACATCGGGGGCAGTGCCGCTGGACTGCCAGACTGGGGTGGTGGTCCCCCTTTTTAAGAAGGGGGACCGGAGGGTGTGTTCCAATTACAGGGGAATCACACTCCTCAGCCTCCCTGGTAAGGTCTATTCAGGGGTCCTGGAGAGGAGGGTCCGCTGGATAGTCGAATCCCGGATTGAGGAGGAGCAGTGTGGTTTTCGTCCTGGTCGCGGAACAGTGGACCAGCTCTTTACCCTCTTTGGGGTCCTGGAGGGGGCATGGGAGTTTGCCCAACCAGTCTACATGTGCTTTGTGGACCTGGAGAAGGCATTCGACCGTGTCCCCCGGGGGCTCCTGTGGGGGGTACTCCGGGAGTAGGGGGTACCGGACCCCCTTGTGCGAGCTGTCCGGTCCCTGTACGACAGGTGTCAGAGCTTGGTCCGCATTGCCGGTAGTAAGTCGGATTCGTTTCCTGGTGAGGGTTGGACTCCACCAAGGCTGCCCTTTATCACCGATTCTGTTCATAACTTATATGGACAGAATTTCTAGGCGCAGCCGAGGTGTTGAGGGGATCTGACTTGGTGGCATCAGGATTGGGTCCCTGCTTTTTGCAGATGACGTGGTCCTGTTGGCTTCATCTGGTCGTGATCTCCAGCTCTCGCTTGAGCGATTCGCGGCCGAGTGTGAAGCGACTGGGACGAGAATCAGCACCTCCAAATCTGAGACCATGGTCCTCAGCCGGAATAGGGTGGATTGCCCTCTCCGGGTCGGGGGTCAGGTCCTGCCTCAAGTGGAGGAGTTTAAATATCTCGGGGTCTTGTTCACGAGTGAGGGAAGGATGGAGCGCGAGATCAACAGACGGATTGGTGCGGCGTCTGCAGTAATGCGGGCTCTGCGCCGGTCTGTCATGGTGAAGAAGGAGCTGAGCCAGAAGGCAAAGCTCTCGATTTACCAGTCGATCTACGTTCCTACCCTCACCTATGGTCATGAGCTGTGGGTCGTGACCGAAAGAAATCTCGTATACAGGCGGCTGAAATGAGTTTCCTCCGCAGGGTGGCCGGGCTCTCCCTTAGAGATAGGGTGAGGAGCTCGGTCATCCAGGAGGGGCTCAGAGTAGAGCCGCTGCTCCTCCGCATTGAGAGGAACCAGTTGAGGTGGTTTGGGCATCTGGTTAGGATGCCTCCTGGACGCCTCCCTGGTGAGGTGTTCCAGGCACGTCCCTCTGGGAGAAGACCCCGGGGAAGACCCAGGACACGCTGGAGGGATTACATCTCTCGGCTGGCCTGGGAACACCTTGGGATCCCCCCCGCAGAGTTGGCAAATGTGGCTGGGGAGAGGGAAGTCTGGGCTTCCCTGCTTAGGCTGCTGCCCCCGCGACCCGACCCCGGATAAGCGGCACGAAGATGAAAATGAAGATGAAGATGAAAAAGAGGGAGGCAGACCTTTAGTTCTCAGGACGCCTCTGTGGAACCAGCTCCTAGTTTGGGTTCAAGAAGTGAAAACACCCTCTACCTTTCAGATTAGACTTTAAAGGTGGAGTATGTAAGATTTTCAATATTTACAAAAAAGGTTACCTAATAAAATAACTACAATCATAATTAGATAGTTTTTTGAACATGTAGGTGTCTGTCCATATTTGATGCGTTATTAAATTACAAGTTTAATTAATGACAAGTGACAAAAAGCACTTTTTTTTACTGGTAGGCAAACATTTAAGAAGGGTCTTTGTCATTAATTAAACTTGTAATTTAATAACACATCAAATACGGACAGACTGGAACCTACATGTTTAAAAAAAACTATCTAATTATGATTGTAGTTATTTTTTAGTTAATTTTTTTTTTAAATATTGAAAATCTTACATACTCCACCTTTAAACCTTCCTTTCTACCTGAGCTAGGAATGAGACCTGTTACATTTAAATATACGACATTATTTCTGTCATTAATTTGTGTTTCTTTTTCCTTCTCAGCAGGTATCCCTGATTTTGAGACATGGTGCTTCTCCATCCTAAACCAAGCAATGTAAATGGCTAAACTTCTTCAGTCTGGTTCTCCTGGAGACTTTTCCCACTCCATCGCCACGACATGCTCACTCAGGATGGAGGACTGAATTGAAGTGGATATTTCATGGAATCAGTTCGTTTCCTCAACAAGACTATTTTTTTTAGTAATTAAATAATGTGACAACAGTTAATGGGCTGCAGGGTGGTGTAGTGGTTAGCGGTACCTCACAGGAAGAAGATCGCTGGTCCAAGCCTTGGCAGGGAGGAGGCTCGAATGTTGGCCTTTCTATCTGGAGTTTGCATGTTCTCCCTGTGTATGTGTGGGGTCTCTCTGGATACTCTGGCTTCCTCCTACCATCCAAAGACATGCATGTTAGGTTACCTGGTTACTCTAAATCATCCCTCGGAGTGAGTGTGAAGGGTTGTTTCTCTCTCTGCGATGGACTGGTGACCCATCCAGGGTGTACCCTGCCTCTCGCCCAATCATCGCTGAGACGGACTCCAGCTTCCCGCGCCCCTGAACTGGACTAAGCATTGCAGAAAATGAATGATTGACTGAAAACAGTTCATTAAAAATGGACTAATGTGGATTTCTCTCATTTGGTTTTGATCTGGACTGTCTGTAAATCTGGTTGGAGATGACTTTGTTGTAAATTGGCACGATCTAAATAAAGCCGAATTGATGTGAATAAAAAAAAATAAAAAAAAACTGACTTACAGATGGATATTTTTAGTAGTGTGTAGCTTGTATATAATGTGTTTATATCCATGTGTGAAAACACCCCCTGTCCACCACCAGCCTTGTTGACCTTGTGCCTGTGAGTCAGTAATGAGTTTGTGAGCACGTGTGGATGAAGTTTCCTGTTGCGTGATGAGCCGTCCTTCATTACGACTTACTTTGCAAGCTCCGAGATGCGAGTATCACTTCACGGTCCAAGTGTAAGAATTTTTTTGTTTGTTCTTTGGTTTGTGCAAGTATTTTCGTGTGCGCAGCCAGTGTTGCTAAGTGGTTTGTGTATTTGTGTACATGATTATTTTGTCTCTGTGTGTGAGTGTGTTTATGTGTGAGTGCACTCCTCCTAATCACAGTCTTTAAGGTTGTGTTATCACAGGCCTCTCTGAGCAAACCTAAGCAAGTTACTAAGTGACAGACACACACACACATACACTCCCACACACTCATAAACAATACCTATATACACATATTGTCTTACAAACACTTTCACTATCACTAGTTGCTGTAACACAACCAAGCTTTGTAGTCATTGTTTTCACACCTCAGAAAAACACACTTTTTTGGTTTAACACATCCCAGTCAATGTCTTTGGGATTCAGAGGCTCCAAACAGGAAACTTTCTACAGAAGGGAGGAATTGAGGAGACTGTTGTGTGTGTTTGTCGCTGAGATTCGTCAGATTAGTGAGATTAGTAACCTTTAAATGAGGCTAATTAGAGAGCTGCTGTGTCATTGCCGCTGAAAAGCGGTCTGCTGAGAGAGCCAATGACAGAGTAGAGCTGCACTGGGTGTCTTAAGGACACGTTATGATAGAGATGCGGAATCCTATGTGTTCAGCTCTCGCTGTTATGTGGCTCGGCTCAGGGAAACACTGCATGTTCGTGTGTGTGTGAGTGGGTGAATGCTTTTGTGTGTGGTGGAGGCAGATTTGGAGCTTAGAGCCGATTCATACCTCCAGAGATTTACCTGTATTTGGTACTTTCAGCATCTACAGAAGGAGTTTCTTTTTTGCCCAGTGAGCTGAGAAAATACGTTGGGCAAATGCAGATTGATAGAAAGTTAGCTTGAGCTGAGACTCAGCTCTGGTTGATCTAAACAAACTTCAAACTTCACTGCCAGTAAGTGAAGTTTAAAAATGCTTTAACAGGGATGTTGATCTGCTAAAACTATGACAAGTAGAAAGGGTAGGTATATTCTGATGTTTAGAAGCAGTTTATTTTTCCTATCTTCCGCCAATAGTGCTCTCTTTGCTGAATAATATCCAGTTGCTTGTGTGTGATGTGCTGTAAAGAAAAGCCTAAAAAAATGTTACTGTGTGTGTTTTCCTGGTGTGATTTCAGATAATAGATTGTACTTTGTATTATATTGTACAAGATTGTTTTAAGTTTCCTTCTTCCTTTCAATTTACTTGAAAATCCCAACCAGGAACGAGAGTTGCAAATCAGCTTCGTGCTACATACCAGGGGTGGGCAACTCTGGTCCTGGGGGGCCACAGTCCTGCAAGTGTTAGGCGTCCCCTGCAGCAACACACCTGAATCAAATAAATGGTTAATTCACAGATTTATGAAGAGTTTTGTGTCAAGTTCTGCACAAATCTGCTAGTTACGTCTGAGCCTGAGTCACGTGGCCTGTGGCCCTAGAGGACCAGAGTTGCTCATCCCTGCTTTTTATGCAAAATTTAAGTGGTTACATTTGTCTACGCCGCAATTGTCCCTGATTAACTAATAACCCAGTAAACAAAGAGTATAGTGTGAAGAGTTTTCTTCTAAAGCGAAGCTGACAGGATACGGATTAGTCTGCTATTTTCTTGTGTCATCCTTTTAACATGATAATCATTCGTTCAGAAAACAAATGCAGACCTTGCAGTACCTCCAGCATCTGGAGATGGCGGTCGCTAACAGATGTCTGATGGCCCAGACAGAGTTATAAGGAAAGTAGCAGAAGAGTTGAACTATGATGGAATGCCTAGCTCATGTTTTGCAGGGTGCTGGGTGTGAGTGTGAGGTCAAGGGTGAGGCCTAGGAGTGTTTGCTGTTGGGGAGGTTGAGGACTGGGTCAGAGGGTAAACCAGGGGGTAAAGGGAGTGAGTTTAGTCAAGACAGCGCTTTGTTTGATGTTTGAAGATTTGTTTTAGAGGGTCGGTGGAGTGACTTCACTTCGCTTGTTTGACTGTTGGCTTGTCAATGCCTTTAAAACCATGTATGTTGTGTAACACACGCAAGGGGAACGTGTTTTCAGCAGAGGAATATAAGTAAAACCCAGGTGAATATGTTTCCCCAAAACAGTGAATTAAGTGAGTGAATTTTCATTGATAGGACATTGAGCTGCTGGCCTTTCCTTTTTACACTGTTCAAAGATCAGACTTGAACATGCGACTCTGTAGTGCAATGGGAAATAGTTAAAAAGCATCCATTCATGCACAAGAAGAGGACTTTTTTTGTTGGCAGTAGCTTGGCAACAGTGGGAAGACAAGACCCGGGTGTACCTGTTCATTTTTACTGAGGATATAGTGATCAGTTCATAAGAAAGTAAGCAAACTCACATCTGTCAGCCAAAACATTTCACATGGTGGTTCTAAAACACTACAACAACTCTTAGGTAATTCTCTGTCTCACTGTGTTGGGCTGAAATATATAACCCACTTAAAAATCAGTCAGCTACCCTTAAAGCACAGCCTGCAGGACTCAGTGTAATGTCACCCCATTATGTTGTCATGCTAACATACCTGTGGAAATGGAGTCATACTGGATGAATAGGTTGTAGCCCAAAGCTTTATACTGTAAACCTGCTATAATATGCAATGAGATTTAATCGTCTTGTTTAACCTTTACTGTGTAGCTGGCTTGTATCAGAGACATGTGGAACAACCTCAGCTGGTGTAGCTCTTGTTGTCTTGGTTGTATCAGTGCTGTTGTTGGTGCTTTGGCTTTTCTCTGCAATGGACAACAGTTTAAAAATTTATTTCTGTTTGATTTAAAACAAGTTTATTTGTTAATTGCAGCTGTTTTCTGTTTTTTTTTTTTTTTTTTAACCTCTGTTTCTAATGAAGAATGATATTGGAAGAACATATATTTTCCTCAAATGGCCTTGCATTTCTGAAGTGTGGAAATGAGACCTATAAGTTGTGGCCCTCCATCACTGTGTCAGCAAACTGCATGCTGTTTGGTTTCAAACCATGAACCTTAACTCTTTTAGTTCTACCATGTATATGGCAACAGATCCCCCCCCCCCATGTCACTGCATGTCTGCAGTAGTCCAGATGGGTGTTGAAAGGTGGACAAATGCGATTCACCATTGTGAATGTAATGGTTGGAGTCTGTGCCCAAAAGTCTTCCTGACACAAAAATGTTTGCTGCAGTGGCTTTAACCGTTGACATGACAGTTAACCATTTCTGCAATCTTTACAAATGTATTGTCTCCTTCTGTGGTCATTTTAAGATGTTACTGATCCAAAAACAAAGCTGTGCTTTAAAGCTCAGATGATTCATGCCTCATACACAAAGTTTTCTGTCCATTCAGAGACACCGTAGTAACAATGGAGGCACTAATGTAGCAGCTGCTGTGTGTGTGTGGACTCTCAGCAAGTAACTGTAAATGGCTCCGTCTAAGATAAAAAAAAAAAAACATATTTTAGTAAAGGGATATGATACCAATAGAAACACAGTTTTCAGTTATGTATCACATTTTTTTCTCAATGATCTTTATCATTGGTACATGCTGCAACTTTAAGGAAATGTTTACTGTTACGCAGAGACGCAGGTAGGATCCAAAGAGCGGACATGATTCAGAGTTCCAGAAACTGATTTATTTGTCATTTCTGGTTCCGATGATCTCCTGGTGTAGGAAAGGCTGGTTGGCAGGCAAGCCGGAAGGAAGCAGACAATCAGGGGCATACGCGGGCAGGCAGACGAACAGGCAGGATCTCTGACAAGGAAGAATACAGGACAGGTTTACTAAACTGAGAATTCACACCGGGCAAATAATCAGGAGCTGAGAGCTGTTACCACAAGGCAATCACCAATCTGGCAACGATCAGCAGGTTGGTTTTAAACACAGACTATGCTGATTGCCAGATGCTGATCAGGTGTTGCTCCACTTGCCAGAATGCCGACCACGGCCACCAGGGAACAGGAACCACAACATTTACATTTGTTCTCTAAATGTAAGTGATTCTCTGAAGGACAGTGGAGAACCTGGGAGAAATGGTACATGTGGGTTGATCCCTGTTAGCTGCTCTGTGGAGGGAAAATCTTAACTTGCTAAAGTTTGTTGCCCTGCGATGGACTGGTGAGCTGCCCAGGGTGTCCCCTACCTTTCGCCCAAAGACTGCTGGGATAGGCTCCAGCTTCCCTGCGACCATTCATCGGATTAAGCATTAGGATAATGAATGAATGAATGATAAAGTTTGTTGAATATTCTGTACAACAAACTAGATCCAGTACGGCTTCAACTCAGAACTTCCAAAATATGAAGGATCTTCTGACGTCTTAGTCCCAGATATAACAAGACACCCTCAGATGTCCTGCGGCCATACCTCCGCGGGCCAGACTGCTTTGGTTTGACCCTTATGCGGAGGGAAGCAGCCCCTTTTTCTTTTTCTTCTTCTACTCTTTACAGTATGACGGAGTATCCGATGAGCTGGCTTTGCAGTGAGGAATACACATGTGCTGTGTGTGTCTGAGGGATCATGTTAGTGTTAGCAGGTCAATGTGATAACCGCTGGCCTCCTGTCAGATCCCTGAAGTGGCTGACCTATCGCTTCAACCTGTAAGCTCCGCCCACTACTATCAACACCACAGACTGAGTGTTGAATGGTCAGACATCTGGATAGCATCACACACACACATCTACATAATCTCCTCACACACCTCGCTCCACAGCACATCTCTGCTGAGTCAAAAGTTTCACAATCTGTTTACCTTTTCCTTCCTTTTCCTCAACCTGCAACTTCTAAGCATAATTCATCTGACATCACATCTAAATCTTAACATTACAGACCTTCATCCTCTTCCACTGCTCTCTGAGTTTCTGATTAGATCCTCTTCTCTTCCTTGACGTCAGCGGGACTGCTCCCCTCGGGTTACATTCAAACAAGACCTGGGAAATACCCTGCACAGGCCTGGATGGCTGCTGCAGCAATGAGAGCCCTGCTCAGATGCACCTCACCACTGGCCACGAGCCAAATCTATAATATGATCATTTCTAATCTCTAACCATGGGTTTCCACTAATAAAATCTTTCCTGACCATCATATAATGCCCTCCTCTTTGCAACTGAGTGTTTTTGATCAGATCCCATCATCTTCCTTGACGTCAGTCTGGCTGCTTCCCTGCCTGGCTGTTTATTTTCCTAAAGATCCCAGTGTGATCAGAGTTTATACGAATCTGATATGGAACAAATGAGAGCGGAGGATCTCAGCAGGCCTGGGGAAGGAAGCAGAGAGGCCTCCAGATACCTGATGTTGAATGTTTTCACGCTCCTACGGAACACTTGTGCTGAGGCAGCTTGCTCACAATGTTCTCATTTTCTTTAAAAAAAAAAATCACTTTGAGTTTTGATATTAGCTGTTTGAATTCGCTCAATCCATTTTAATTTTAATGTCATGAAACAACTACATGTGTTTTATGAAGTCTAACCCTGAATGCAGCATTTCTGGTGAAGACTTCAGAGCTCTTCTAGTGGTTTTACTTCCATGCAGCCAAGATATTACCTCACATAACTGCAGCTTTTTATAGATTTAAACACACAATCATGACAAAATGAGAAGAAATCAGAGTTGCTGGATTGTGTTGCCTTTGGACAGATGCTTCACGCTGAGCTCAGTCGACTGGCTGCTGGCTTCAGCTCAGCATTAAGGAAAGACAGAAAACTGCTCTTCAAAGTGAGAGTTAAAACTCTAGGTTTTTTTTTTTGTTTGTTTGTTTTTTTTTTAAACTACATGTCCAAGAGTGCAAACTGAGAGGGAGCTTTGGTTACTGAAGTCACTCACGCTCCTCTAAACAGCTCATACGGTGCAGTGTGTGAACTCTTTGTGCACCTACAAAGAGCTATAATATATTTGCATGTTTATATTTAGTCCCTTAAAAAAGACGTGCACCCTTTTTAACTCTTTAAGACCTCATCCATGAAAAATGGTAAAAAAGTCTTTATTAGTCCCTTGAAAAAATATAAAAACAAAGACTATTTTTTAGGGCTTTTTACCATTTCTGACCATATGTCAACATTCTTATAGTACAATCTTCTGCTTTCTGGTGTCCATTAAGGGGCAGAAGACGAGAATGAAACTGCGCTCAAGAGTAAAGTTTTTACCATAAAGTGATGCCACATGTCTCATATGTATCATATATGTCACACCAGGCTCTTATGGATTAATTCTGGGGCTTTACATATCAGAATACAGTAAAACCAACCATTATCTTTTAAAATGAGGCAATCACAACCCCAGATGAATAACAACACAAGACATGTCTTATATTGGAACATAAAGTACAGCCTAACTAAGAATTAAAAGAAAAGTAACCAACAGATGTACCTTAGAGCACCTTTATAAGAAAATGTTTTAACAATTTGCTGTCCTACTGCATTCAGGTGGCAATTATTCTGCATTAAGAAAGATTTATGACGTGGAAACCATTTAAGAGGTCAGACAAAGCTTCATCTCAGGCTATATGGCCTTCATTTAGCAATTTAAGCCTGTATCAGATCAGATGTATGAATTTCTCAGACATCATCCCTCATGTAAACACAGTTTCTTAAAATCCAGGTTTTCCACAACTTTGAGTCAAGATAGTTGGATTTTTAAAGAGGACCAATAAACAAATTCTAATAAAATATTTATTTTCTGTTATTTTCATTTGTCAGACTTTAAACTGTTTTTTTTCCCCTCAATCCACCATTAAGCTGTTTCTTAAAGTTTTTTGTGCTGTTTTGATAGTTGTGCTGCACAAGTAGTTTGTTCTCACATTTTTTTAAAGATCTGTGATGATGAGTATCCATGGCAACGGAAAAGATGTTTACCAATGGGATCCACTAATTAAGCTCTTTGAAATCAAATTAATGCAGGCAGTAACAATCCAAATCCCACAGTAATAGAAGAGGAAACCAAGAGGCTGCAGGGTAGGAGTGAGGCAGAGAGAAAAGCAGCAGAACTTCAAACTGGTCTTTTCAACTATTCTGATGGGAAATGTGAGGCCACCAGCTAACAAAATGGGCAGAGTTCAAAGTCTTAACAAAGACAAAAACAGAATACAGACAATACACTGAGACATGATGGATCTTATGTAACGTACATGCACACTGCATCAACACTGCACAAGCAGATAGAGATAAGATAAAGGTACAGAAAGTAGTAAAATACTTTCCTACCTGAACACGACACAGACAATAAACAATGGAACAATATGATGGACAATTATTTCTAAAGATAAAAGTAGTTTTTCTTGTTTTTTTAAAATTTAATTTAATTTTATTTCATTTCCATGGTTTTCCAATTGTCCTTCAATTTTCACCTAAAATGAATTTTTATGGATTAAAGTCTTGGGGACAAACTGTTTGACTCGGCTACGTTTACTGAACTTTTTACAGAACCATTTTTGTAGTATCATGTATCACCTGCTGAGTGAGTACAGTATGGCTTCAAAGGTATATTGCATCAGTGACTGGTCAGAGATAATGGTTTACAGTTATGCTTGTAGCCTGAAGTGGTATACATCATTTACATCTCAATAATCTTGTAGATATTTGGGAGGTAGACTGAGTAATATACATATTTATCTGACACATCCCACCCACAGTATGTCTGATACCAACAGGTTAGGTGACAAAGCTCATGACATCACCATTACAATAGAGGATTTTATGTCTGTTTCAGCATAAAAACTGAAATGTGTCTTTAACACATCTTGCTAGTGAGGAAGTTAAACCAGGATTAAATATTAGAGAAAATGAATTATGCATGAATGAGCCCTAAATACGGGTTGGTATGTTTTAGCTGATGTTAAAAGCTCTCTGTGTCATGAGCAGTTCTGTGCCTTTGTTTTAGACAGTCAGCCTGTTGTAAGAAGAACACGCAGGTGTCAGTCTGTCTACCTTAAACTCACTAGATGTCCACCTACTGACCCTGGATGCTGAGCATCTTCGGTCTTTGAGACATAAAGCTGTAATGTTCAACAAAAGTTTGGACCAGGATGTGGACTTCCTGCTGATACTGTTTCAGTACCCTGTCGTCAGGTACCAGCTCCATTCTGTCTGCATGCCGTTAGTATAGATGGAAAAAAGAATATGAGAC
The DNA here is from genome assembly GCF_933228915.1 of Telmatherina bonti. Taxonomy (NCBI): domain Eukaryota; kingdom Metazoa; phylum Chordata; class Actinopteri; order Atheriniformes; family Telmatherinidae; genus Telmatherina; species Telmatherina bonti. Next base: position 15,602,330 of record NC_136629.1, read on the forward strand.
AGTCATGGGGTCTTTAAAATTATTATACTGTATTTGGAACTGTTTACCATGTGATGTGGTGTGTGTTGTGACCATATCAAAGCTTAAAAACTTCACCTCTAGGCTTATGTCCTGGCTGAAAACGAATCTAAATTGTACCCATTTGTAGATAGCACTGTCTGTGTGTGTGTGTGTGTGTGTGTTTGTGTGTGTGAATAGGGAATTTAAAATGTTTGTTTAGGTTGTAGGTTGTAGGATGTAGGTTTTGTAAAGTATTATTGTATTTTAATGTCCAGCTGAGAATTAGCTTTGGCTAAAAACTCTATTTACATGGCATCAGATATGAAACTTGTGTGACTATGTACGACCGCAATGTCCCTGTCATATAAATCAAATGAACAAATAAGTGATCAGTGATCCATTAAATGAGTGAATGGGAGAGAAAAAGACTCAAGTTTGGTGTGTTTGGGAAGCTTTGTGGAGAACACATCCTCTGTTTAAAACAAACATGGCAGCATTGCGTAGGTTTGGCTTATGGAAGAACGTCATTTGAACGGATGAGACCAAAGTGGACACTTCACATCATATTTGGAGGAAATCAAACACGGCATATCAGCATGATCTCCTAAGACCAACTAAAAGTTGCGGGTTGCCATTTTCAAGGCGCTTTGACACAGTTTCACTGTTTTGTTTTTGCTCGTCTAGAAGAAGCCAGAAAGAGGCTGCACTCCTTTGGAAGCACATGGTAAATGTAACTATTTAGATCATCAGATGTGGTGTATGTTAAGACATTTCTGCTTTACTTATGTTTCATCTTAGAGTGGGATATACTTGCACTGCATACTTGCAAACATGGCAAAGTTCAGCTACACATGTGTACATACATGCTACAAAAAACAAAACAATGCTGCGGCTAAAACGTTCAATACTGGAAGTCACTGGTAGGGGGCAGTACACAGCACTAGGACCAGTAAAAAGGTCAGTTCACCAGTAGCATCTTTCCGTGGCATTTTGGTAAACAACAGTTTACTAATCCGTTGCTAAGTGTTAGCCAGGAGGGTTTGTCACTGTGCAGCAAGGAGGAACAATTAAAAATAAAACACTGGTAGTTGCGAACAAGGTCTAAGAGGCACTTTTTAAACTATCCGCCATTGTGTTCATCTCGTATTCATGCTCTTGTTTTCATAAGCGCCTTTAGTGTTCAAGTCAACTTTGCACCTCGCACATGTGACATGTCATATTGTGTCAATGCGCCCGCCTTGTTGCCAAAGGTCAGCTGAAAATGTGTGGGAACTGTGATACGTCCGATGGCGCATCGCCAACAGCAGCAAGTATATCCCAGACCTTATAAACACTGCACAGCGTTGCCTTTGTCAGCAGTTTTATTAGGCAAACCAAGGCTGATACTTTCACGTAGCTGTCAGTTCAACCACAAATTTGAATAAGCAAACGAGTGACTAATCTGGCATCACCTGTACAACCCAGTCAGAGACACTGTTGTGGTTCCTGCTCTGACCTGTGCTGCAGTGGGTGTGCCTGTTTCCCTGGCAATCAAGTCCACACCAGGTTCTCATCGGGTAATCAGCAGCAGCAGCAAGATAAAAGGCCAGCTCAGTTCACCAGTCATCGCCTGATTGTTGTGTCATCTGTGGTAACAGCTCTCGGCCATTGCAGCATTTCAGCGTAAGAATTTAAACTGCTTGTTTCACAACTGTCTGTTCTGTCACCAGTGCATGATTCTTGCCTGCCCGCCCGCCTGCCTGCCCGCCTGCCCGCCAGCCTGCCTGCCTGGCCACCTACCATTCTGCCCAGGAGAACAATAAACCTGTCCTAGTATCCACATCCAATCTGCACTTGGGTCCTTGTTTGTCCTACACTACAACAGAACAATCAGGCCATCAGGTATGGATCCAGCAGATTCTAACCCAGAAGGCGCCGCCGGACAACTTCAGCAAGCCCTATCCGGTCAGAATGCTCACTTAGCTCGACATGAGCAGATGCTTCTAACTTTGGACCAGAATTACCACACCATCCTTGCGCAGTTGTCTCAACTCACCAGTCATGTGGCTGGTCTGGTACAGCCTGCTCCCGATCAGCAACAGGTTCCGGACTCATCCAGGCATCCTACCGCTTCTGCCACCCCGGTAAGAGAGACACACATCCCGGACCCCAAACCTTATGCCGGGGATCTGGGTAAATGTAGAGGGTTCTTACTCCAATGCTCACTTGTGTTTGACCAGAAGCCCATCACTTATGCCAGTGACAAATCCAAGATCTCCTACGTCATCGGACTTCTGGAGGGCAAGGCTTTGTCATGGGCAGAAGCAGCGTTTGAACGGCAGGGTTTCAGGCACATGTCTTATCCAGCTTTTATGGATGAGATGAAGGTGTTTGACCATCCAGTGAGAGGGGGCGATGCCGTTAAGCGGCTGATTAATCTCCGACAAGGAAAAATGAGTGTTGCTGAGTTTGCTGTGGATTTCAGGGCTGCGGATTCGGGCTGGAATGATCAGGCTCTTTGTGGAATCTTCACAAATGGTTTAAGCAGCCGGCTTAAGGATGAGCTTGCCACCCGTGATGCATCAGATTCCCTGGACAACCTGGTTTCCCTCTCAATAAGGCTGGACAACCGCTTACGGGAGAGAGACAGAGAGCGGCAGACTCGTTCTGAGCTGTATTTTCCCGGCTCCACCATCGGAGCGGTCCGCCCTTCCCTTCCTAGCACAACACAATCCGAGGAGCCCATGCAGCTGGGCCGAGCTCATCTGTCCACGGAGGAACGACAGAGGAGGAGGGACACCGGCGTTTGTTTTTATTGTGGAAGACCAGGACACCAGAGAGCTGTCTGCACAGAACGGCCAAAAGATCTGGGTCGTCAGTAGCTGTGGGAGTACTGACGACCACCACTCCAAAGGTAATTCCCCACACAAAGACACTCATTCCAGCGGTGCTATATGTCAAGGGTTTCTCTCATCCAGTACAGGCTTTAGTGGATTCTGGAGCTGAAGCAAATTTTATTGACAAGGAATGGGCTGCAAGAATTAATCTAGACCTGGAGTCTCTCTTCCCTCCTGTTTCTGCCCGGGCTCTGGATGGCAGCATTCTTTACTCCATCACCCAAGAGTCTGTTCCGGTTAAACAAATTGTTTCGGGAAATCACCAGGAGTTTATCAGTTTCTTTGTTGTAAACTCACCAAATTCACCCCTGGTTTTAGGACACCCCTGGTTATCGTTACACAATCCCCATCTGGATTGGACTACTGGAGGATTATTAACTGGAGTTCTTATTGTCATGCAACTTGTCTTCACTCTGCCGTCCCATCTGGTATAACCACTACCAGTCATTGTCCCACTTCTAAGGATTTGTCAGACATTCCTCTAGCCTACCATGACCTCGCTGAGGTGTTCAGTAAAGAGAGGGCCCTTTCTCTTCCTCCTCACCGACCATATGACTGCGCCATAGACTTGTTACCTGGGGCTCCGTTGCCAGCCAGTCTGTACAATCTTTCTAAGCCAGAGACTGAGGCCATGGAGAAATATATTTCGGATTCGCTGGCTGCTGGTTTAATTAGACCTTCTTCTTCCCCTGTTGGCGCAGGTTTTTTCTTTGTCTCTAAGAAGGATGGTTCTCTTCGGCCTTGTATTGACTACCGGAGATTAAATGCTATAACCATAAAGAATAAGTATCCTCTGCCACTTGAGTCTGCCTTCAACTCTCTCCATGGCTCAACAATCTTCACAAAGCTAGATCTCCGCAACGCATATCATCTGGTCAGGATAAAAGAGGGAGATGAGTGGAAGACAGCCTTCAAGACCCCACTCGGCCATTTTGAGTATCAAGTCATGCCTTTTGGACTTTGTAATGCCCCTGCTGTTTTCCAAGCCTTAGTTAATGATGTGCTGAGAGACTTCCTGAACCGTTTTGTTTTCGTCTATTTAGACGATATCCTCATCTTTTCCCACAACCTCACCGAACATATACAACATGTCCGACAAGTCCTGCAGAGACTTCTGGAGAATCGCCTATTCGTTAAGGCCGAGAAGTGTGATTTTCATAAGAACACTGTTTCTTTTCTCGGATACATTTTTGAGAGTGGGCAGGTCCGAGCAGATCCTGAGAAGGTCAAAGCTGTTACCGAATGGCCAGTCCCAACTTCTGTCAAGCAGCTGCAACGTTTCTTGGGTTTTGCTAATTTTTATCGCAGATTCATTCGCAATTATAGCCGCATCGCAGCTCCCCTGACAAGACTTACATCGCCTACAGTCCCATTTGTCTGGTCTGAGCCGGCGGCTCAGGCTTTTGTCAAGTTAAAGGATCTATTCACCACTGCTCCTGTCCTCCTCCACCCTGATCTCAACCATCAATTTGTGGTGGAGGTTGATGCTTCTGATGTCGGCGTTGGAGCTGTCTTGTCCCAACGATCCCCAGAGTCTCAGAAGTTACATCCTTGTGCCTTTTTCTCTCGACGTCTAACACCAGCTGAGCAGAACTACCATGTCGGTGATAGGGAACTCTTAGCCATCAAACTCGCCCTGGAGCAGTGGCGCCATTGGTTGGAGGGATCCAAAGTGCCATTCCTCATCTGGACTGACCATAAGAACCTGGAATACCTACAGTCTGCTAGACAAATGAATCCCCGACAGGCCCGTTGGTCTCTTTTCTTCAATCGATTCCACTTCACGCTGTCATACAGACCTGGGTCCAAAAACCAGAAACCGGACTCTCTCTCTCGCCAATTTCCACCCAAGACTGCAGTTTCACCTGATACCATCTTACCTGCAACCTGTGTTGTAGCCGCTGTTTCCTGGGAGGTGGAGGACAGGGTTAGAGGCCCAACAGCAACAGCCTGACCCTGGCACAGGTCCCCGTAACCGCCTTTATGTCCCCAATTCTGTACGTTCCCAAGTCCTCCAGTGGGGACATTCCTCCCGCCTAGCATGCCACCCTGGTTCTGTGCGAACACTTTCTTTTCTGAGACGCAGATTCTGGTGGCCCACAATGGATAAAGATGTCCGGGAGTTTGTTGCAGCCTGTACGACGTGTGCACGCAGTAAGTCATCGCATCAGCCACCTGCGGGATTTCTTCGTCCATTACCTGTTCCAAGCAGACCCTGGTCGCACATTGCTCTGGACTTTGTCACTGGTCTTCCAGCCTCAAGAGGTAACACCACCATCCTCACAGTTGTTGATCGCTTTTCCAAAGCTGTTCACTTTATTGCCCTTCCCAAACTTCCTACTGCCAAGGAGACAGCCAACTTACTTGTTCATCATGTCTTTCGGCTCCATGGTCTGCCCACAGACATAGTATCAGACAGAGGACCCCAATTTACATCCCAGGTATGGAAGTCGTTTTGTCACTCACTCGGGGCCACTGTGAGCCTGTCTGGTTTCCATCCCCAGACCAATGGCCAGGCTGAGAGGTCTAATCAGGATCTGGAAACTGCCCTGAGATGTGTGGCTGAGTCCAACCCCTCCTCCTGGTGTGACCATCTGGACTGGGTAGAGTATGCTCACAACTCCCTTACCTCTTCTGCTTCAGGCTTATCACCTTTCGAATGCTCCCTGGGATATCAGCCGCCCCTGTTTCCAGCACAGGAGGTGGAGGTTTCTGTGCCGTCGGTCCAGCTACACATCCGCCGCTGCCGACGGATTTGGAGGAAGGCTCGAACTGCGCTCCTTCATGCCTCCGTACGTACCCGCCGCATGGCGGATCGTCATCGGACTCCTGGACCCCATTACGCACCTGGCCAAAAGGTTTGGTTATCAGCAAAGAACATTCCATTGCGTACTGATGCCAAGAAGTTGGCCCCCCGCTTTTTGGGTCCTTTTGAGGTTGAGCGGATCATTAATCCCACCGTGGTCAAACTGAAACTCCCCAGTTCCATGAGAGTCCACCCTTCTTTCCATGTCTCCCAACTCAAGCCTGTTTCCTCTAGTCCTCTCGTCCCTCCTTCCAGACCCCCTCCTCCCGCCCGGCTTGTGGCGGGTCGCCCTGCCTATTCTGTCCGGCGTCTCCTGGATGTGCGGCGTCGGGGTCGTGGCTTCCAGTTTCTGGTGGACTGGGAAGGGGTATGGTCCTGAGGAGCGTGGCTGGGTTCCGCGCTCATTTATTCTGGATGCCTCCCTGGTCCGGGATTTTCGTCGTGTTCATCCGGAGAAGTTTCGGTCGCCCGGTGGCTCCCGTGGAGGGGGGGGGTACAGTTGTGGTTCCTGCTCTGACCTGTGCTGCAGTGGGTGTGCCTGTTTCCCTGGCAATCAAGTCCACACCAGGTTCTCATCGGGTAATCAGCAGCAGCAGCAAGATAAAAGGCCAGCTCAGTTCACCAGTCATCGCCTGATTGTTGTGTCATCTGTGGTAACAGCTCTCGGCCATTGCAGCATTTCAGCTTAAGAATTTAAACTGCTTGTTTCACAACTGTCTGTTCTGTCACCAGTGCATGATTCCTGCCCGCCAACCTGCCCGCCTGCCCGCCAGCCTGCCTGCCTGGCCACCTACCATTCTGCCCAGGAGAACAATAAACCTGTCCTAGTATCCACATCCAATCTGCACTTGGGTCCTTGTTTGTCCTACACTACAACAGACACACATAAACACACACCAGATACATGCATGTTCAATTGCTTCCTTCTGACGTGAACCTTTCTTAAACGAGGATCCTAACCCCTGTAGGCCCTGATGACACAATCTGCCCCAGGGTTGCTGTGATTGATGACTTTTAACCAGGGCCAGGCTCAACCACAGACACACACAAACAGACATTACTCACCTCAGAGATAAGCAAATGGTCCGCAAGCTGCCAATGGCTCTACAAACACTGGTAACACTGGCTTCGTTTCAGAAGAGCTCTCTTTTTTTTTTTTTTTTTTTTTTCCCTTCTTTTAACCTGTCCTGTCCAGCATCTCAGCATACAGAACAGCAATCTGCATGCCATATTTTTGCCAGACAGATTTGCTCTGTCAAGGGAGACATCTCATGTAAATAGCTGCCCTTGATAATCTGAATATTTTTATTATGATAATTATTTTATATTTTTCCCCTTTTATCATTTTGCAATCATCGTCAGTCTTGATATGGCCGAGCTGGACCTGGCAGGGAAAGAGGAAAAAAAAGAGGAAATGAAAGGAGGAAAAAAGAGAGAAGAAAGGCGTGTCTAAGCTGCTAAAGTTACAGGATTTGCAAAACAATATAAAGTACTGAAAAAATACAAGACATGAGTAGGATAGTGACAATATTCAAAAAGAAAAAAAAGTGAATGAATTAATAAAATAACAATTACAATACCAACCGTTATCAAACATACCTACAGAGATTCATCAGCAACATTTAGACCATCCCCCCAACAACCCCTCCCCACAACCCTCCTGCTGCTTCCTAACAGCGGGAGGGTTGGATGCTGGTGATGCATATATATATATATATATATATATATATATATATACTGCTCAAAAAAATAAAGGGAACACTAAAGTGACATGTTGTAGATCTGAATGAATGAAATGTTATATGTATATATATATATATATATCTGTCTCAAGGAGGGCATTAGTGATCACTCTGATAAAGATTTACCATGTGATCATTCCTTTGTGTGTATTCAGTATAGATGTATAGATTAGGCCATGGGTGGTGGGGGTAGGGCCCCATGTATTTCAGTCTGACGTAGTCAACCAACAATGCAGCACAATTCAGGTAGTCTGTCATTAGGGAACGGTTGGAGGTGCGATTAATTTGACATGAAAGACACTTACTGTTTGCTTATCACAGTAAACACTGCATTAACGCTTCGTGGTTCTGCAGTACAAAACACAAGATTTCAGACATGCAACAGTTCCTGATGAGCACTATTTGTCTTACAATGAATATTTCAGGATGACAGTTAAACTAGTGATGAGACACAGAGTAAATGCTTCGAAGTGTGTTTAGATATCCAGGAAGTGTTTAGTAAAGGACACATGGAGGCATGCGTTGCTGTCATACAAGTCAGAGGCCTCGCTAAATATAGTAGTTAATGAAGTGGTTTTAATTTTGGTCCAGGAATTTACAGACATAAAGTCCAAAGAATTTACATCACAATTTTGTCTTTTTTTTTTTTTTTAGCTAAGGGAGGAGGTTTCCCCTGGTATGTGTTCTACTACCACAGAACAATACTTATAATACATCAGCCAGAATCTTATCCACTCTATTTACAAGCAAGTAACTAAAACACAGCTTTTTAGGTTGTTATCTTGTGCACATGAGAAACAATGCTTCACTGACATTTTTCCCCAACTGGTGAACTTACAGTTGATGTCAAATTGTGTCAAAATGACCTTTTAGGGAGCTCACCTGAACCTTTGTAATTTTGTTCATCAGAGTTGGCCTCTGCAGAGGTGATATTCCCATTTTTGACTGGGATGTGATAGAGGTTTACAGCTGGCTGCATCGTCCCAAACCTGCACCTCGTTTCATTTGTGCTGTGTGCTATCTTCATTTATTCTCCACCATTCACACTTGGACTGATGTTTAAATATCTGAACAGATCTCAGCAGTGATCCAGTACAAAACCATAAGGCTGTGTGAAGCTGCACATATTTGACCTGGACTGAAACTAGGCCTGATGCTGTTCAGGACTCACAACTCATCAGTACTTCATCCTCCCTTTCCACTTCTCGCTGTACAGGCTCAAGCAGGCAGATGAAAGGAGCGTCCACAGCAGGCCTTGGCTCCACCCCCACCCCTTCCCAACCCCCACCATCCATCACAATCAACGCCAGCAGTCGGCCCAATTAGGCCCCCGGAACACTCAGGGCCACGACTTGATTGTTAACACTGTGAAAATACAGAGAGAAGAGGGGGTGGAGGGGTGAAGGGGTGATGATGGGATACTGAAAACTTCAGGGGGAGTTTGGGGAGAAATGAAGAGGAAGAGGGGGAGGAAGGTCAGATAGCTGGCGGCCCATTTCCTCTCTAATGGCCTCCAAACGAGGGAATATGATGGAATGTTGCCCTGTAACACAGGTGACCCGGAGTAGGGTCTACTTAGGGACCCTCACACACACACACGCACACACACACACACACACATGCAAACACATCTCCCAACAAGCCATTAAAAGAAACATGAATGGTAATAACTATGCATACAAAAGCACGCACAAGGGAAAGTCATCAACACAAATTATGAGCTAAAGCGCGCCAAGGAGAGGTTGTTCTTCAACCTACTCATGCATGTAACACACACACACGAACACTTGTAGCGTCATTTCCAAGCAATCCCATAACGCCCCCTCCTTCCAACCACCATCAGTCACTGATTTCTCTCTGTTCACTCATTGAAAAACCATAAAGAGCTGCGGTGCACTTGGCTGTTCTAGTCGAATAAGTCTTCAGTCTTTGCTGGAATTCTCAGTAAACAGCACATACAACAACCAGCCTAGAAAGATACCATCACTGACCATGTGTAAGATGTCTTCCTCCCACGCATGAGACTCTCAGTCGTTTCCACAGAGCTACTATGGCCTCATAACCGAGAAACACATCAAGTAAACTTAGATGTGCTCTATCATGCCAAGTCTATTAACCAGTGAAGCTGCCATTAAGAAATACTTGAAGAGTCAATACAAACAAACACATGCAGCCAACACAAAGTGTGTTTACTGCCAAGAGTCATGAAACTACTTGCTATAATAGTTTAGAGGGAAAATCTTAAGCATGATGTTCTCAGTGACAGATTTAGGTTTACCAATGGACATGTTGTTGAGAGGCTGCCAGGTAAAGACTGGCTACATCTGAAAGCTTGCACACTTCCCTTAAGAAAAATCCTATACTTATGAGAAAGCAATCCCAGCGTAATTTTACGCTCCTTTTACATCGTCACGTCCGTGTCAATTGTCACGGCTTGTATCAACGTGTTTGTTGGGCAATATATCCACTAGAGGGCCGTGCCGAGTTCAAAGGTTCCTTCTGAGTTTTTGACATCAGCTTTAAACGACAGCAGAAATGGCGATGCTGGAGGAGATTGGAGATAATGTACATTCTGAGAGGAATACATAAACAGATGATCATTAGATAGCGGCCTTTAATGTCTCTCACTGGTTGCACTATACTGGAAAACACTGCTCTCAGTTTCTGCTGCTCCATTTACTACATCTGACGATACATCGGCAAACTGTGTACACAAAAGGTAGGTAGAAGGCTCAGTCCGTGTGGGTATGCATATTTATATTTAGCTGAGCGGAAATGAGCATGTTTTATGAGCCACTGGAAGTGTGCAGTGGTGTAGTCGCAGGTTGAGGCTTTGTCTTTAGCCTGCTCTGTGTTGTTTCTTGTTGTTTTGCTGTGGCAGGACCATTTAAGAAGACAGGCAAACTACTGACAATGAATAGTCCTGTTTGCTTCTCCTTCTGCTGCACAGATGGCAATATACTTTACAGGTTACCTTCAAATCTTCCTCATTACTTCTGCCAAGACAGAGGTCATGTTTTTGGCAGCGTTTGTCTGTCTGTCTGTTAATAAGTTGAGGATGGCGTTTGGTGAAATTATCAGATATTGAATAAGAAACAAGTGATCCAATCACTGCCTTGATCCAGTTTTTTAAATATATTCTTTATTATTAGGAGAAAGAGATCATTTTGCCAAATCAAAGCTCAACAGATAATGCCCAGAAACACAAAAAACTAAACAAACAAATAAACAAAAGAGAACAAACAAGATGATTAATGGTACATGTTAAATACAGTAAGAGCTAACCCAGACGGCAACACTGGAGAAAATGCTAATTTCTTCAGAAACTTTAAGACTCTTTTCGCCATTTGCTTCATTTTGCCGTTTCAGGGTGTGTTTCCAGGGCCAAGGATTCTAAGTAAGATGTGGCATCTCTCCTGATGAGGGAAATAGATAATGAAATCATGTTGTACTATGCATAATAGTGCTGAAAGGTTTGTAAGTTGGTGGTTTTTTTGGTCTTCTGTGATTTTTCTCTGGTGAGTGGCCCTGTGGAATCACTGAGATCTTCTATACTTCCAAAGTGTGGAAATGTCAGTGTCACAAGTATGAATATCTTCAATGCCCAACAATATCAGCAATGTCAACTCAGCATGCTCTCCTACTTCATAACTCGGTTTCCCATCAAGCACCACGGAAATCATACATCTTTGTTGTTTGTGTCTTCTTTGCATTTAACCTTTAGCAGATGCTGTTGTCCAAAATGTTTTTTTTAAGTGTTTTTGTTACAGTTTGAACATGTTTGATGAACAATCGTCACAAGTTAGCACAGCACAGCTCAGCGCAGGTTGTCTGCTAAAGCAACACTGATACCGTCACCTTCTTAAAACAATGGCCTAAGTCCCTTTTTCAGCTTTTTAAATCACAAAGAATAATTTCTTACAGATATGTGGTTGATATTTTTTAGAAAAACTTGGAAAAAATGACGTAGAATATTACTTTAAGAGGGTGATGATATGTAAATCCATACTTGAGGGTAATAAACATCGGTGTGCACAAGTGAGATGTCTGGGATTTATGTGTAAATCGTGAGCCAGGTTTCAAACGACTTCATAAAACAAGGAAGCAGCAGTCTGCAGTGTTTCCACATCATTTTTTTATGTATTGGCATGGCTTGACTGGAATCTCAACACAGCAAATGAATTAAAAAGAAAGGTATCGGTTTGTATCAGTCACAGGGGCCTGCATGCAATGACAGCCTAAAGTAAAGCAGACTATGTTGGAACATACCATAATGCACATTTAGTCTGCCTTTAATATTTCATGAGAAGACATGAAATTGTTCCAGATCTGCAGCTCTACATAGGTATGTCCTATTATTTTGGTAAGAGCACATAAGTTAGAGATTTTGTTAATGAGAACATCTGCTTTGGTACTGCTCTGCACTGCTAAGAGGCCTCATCGCCACTGCCTTTTTAATCATTACCTGCGTTGCCAAGAATGCTGTAAAAAGACTTCAGCATTAAATCCTCCTTCTCGCTATTCTGCAAAGAAATAAGTGCAACACTAAAAAGAAAAAACAGGAAAGTTTGTGCAGAATCTGCATTTAGAAATCTACATTGTTGCACACGCTTATATAGAGCTCTGACACACACACATTTGGACTTCGCTGTATTTAAAAAAAAACCCTCCTGATTAGCTTACGGCCCACGTCCCGCTTCCGAGCCCCAGTCCTGCTGCCCAGTCATGTAAGTTAGGTGGATTCTGATGAAACAGGGTGTGTGAGCGGTGACACACTTCTCTCTGGTTAGCTCAAGGTCTGACTCAAGGTCTGTTTGGAAGCGATTTCCTTCGGCATCCTGGCTGAAGGTGCCAAGCTCTAAGCAGAACCTGCTGTTCCTACCATTTCTGGTAACAAGATCTCACTTCGTTTGGATTAGTAAGCGAGACCAACTGAGCTCTGTCTGTTTTTGTTCTGCTGTTTTTGTGAGTGTGGGTGGGTGGGAGCTGGCATGTGCTGCATACCTTCCAGTTTCATCTACCTTGGTGTTGTATAAAGAAAAGATGAGGTAGAAACAAGGATATGGATGCGAATTTATTCATTTTTCATGTGCATGTGTGTGTGTGTGTGTGTGTGTGAAACAGATGTCCTTTCAGCAGTGAAATACACTCATTCCTCTGCAGTTCAGCCTGAAATGGCCAGATTTTGGTAATAGTGGTTTCTGCTGGTTTTCGTGTCCATTTATCTCTTTTATCCGTCAACTATACCAACTCCCACACACACATTTTTATTTACTGGAGCTCCAGTTTTGCTTTCCGTTTCTTCTTTCTTCCTTGAAAGAAGCGGGGAGAGGCTGCTTGTTGTGAGCGGGGAAATGTGACGGATGAGAGAACCTGTTTGGTGGAACGAAGGATGGATGTGCGGGTGGAGCCCGTACCCCCATCCACTATACAATACAGCGTAACCGGCCCCTGCTCTGCCCATATCCACAGACAGCCGTGTCTGACGGGCCTGACAACAACAGAAAAGGTGTGGAATTGCAATTGTGAGGGAGGATTTTTCCATGCCTTCACGCTCTCTTCACGCAGTGTGTATCTTCCCAGAAACCGTGCGAGGAAGCTCGCGTGTGTCCGTGCGTGTGATCCAATGCAGTTTGATTTTGAAGACTGTTTTTAACGTGCAGCTGAGCTCGTCCTAAGAAACGTTTATATTCAAACCACATGTGCGGGTCTGCTTAGCCTGCTGCCATGCAGCTATGGGGAAACCCCTTGTATAGCACACACACACACACACACACACACACACACACACACACACACACACACACACACAGAGACAGGATGAATTGTGTAGTCTTCATAGAGGAAGAGTGACATGTCACGCTAACGTGTTAAAGGCTGAAGATGATCTGCTATTAGGCCAAGAAAAGTTTGATGGATGTGCAAAGAGAGTTCCCTCTAAGATTCTCCAAATCTTTTCTACATAATGTAGGCCTATGTGTGTGTGTGTGTGTGTGTGTGTGTGTGTGTGTGTGTGTGTGTGTGAATTCCCTCACATTCTTAAGGATCAGTGTGAGGAAACTCAGTGTTCCTCCAGCTGTGGGTTATATTTGCTCGCTATTCGTCCCGTACACACGCTTCACCCTGCTTTGTCCAAGTTGCCTACATGCCTGCAGATTCTGCAGAGGAAATGAAGCCGACAAACCTCAGGAGAGCTGCAGTGTAAGGAATATCGAGATGATGCTGGGTGGAGGTGGGGGGGCTTTACCTGAGGTGTGAATCTTCTCCACAGTGTGGTGCAGTAATTATTGGGTTTCGATTTGGGTAATTGAGGGGCAGCAATTTGTGGCTGCTTTAAGGCAAACCCCCCCCCCACCCCCCCCACCCCACCACCCCACCACCACCTCAAACCACACACATACACACACATACACACAATCAGGCTGATTTCCTCCAGAGTAGAGGGGCTCCACAAGCTCCTAAGAGGGGAAATCCACCCTATAAAAAGTTTTTTGCCAGCTACAAACGCTCCAACAGGCTCCACACTGTTCAGCCCAGATGCCTGACAAAAGTCCTAAACAAAGGTTGTATTTTTGCAAAATAAGGAGGAACAGTATCGTTATGAATCGTTAACTTTTACAAGCTTGCAGCAGCTTTGCACGCTGCCTCGGCGCTGGCACACGAGAGTTAAACCTCTCATGTTGTAGGCAGCATAAGAGTCTCTGTGTCATAATGCAGATTACAGTACGGTACTCTGGCCGCGCCGGGAAGGCCTGAATGAGCCCCGTCAGCCGGACCTCACATGTAAAAAGTCGATTTTCCCACTGATGCAAAGTTATTTTTGGAGCGAAGCGATCGGTTCTGGATGCTTCTCACTGGCTCTAAGAAAATGCAAAGAAATTCTTGGAGATAAAAACCTCATGAATTTCCCCCTGAACATCTCAGAACGCTGCAATCAGACCGGAGCAGAGTGTTTTTGTCTCTGAATGGGACAACATAAGCTGGCCTCTGGTGCAGAAATGCAACCTCTGGCCAGGAGCGAAGCTTAGAAAAACAACTCAAATAATATGGATGCAGACCATGACTGGAACATCTCACTCCACATTGACGGGGGGGAGGACGTCGACCTCTCAACTTTCACCTTTGTCCCTCGGGTTAAGCTATTGCTGCCTCTGAGGTCTTCTTGGCACTTTAAATGGCTTTCAGGATTAAATCTCCTTCATGCGGCACCAGAACGGTTCAGCAGGTTCTCCTACCAGCGAATGAAAAGAGAATCACAATCGCATTATTTCAGAAAATACATGCAAAACATGTTTATTAAGAAAATACACAAAAAAAGTAGATATGAACTATTTTTCATTTGTTTGCACAGCTTGCACAGAGCAGCTAAGTGTTACCAGTCTGGAGCAGACGAAGCGTGCACAGTCTGGAACGCTTGTCTTTCCGAACGCTTCCTGATCAGGTTTCTTTTCAGAAACGTCTCGAAGAAAACAACAGTTTCTCCAGGAAAACGAGGAGCGAGACAAAAGACAGCGAGACGTCTCGAATAAATCATGAGCTTGAAAGCAAACGACATTATTCAATAGGAAATTATGCATTAGTGGAGAAAATTTCATTGGGACCAATGAGAGGTATTGATGTCAGCATTACTGGTTGGGCTGACTGTTGGAACCCAGTTTGCGATTAGAGACGAGGGAACAGGGGGGGGGGGGGGGGGTCAGCCCAGTGTACAGCCTCTTTGTCTCGGATGCACTACAGAGATGTGAGGCTCTGGCCTGGTCCTGGGATCTGGAGGTCAGCCAGGGCTGGAGGGGTAGCCAAGAGTGCAGAAGTGGCCACTCGGTCCCAGTCTGACACAAAGAGGCCTTTCTCTGGTCTGCAGGTCTACGGCGGCGCGGGACGTCACACGCAGACAGCGAACACACACACACACGCAGATACTGTAACACACTGCTGCTGTGCGCTAAAAGATTCCACGTTTTCTGGATTTGCTGCTTGCGCAGATCGTTTCAACACAGTCACATACTTTTCTCTTTCTTTTCTACGTTACGTCACATAGATCCATCTGAGTCTGGAAAAACCAGACTTTTTTAAGGGGAACCTCTATTGTTTCCTCTCCTCATTTCCCAGACCCCCAACCTTCATCCTCCTGAAGCTTGTAAAGGGGGGGACGGTGAGGTCTGGCCTGGGTTAAGCAGTCCCAGCTCTCCTGGCCAGTTAATGAAGCCTAATTAGCTTGATTAAAGCCTAATTAGGAACTGAGAGTAAAAGGAGACTGGTCCTCATAATGACGACCTTTCACCTTTGAGCTTTAGCTCCTTTCCCCTTAGATCAGAGTAAACTGGGAAGAAGCAGTAAATGAGCCAGACCAGTGTGTGTGTGTGTGTGTGTGTGTGTGTGTGTACATAGGTGGAGGAGTGGTGATCGTGTCCTGTTGACACAGAGCAGCCTTGGCTTCCCTGCTGCTTTAACTCTTTAGACAGAGCTCACACACGTGCACACACATGTTTACACTCGCACATAATGCTTGCTCACACTCCGGTTTGGTCACGTATGTGAGTCTTCCTCTCATAAGAGAACATTTAAAGGATCATGCTGTCAAAAAGTTTCCATATGTTAATAACACATGCCAGGCCAATCAGGAGTTCTGAATGTTCAAAAACCACAACTAGAGAAGTGGACATGTTTCGCTGCTAATGCCGTGTCTTCCTGCATCCAAACTTGGCAACTTCCAACACAAAATCATACTTTCTTATTCTTGGCAAGCATCTCCAACAGACGTTTGACTGTGGGGCAGAATACTTGCACTGGGAACAGATTAACTTTCATCATTCCTACTGGGAAATCAGAGCACTCCAGCAGGAAATGGTGGAGGAGAAGAAAAAAAAGGATCTGCAGCCAGTTGTGTTGCAGAAATGCAACCGACTGACAAGTTCTCAAAGAACGTGCGCTTTGCATGACAAAAACTGTGAACTGCCGTCGTGAAAGCTGCATGAAACGGTCCGCTGTGCTGCAACTACAGCAAACACAACTAGTTTAAAAAGATATTCATCGTACTGACAGAACCTGGGCAGCAGGCATCGCCTCGCTGTCTCAGTGTTGGGACACAAATATGGACACTGTTTGCACAGGTAACGTTCACCAGTTCTTTTACCAGTGGCACAGGTAACGTTCACCAGTTCTTTTACCAGTGGCACAGGTAACGTTCACCAGTTCTTTTACCAGTGGCACAGGTAACGTTCACCAGTTCTTTTACCAGTGGCACAGGTAACGTTCACCAGTTCTTTTACCAGTGGCACAGGTAACGTTCACCAGTTCTTTTACCAGTGGCACAGGTAACTTTCACCAGTTCTTTTACCAGTGGCACAGGTAACTTTCACCAGTTCTTTTACCAGTGGCACAGGTAACGTTCACCAGTTCTTTTACCAGTGGCACAGGTAACGTTCACCAGTTCTTTTACCAGTGGCACAGGTAACTTTCACCAGTTCTTTTATCAGTGGCACAGGTAACGTTCACCAGTTCTTTTACCAGTGGCACAGGTAACGTTCACCAGTTCTTTTACCAGTGGCACAGGTAAGGTTCACCAGTTCTTTTACCAGTGGCACAGGTAACGTTCACCAGTTCTTTTACCAGTGGCACAGGTAACGTTCACCAGTTCTTTTACCAGTGGCACAGGTAACGTTCACCAGTTCTTTTACCAGTGGCACAGGTAACTTTCACCAGTTCTTTTACCAGTGGCACAGGTAACGTTCACCAGTTCTTTTACCAGTGGCACAGGTAACGTTCACCAGTTCTTTTACCAGTGGCACAGGTAACTTTCACCAGTTCTTTTATCAGTGGCACAGGTAACGTTCACCAGTTCTTTTACCAGTGGCACAGGTAACGTTCACCAGTTCTTTTACCAGTGGCACAGGTAACTTTCACCAGTTCTTTTACCAGTGGCACAGGTAACGTTCACCAGTTCTTTTACCAGTGGCACAGGTAACGTTCACCAGTTCTTTTACCAGTGGCACAGGTAAGGTTCACCAGTTCTTTTACCAGTGGCACAGGTAAGGTTCACCAGTTCTTTTACCAGTGGCACAGGTAACGTTCACCAGTTCTTTTACCAGTGGCACAGGTAACGTTCACCAGTTCTTTTACCAGTGGCACAGGTAACGTTCACCAGTTCTTTTACCAGTGGCACAGGTAAGGTTCACCAGTTCTTTTACCAGTGGCACAGGTAACTTTCACCAGTTCTTTTACCAGTGGCACAGGTAACGTTCACCAGTTCTTTTACCAGTGGCACAGGTAAGGTTCACCAGTTCTTTTACCAGTGGCACAGGTAACGTTCACCAGTTCTTTTACCAGTGGCACAGGTAACGTTCACCAGTTCTTTTACCAGTGGCACAGGTAACGTTCACCAGTTCTTTTACCAGTGGCACAGGTAACTTTCACCAGTTCTTTTACCAGTGGCACAGGTAACGTTCACCAGTTCTTTTACCAGTGGCACAGGTAACGTTCACCAGTTCTTTTACCAGTGGCACAGGTAACGTTCACCAGTTCTTTTACCAGTGGCACAGGTAACTTTCACCAGTTCTTTTATCAGTGGCACAGGTAACGTTCACCAGTTCTTTTACCAGTGGCACAGGTAACGTTCACCAGTTCTTTTACCAGTGGCACAGGTAACGTTCACCAGTTCTTTTATCAGTGGCACGAAGGTGAAATTATTCGCTCAGGTACTATCTGCCTGCATACAGCCTCTCAATACCAAATATGTTAAATTAAATGATTTATTTAGAAAATCTGATTTGAACAGTATGACAAATACATTAAAAAAAAGAATGAAAACATATAAACGTATAAACTACTGCTGGTAAAGGAGAAGCACGCTCGTTTGTTCGGAGAAAAGCTTCAGAACGAAGGAAGAGATGAAGTCAGTCAGATAAAATGTCACAACATGCCAAGTGTGGGATCATTTCAAACTCAAACCAAAGACACAGACGGGAAAAATTCATCACCACTCAGGTGAAACGCAGCACACAGGACGCAACCAGCAGCGTCTTGCCTCACGTTCTCTCATGACATTAGAGGGAATTTTGCCATTTTCACTGCTGGATGTGAAAGAAAACGCATGAAGGATGAAGAGACGAGAAATTTTACTCAAACTGACAGAAATCTTGCTGTTAACTGTACAGGAGAAGAAGGTATAAAACAGATATAACAGTCATTTAACTTGTCAAACTTCATGTACATACAAACAAAAATATGTTAAATTTAATTACAATTCTCACTGATCATCATATAAATTCTTCCAATTCATTTAATCTTCTGCCATTAACACGACCAACGTGTTTCCACCAGATTCTGAAAGCTAGTTGCATAGTTTTGTACTGATAAACTGAGCATTATGGTGGCGGCTGCATCTGGTTTTACTGGGTTTTATATATCTTACAAGATAAATGCAAATGCATGAGAGCAGGATAAAATGGATAAAACACTGATCTGTTATTGTGTTGCATAAAGAGCGGTAGGATCAGGCTGAAGGTTTAAATCTGCACAACAAATCGGATATTTATGAAACATCGCTGTTTGAAGTTAGGATATATTTTAACACTTTATAAAGAAAACTATCATATACAAATATAAATGTTCTCGAGTCAACATATAGAAAAAGTCCACAAGGTTTTACACACCCAACTGTATTTTTTTAATTTGGCAAATTTTAAACTGCTGACAAATTTAATTTAATTTTATTTTATTTTATTTTATTTGTATGCATTTATTGGTCTTGGTTGTTACATTTTATCCTGTAATCACGACAAAGTAAAGACGGACACTACTTGTGAAATGATCTATTTTTTATTGCCTTGTTTAAAGCCAGAATGACACAGAAGCTGCAAATGCAGCCAGAATGCAGTAGAGTTTAATGTAGTATATAAATATGTTGCTATTAATGACTTTTGTACAGTTACTACTCTGTTGCATTACTGTCACAAGATCTTCAAAGAAAAGGGAAAAATCTTTTCCGCTTAATCAGTCCATTATAACTCCTTATTAATCAATTATTAAAATAATCAATAGCTGCAGCTCTTAAAGAGACCCATGTAAACGAGCGTTTTCTACTGCATGTGGTGGAAGATCAGATGACTATTTTTGTCCATGGCTTTGAAGAGAGCATACTGTAGATAATGGCCTCAGGCCCCCAAAGGACCTGCAAACTGCAGGCTCTGAGTGCTTTAATGACTTCACCCACAATTACACAAAATTGCTGGTTTTGTTTGTCTAATTGTTTCTAAATCTTCATCCATCCTTCCTTTTCCTGCACAGCAGAAAACCGAGGTTTTGTTCTAGACAAGGCTGTCAGTAAAGTATAGTTTACTCAACTAATAGGAAGAAAATCCACTAAGAAGTACAATGTTTGAGAATATTTTAAGTTTGTTCTGCTGCTGAGTGAGACAGAAACCCGGGGAGAAGTGTGGGAAGGGGGGTGTGAGGTGATACAGTTGGAGCATAATTTTATAAAAAAAATAAATTAATTAAAAAAAAACTGCTTTTCAAACAGACACAATTACCTGAAATAAAACTCTGAGTCAGCTAAAACCACGCAGGCTCTGTAGCTTCAGGTGGTTTTATGATAAAAATGTAGCTGTAAAAAGGGTCCAAATGTGTGAAAAGGCAGAAGTGAGACCGTCCGAGCGGCTCATCTGTCAGCTGAACACTCCACATGCTGTTTGTGTGTCTGGGTATGTGTGTGCTTTATAGCCTGTGAAATGAAGATGGGGGCAAGGTAATGTAGGGAGGAGGTGGAGGAGGGGCTGGTGGGGTCATGAGATAATCAACCACTGATTCAAGTCAAAGTACTAACACACACTGTCTCTCCTGGGCCTGAGATAACCAAGTCAAGAGCCCGGGGGTCAGAGGTCAGGGCCCTGGCTCAGAGGGAACACATGGAAGGGATAAAGAGGCTCTGGATTCCATAAAGCATGAGCAGGGACGGACTTATTTATGGCTGCACGGAAAACATGACAACCCAACTCCCTCCTCTCCCGTCCAGCCGACTCGCAGCAAGGAAGAGACAGATATCATCAGGAGAGAAAAGATGTCGAGAAAATCGTCACCTTCTGACCGAAAGCCAAATTAAAAACAGAGGGAACTTTTAAACAACAATAATGCATGAATGGAGGATGCAGGAGGGAACTAAAGCAGCCGATTATGGCGACGAGCGGAACTTTGTCATTTAAACCACAGAAACTCGTGGCGTGCTGCTTGTTTCCAAAAAGGCACCCGGCTGGTTTGATGCAGTGTTCACATGAACGACAACGAAGATACTGAATAAATCCACACTTGTAGCTTCTCTCTTCTGTTTACAACCTCATCGTCGTTTTCTTTCTTTACACTTTTCCTTTGAGGTAAAAGTTTGTGTCTCTGTAGTATTTGCAGTGTTTGCAGTGTTTACAGTATTTGCAGTGTTTACAGTATTTGCAGTGTTTGCAGTATTTACAGTATTTGCAGTATTTGCAGTATTTACAGTATTTCCAGTATTTGCAGTATTTGCAGTGTTTACAGTGTTTGCAGTGTTTGCAGTGTTTGCAGTATTTGCAGTATTTGCAGTGTTTGCAGTATTTATAGTATTTGCAGTATTTGCAGTATTTGCAGTATTTGCAGTATTTGCAGTGTTTACAGTGTTTGCAGTGTTTGCAGTGTTTGCAGTATTTGCAGTGTTTGCAGTGTTTGCAGTGTTTACAGTATTTCCAGTATTTGCAGTATTTGCAGTGTTTACAGTGTTTACAGTGTTTGCAGTGTTTACAGTATTTGCAGTGTTTGCAGTATTTGCAGTATTTACAGTATTTCCAGTATTTGCAGTATTTGCAGTGTTTACAGTGTTTACAGTGTTTGCAGTGTTTGCAGTGTTTGCAGTATTTGCAGCGTTTACAGTATTTCCAGTATTTGCAGTGTTTGCAGTGTTTACAGTGTTTACAGTGTTTGCAGTGTTTGCAGTATTTGCAGTATTTGCAGTGTTTGCAGTATTTACAGTATTTGCAGTATTTGCAGTATTTGCAGTATTTCCAGTATTTGCAGTATTTGCAGTGTTTACAGTGTTTGCAGTGTTTGCAGTGTTTGCAGTATTTGCAGTATTTGCAGTGTTTGCAGTGTTTACAGTATTTCCAGTATTTGCAGTATTTGCAGTGTTTACAGTGTTTACAGTGTTTGCAGTGTTTACAGTATTTGCAGTGTTTGCAGTATTTGCAGTATTTACAGTATTTCCAGTATTTGCAGTATTTGCAGTGTTTACAGTGTTTGCAGTGTTTGCAGTGTTTGCAGTGTTTGCAGTATTTGCAGTGTTTACAGTATTTCCAGTATTTGCAGTGTTTGCAGTGTTTACAGTGTTTACAGTGTTTGCAGTGTTTACAGTATTTGCAGTGTTTGCAGTATTTGCAGTATTTGCAGTATTTGCAGTGTTTGCAGTGTTTACAGTATTTACAGTGTTTGCAGTATTTGCAGTATTTGCAGTATTTGCAGTGTTTACAGTATTTGCAGTGTTTACAGTATTTGCAGTATTTGCAGTGTTTGCAGTATTTGCAGTATTTGCAGTGTTTACAGTGTTTGCAGTGTTTGCAGTATTTGCAGTGTTTGCAGTATTTGCAGTATTTGCAGTGTTTACAGTATTTGCAGTGTTTACAGTGTTTGCAGTATTTGCAGTATTTGCAGTGTTTACAGTGTTTACAGTATTTGCAGTATTTACAGTGTTTACAGTGTTTGCAGTATTTGCAGTATTTGCAGTGTTTACAGTATTTGCAGTGTTAACAGTATTTGCAGTGTTTACAGTGTTTACAGTATTTACAGTGTTTGCAGTATTTGCAGTGTTTACAGTATTTGCAGTGTTTGCAGTATTTACAGTATCTGCAGTATTTGCAGTATTTGCAGTATTTACAGTATTTACAGTATTTGCAGTATTTGCAGTATTTGCAGTGTTTACAGTATTTGCAGTGTTTACAGTGTTTACAGTATTTGCAGTATTTGCAGAGTTTGCAGTATTTGCAGTATTTGCGGTGTTTACAGTGTTTGCAGTGTTTGCAGTATTTGCAGTGTTTGCAGTATTTGCAGTGTTTACAGTATTTGCAGTGTTTGCAGTATTTGCAGTATTTGCAGTGTTTACAGTGTTTACAGTATTTGCAGTATTTACAGTGTTTACAGTGTTTGCAGTATTTGCAGTATTTGCAGTGTTTACAGTATTTGCAGTGTTTACAGTATTTGCAGTATTTGCAGTGTTTACAGTGTTTACAGTGTTTGCAGTATTTGCAGTGTTTGCAGTATTTACAGTGTTTGCAGTATTTGCAGTGTTTACAGTATTTGCAGTATTTACAGTATTTGCAGTATTTGCAGTGTTTGCAGTATTTACAGTGTTTACAGTGTTTACAGTGTTTGCAGTATTTGCAGTATTTGCAGTATTTACAGTATTTGCAGTATTTGCCGTGTTTACAGTGTTTGCAGTAATTGCAGTATTTGCAGTATTTACAGTATTTGCAGTATTTGCAGTGTTTGCAGTATTTACAGTGTTTACAGTGTTTACAGTGTTTGCAGTATTTGCAGTATTTACAGTATTTGCAGTATTTGCAGTGTTTACAGTATTTGCAGTGTTTGCAGTATTTACAGTATCTGCAGTATTTGCAGTATTTACAGTGTTTACAGTATTTGCAGTATTTGCAGTATTTGCAGTGTTTACAGTATTTGCAGTGTTTGCAGTATTTGCAGTATTTGCAGTGTTTACAGTATTTGCAGTGTTTACAGTGTTTACAGTATTTGCAGTATTTGCAGTGTTTGCAGTATTTGCATTATTTGCAGTGTTTACAGTGTTTGCAGTGTTTGCAGTATTTGCAGTATTTGCAGTGTTTACAGTATTTGCAGTGTTTGCAGTATTTGCAGTATTTGCAGTGTTTACAGTGTTTACAGTGTTTGCAGTATTTACAGTGTTTACAGTGTTTGCAGTATTTGCAGTATTTGCAGTGTTTACAGTATTTGCAGTGTTTACAGTATTTGCAGTATTTGCAGTGTTTACAGTGTTTACAGTGTTTGCAGTATTTGCAGTGTTTGCAGTATTTACAGTGTTTGCAGTATTTGCAGTGTTTACAGTATTTGCAGTATTTACAGTATTTGCAGTATTTGCAGTGTTTGCAGTATTTACAGTGTTTACAGTGTTTACAGTGTTTGCAGTATTTGCAGTATTTGCAGTATTTACAGTATTTGCAGTATTTGCCGTGTTTACAGTGTTTGCAGTATTTGCAGTATTTACAGTATTTGCAGTATTTGCAGTGTTTGCAGTATTTACAGTGTTTACAGTGTTTACAGTGTTTGCAGTATTTGCAGTATTTACAGTATTTGCAGTATTTGCAGTGTTTACAGTATTTGCAGTATTTGCAGTGTTTACAGTGTTTGCAGTATTTGCAGTGTTTGCAGTATTTACAGTGTTTGCAGTATTTGCAGTATTTGCAGTGTTTACAGTATTTGCAGTGTTTGCAGTGTTTACAGTGTTTGCAGTATTTGCAGTATTTGCAGTGTTTACAGTATTTGCAGTATTTGCAGTGTTTACAGTATTTGCAGTATTTGCAGTGTTTACAGTATTTGCAGTGTTTACAGTATTTGCAGTATTTGCAGTGTTTACAGTGTTTACAGTGTTTCCAGTATTTGCAGTGTTTGCAGTATTTACAGTGTTTGCAGTATTTGCAGTATTTGCAGTGTTTACAGTATTTGCAGTGTTTGCAGTATTTACAGTGTTTACAGTGTTTACAGTATTTGCAGTATTTGCAGTATTTACAGTATTTGCAGTATTTGCAGTGTTTGCAGTATTTACAGTGTTTACAGTGTTTACAGTGTTTACAGTGTTTGCAGTATTTGCAGTATTTACAGTATTTACAGTGTTTACAGTATTTGCAGTATTTGCAGTATTTACAGTATTTGCAGTATTTGCAGTATTTGCAGTCTGCTCCTGCACACGGCCGCTTGTGCTTCAGACGGGACATGAGCCGAGGAGGGGGTGCAGTGATGACCAAAAGCTTCCAGAAACTTCATCGTTCACATTTTATGTTTCAGACTCATTTTACTGCGTTAAGAATTCTCTTGACATTAATTTAGAGTCTTAATTAGTTACAATGGAAACAGTCTCAGGCTTTTTTCAAGGAGCTATAAGATTATTCAACCCCGGATTCTCTGAAATTCCTCTCAGAGCGAAGTTATACGTCACATTATGCAAATGAAATAGGTTGAAATGTAAACTCGTGTCCCTGGAGTATCAGATGGAACATGCTAGTACGGTATGTGGACTTAAGCATGAAACAAAAGCTGTTTTTCATATGAAGGGTTAGTTATAGAAATAGTGGATTTATTGCATCACTGCATCATCCTGTGATCTGGACCAGGATAAGTAGTACATCGTTAGATTGGGACGATAAATGTAAACAGTTTAGAGACTCATTTATCTGAATTAATTATCTAACATAAAGGCTTTGACGCTTGGAGACGTTCTCCAAGTGCAGATTTTAACAAATATTAAACTTTCCACTCCTGAAGTACTTTTATACATTCTCACAGAACCATATTGTTGCAGTCACTTCCAGCATTTTTCACTGGTAAAAAACTAGATTAATCTGATATTATACCGATATTAACTAATATCAACATTAAATTGCTATATTGGAAATGATCAGGATTGGTTTTTACTATTTTAATGGCAACTTTTACACAACATGCACATATTATATATCAAATTCTTCAGCTAAGTCTTCTGTAACTCAAAATCACAAAATACAAGTGTATAATTTTCTAGTTATTTTTGTTTGTTTGGCACAACTCGCTCCAAAAATATTGGTATCGGTTGATATCGGTATTGGAAATTAAGAGTTGGACAAAATATTGGATATAAGTGAAAAAGCCAATATTGAACATCCCTTGTAAAAATATCAACTTTATGGAGAGATGAGAAGATTAAAGATCCATAAACATTTTCTTCAGACTTCAGAAGATTTGTGGAAACAGAAGGAGGTTTTGGAGTTTGACGATTTGGCCGGAGGCTGGAAGGAGATGACAGAAACAAAAACAGGAAGGTAAGAAATACAGCAGGAGCAGAATGACTTGACGACCATCTGTCCAGCTCTGCAGCTCAGCGGTGGTAAACACACACGTAAACACAGCTCATGCCCACTAATACCCTATTTTCTGTGAGTTCCCATTGTCTGTCGCTGCGTGTGTGTGTGTGTGCCAGCATGCGTGCGTGCATGTTTGAGGTTATGTGTATCTGCCGTTGTTATCAGGTCGTTGAGCTCATCACCTAAGGGTCCTGAGACAATAGTGATGAGATAATGGAGACAGGAGCCAGCGACCGAGGCTGATGGAGAACAATGCAGCAGTAATGGCTCCAGCACAGCGACTGGAGTTTACTGGTTCTCGCTGAGATGCTTCCTTCCTGTCCAGCTTTATCAACACAGAGCAAAGAAACAAACCCAACACGCCTCTGTCATCTTCCCTCTTTTTACAATGCTACAGACTTCACAATTAGCAAGACAAAGTCTTCGCTGTAAGTATTTCTGTCTTGTCAGTGTCCCTCCCACTGTACTTTTATTTTATCCAGTAACATAAACAGATTCATGTTCTAAACAAAAGATAAAACAAGTGCTAGCTTATGTGACAGATTATGAAGATGAATTTTTCTATGACTGATTGTTCTTTAAACTATTGTAGAAACAAAAGTTTAAATGTTTGGAGAAAAACAGGTCACAACAAAAGCATGAACCATGGAAATATATCCGGCTCAAACGTCTCCCAGGATCATTCACTCTGAGAAAGAGTTCAGTTTAATTGGATTAAATGGCAGTTAATGTAAAACCATATCGGGAAATTAGTAGGTTACAAACCACAGAAGATTAAATCCGACAATTTTTGCAGTTTCACATTAAGAAATAATATTTGCTCTATAATTATTGTACTATTGGTGGTGTTCTCCATCTCCTTTAACATTTACTTCATCATCTCCAGATGCTCTTTTTATACCCAGTGATGCTGAGACCAACCTGCTATCTAGTAGCCTAATCAACAAAGACATTTTCCATCAGCTGTTTGTCTTTTTTCTTTTGCTACACACCTTTTCAAATTAATATTATTACATTTATGTGTTTGCTGCTTATTTCTAGAAGTGTTTCTGAGTCCATATACATATGTTAAGGACAGAATTATTTCTGTGTTTAATGCAATACTGCCAGACGGCCGGATTGAAATGAGCATCCAGTTTTGACCTTCATCTACATCCATGGCATACAGGGATTCCTTCAGATACATTGCATTTTCTCATAATATACACTGCAGATCAGCGGTTCCCCACCTGCTTTGCTTAAGGAACCCCCTTCATGCAAAACAGCTGTGGAAAGCCTGCCTCACCCGGTGCTTTAACAATACTTTGTTATATGTTTTCATTAGTGAAATTTTCACCATCAGTAATTTATCCTGCCTGAGTTCTGTCCGTTGATGAAGCCAAAGTTAAATTAACAACATAAAGCTTCGCTTAAAAAAAAAAGAAACAAAGAAAGAAATAAAACTAGAAAAGTACTCGGAGAGCAAAAACCTTTAAAAAGTTTCTGAATTCAAACGGTGATCCGGATCACACCAAAATGAATCAGTTCTTCCTTTTCACATTTCCAACAACTCTTTGAGTTATTCAGAACACAAACAAACAAATAAATGCTGGTAAAAACATAACCTCCTTTGTGGAGAAAATTAATAACTTCCAACGAAACATAAACAACTGTGATTTCTAGCCATGATGATGCAAAAAATGTGAAAAATTCAACTCTTCATCTCCTGTTCTAACATTTTAAAACTTATAATAACTGTATAAACATGACGAACACACCAGTGATTTCTAGTGTGTAGCAGTAGCATCGTGATAAAAAAACATATGTGACAAACACTGGAACACCTGTAGTCAAAACATAATAAATATTAATTTCTAAATAAACATAAAACATAAAAAGTCAACATGAGAACATCTGTGGTCATACCTGCAAAAATAAAAACTTCTAAATAAACATAAAAAAAAACTACACTAGAACTCCTGTGGTCACATCTTAATACATGTAATAACTAATCATTTCTAAACATAAAACACACAACACCAGAACAGCTGTGGCTATACCTTCATAACTCACAACTTCTAAAATAAACAAAAAATAAAAACTAACCAGCAATATCTATGTGTAGCAGTGGCGATGAGAAATATGAAGTACTGAACAATGAGCGTATGGTCCAATATCCTAATAATAAACGGCAGTATTAAATAATATACACCACTCAGCTGGTACGCGGGCGATCTAACGCAACAGTGTCAATACTGAGAAATATCTCAGGAACCACACAACAAAACCTAATGAGGAAAATTGCTCCCACAAGCACACTCTTTGGGTGATCTGTTGTGAGCTCGGGACAATTCTAGACTTTCCTGATGGTTTTCAATCCAGACGTTAAGTGCAGCATTTTTTTACGGGAAGTTCATCTGTAGTTTCCACCACGCTACGTTTATGATTTAAATTGTCTGATTAAAATCATGTAAATTATGTTAGCAGACCTCCATATCGAGGTTGGTTGTAAACAGCGATGACTTTCTGTCGGTCTCTCGACCAATAAGATGGTCAGATTTCTTCTTTTTTTATGACAATAACATCCAATCCCAGTCAATCCAATCTGAGTCAAAGATCAGCACAAGTTAAAATAGTTATCTTCCAGTATCGAAAACAAAGTAATAAAGTTAAAAAAAAGTCATACAAAAACAGGATCACCACCAAAATTAAATCAATTCTTCCTTTTCACATTTCCAACAACTCCTGGAAATTACATAAAAATTTGCCCATAACTTTTTGAGTTATCTTGAACACAAACAGACAAACAGATAAACGGCAGGTAAAACACAACGTCTTTGGCGGAGGTGATAAACAATGCAATGCCTTACATCGTGCTCTGATAAGGCACATCAAAACATGCATCAGAAGCACATTAACATAACAGATGTCCTTACCAGCCGCCTCATCAATAATCTTTTATGTACCTGTTGCACAGTCCGACTTCTCGGCCGCGATGAAACCTGTCATTTATTTATACCTGCGGATCCATCAGAGCCAGTAGCAAATAGCACCAGTTCCACCATGAACTGCCGTTCCCAGCAGCTCAGCACGACACCTTTGATAAATTCCTGGATCCAAACGGTGATCCGGATCACACCAAAATTAAATCAGTTCTTCATTTTCATGTTTCCAACGACTCCTGCAAATTTAAGGAAAGTCCGTCCAAAACTTTTTGAGTTATCTTGAACACTAACAGACAAACAGATAAGCGGCGAGTAAAACGTAACCTCCTGGGTGGGGGTAAAAAGGGGACAAATGAATGGTCAAAAGCTTTGGGACCCTCTGCGCTCCGGCACAAGGTTGGAAACTAAATCAAACATTTTTGAACATTTTTCTTAAAAGTTTTTCACAACTTTTTAGACACATTTTGTTTTATATTAGTAAACCTCTTTTCATCTTTGTATCAGAGATTCTGCCTTCCTGAAATGCTCCTTTTATAGCGAGTAACATCACTGACATGTTGCTAAATTACATATTTAGTTGTCAAAAGCTCCTCATGCTGTTTCTGATCTGTATAAATGACTTTTCCAGACTAGTTTAGGTTTTTTGGTGCAATCTAATAACAATTAAGCTAATATTTTCCACAAGATAATAAAAATGTCTGTTTCAACAACTAATGTGTTGTTTAAGTTCTAGTGAGACAAAGTTTTAACCGTTTTCTATTAGTTATAGGATGTAGGTATTTGGAAACATCCCTTTCTGATTTTAACTCAGCGTCTGGCCTTTTCTATGGGACTGGGAGGTATGAACTTCAAGCTTCTGTTACACACTTTGCCTTGGTGTCCTTCAAACTTCAATCCCCCTTTTCCTTTTGGTTCCCTCCCCCCCTTTCAAGTCAGCAGCAGAAGACACAGTATTTCTTTTCCTCCCTTTCCTTTATGTGTTTCTTTTATACTCTCCAGGGGAAAGTGGGAGACCTCTTCAGTGTGGGATGCAGCTTGCTCTTCGAAACACCCCATCCAGCTCATCTTCTTCATACATTGTTTTTCTACACTCACGCTCCCACTTCCATTTCAAAGAACCCTGAGGTGGGGAGGGAAGGGAGTACAGGGAGGAAGGGCTCTCTGAGGTTACCATAATAGTGTGGCTCCCTCCTGCCTC
This sequence comes from Telmatherina bonti, assembly GCF_933228915.1. NCBI lineage: Eukaryota > Metazoa > Chordata > Actinopteri > Atheriniformes > Telmatherinidae > Telmatherina > Telmatherina bonti. Next base: position 15,631,974 of record NC_136629.1, read on the forward strand.
ATGTGCTTTGCTGCCTGTTTTACCCAAGGCTGACTATGTGTGTGTGTGTTAGTGTGTGAATAGTCAGACCCATCGTCTGATACTTAAAAGAGGACAAGTTTGTTGCCATTGCACCCTCTGGAGAAACGGAGCGTAAGGGGTTGAGACTATCAGGATGTTATGTTAGCAGAGGACAGACAGTACTGGCTGAGAGGGGGGGAGGATGGACAAGGACGACTGGCTCTTTGTGAGGGGGGGGGGCATTTTAAAAGATTTTCCTGTCTTTATTCTTTAGAGACTTCATTGTCTTTCTGCGTGTTCCTGCTTGTTTGGTGGAAACAGTTAATAAAGACTTAATGGAAAAAAGCGACAGATAGCAAAAGATCAGATACATATCAAATCTAAGACCACATATCCAAGCAGCCTGTGTCGCATTTGAAAATATCAGATCTGTGTCGTTCAGACTGTTAAGAAAAGATCGGTTACAGGTCGCATCGTGGCAAAACCATCGAATTTAAGTCACTTCAGCCTGTAGTGTGAACGTAGCCTTAGACTCTAGTTAAGCCAAGTTATCATTTTTGACACAACTAAACTCAAAATTATTTTTATATAACACTAAATATATGACACCAAAGTTCGAACTTTCCCATTTATTCATCTTCCCAGTCCTCATCACATAAAGCATCTGAAGCCTAGTTTTAACTTCAGTCTCCAACCAGTGGAGAATGTGAGTTATAAATACAATATAGTGGATAAATAAATATGTTTACACAACAAACTGTCCGAAGTTCATAAAAATGACATGAATCTGAAAAGCAGAAGACACCGATGAAGTCCTTCACCTTATCCCATCAGCTTATGATGTCGTTTGACTTTCCAGCTGAATTTTGATGCAACAGGTTTCAACAATACCTCGCTACCCTGCGTCATGAAGCATTCCCCAAACACACGAGTCGCTGGCCAGTTCTGATAACTTGCTAATGTTTTTAAGAAGAACGGTGTACAGCTGAGTCGTTCCACATGCCTCACAGTGGCAGGAAACTTTCTAACTACAACAACATGCTAACATACGTCTGAAGCACTGATGGTTGTGGGCAGGACTTAAACCACAAATTGTGTTAAGGCATTCTGTCCAATGAGCCATACAGGCAATCATAAATAGCCAAACAAACCCATGGATGCATGGATAAATGGGATGTTATGTGCGTGTCAGTCATGCATGTACTGAGTGAATTAGCTCGTGAGGCACTGTTTGCAGCAGACATGTTTTGAAGACAGACATTCTCATTATCAGGATCTTTTTCCCCTTTTGCTCATTGTTACCTGTTGATTGATAGCAACAAAAACTAAAGTTTAAGCCATCGTGCAGGGTTGTGACTGCCCTCATCATGGGTTACACACTCTCACATGTACACACACGATATAGTGTGCTAATCTCTTTAGCATCTCCATGGAGACTTTAGTGTGCAGGCTCTGTGGGGACACACCAGTACCCTGTCCTCAAGCCCTTTTGCATTTTCATGAAGTTAATCCCAGCTTGGCCAAAGCAAGTCTGGTTGTGCATAAATAATCACTTTAGGAGTCGTTCAAACAGCATCAGTATGCATGACCCTCCATCTCCCTGGCACCAGCAACCAGGACAATGGGCCTCCGAGCCACCGTCATCGGACTAGCACATGGCTGCTGGCTACCACACTGCTAATGTTATCCCTCATGAGGACAAGGGAATGAGAGGTTGACATAAAAGGAAAGACGGTCATTGGTGAAAATAACCCAAACTAAGTGATGCACAATGTTATGAGACCAAATTTATACAATTTGATTAACTTTGGATATGCAGAAAAGAAATTTTGAACAGAAGTAAAAGAAGAGAGCTAACAAAAGGAAAATGGATGGAAAGGATTGAAAAAAAAGGAGAAAGAAATTTGAGGCTGAAAGAATGACACTGTCCAATGGTCACTGCTTCCAATATTGGCCACTGGTTCGCTCCAGTGATCTAAGCCGGACTCCCCAGCTTGGTCCCAATTTTCCCTCCATGGGTCAAATTAGCTTCAATACCAAGGGCTTAGCTGGGCTTGAAGAAACAGCTGGCTCTGTGTGGGGCCGTATGGATCCAAAATGGCTGCTGAGTAGCAACAGTAAAGCCTATACTACCCTTCGCATTCCTCTCCCACAGACTGAGCTCAGAAGGGTTCAAAGTGGGATATTCAAAACGTAAACATGGTGATGTTATCTTGTTCTTGGTGGAGTGGTTTGGAAGGTCACATGAGGTTTTGGAAATTTGAGATTGTGGTTACGTCTGAATAATAGCTGCAAAATTTTGTATTAAAACAAAAAACAGGAGGAAGTGATCAAGTGTTAATCCCAGTCAAATTTCAGCTCTGTAATGGTAAATTATATGTTGTAATTCTCCACATAACACATAGTAGCTCTGAAACTGTGACAGGATCTTATCGGGTGGATTGTATTTGGTCTGATAAAGACAATAATTTTGATTAAAATGCCAATGTTGAAACATTTATGATGCTAGCTTTGTCTGCTGCAGAAGTCACCGTACCAGGCTACGTGTATATCTGCTACTTCCCTGGTGGACTGACAAGATTTTTGTCATGTTCAGGTGTGATCCGTCACATACAAACCGATAGGATGTCGGAATTCAAGATTTTTAATGTCAATATACAAGCCCAACAAATTTTGAGGAGTCTCTCAGCCTACAAACCGACCACAATCAACTCATTCTGTCTGTATGGAGTGATTTATCTGAATAGGTTTTTGGTGTGTTTATTATTTTAAATGATGACGAGCCAAAACATCATAGGAACTAGGCTATTTTTTTTTTTTTTAACATGACATTAGAACGTAGATAACTTCAGTAAAATGTTAGCCCAAGACAGAAGTTAATTACTAATAATTACCGAACCATTACTTCACTATTACTAATTTCTCTAGTAAAATATAGATACCCCAAATTTCTATAAGCTGAACTTCATTACTTGACACGACTGCAACAGTGTGATTGGAGTGGCAGAATGGAGAACTGCAGGAGGAACACGAAGGTGCAGGACATTTTTTATTTTATTTTACCATTTTCCAACACATAAATGCATTTTTAAATTTAGTTGAAGTTTTGTTAGTAACTATATGAGAGGATGACTTTATAGTAAGTTAACTTTACTTAATTCCCTAAAGATCTCCTCTCCTCCGCCTTTTCATTTGAAGCATTTGAAGTACATTTTAAATTCTGTTAAAATACCTGCAAAACAAACTGTATTAGTCCAGTCAATCATAGATAGATGACTTTCTGATCATGTTTGCCAAACTACAGACATGTTGTCAGACCAGGACAGAAAACCAGTGGAAGCAGGTTGGATGTGAAGTGGAGCTATGCACATAAAGCTGAACTGAATTGAATAGAATTATGTGAATGATTTCACAGCTATCAGAATCTACCAAAAAGCAGCATTTTTTGCACAATCTTTGATGTACTTGTATGCAGTGGTGTAGTCCAGGGTATATGCAGGTACACAGAGTATACCCACTTATTTTTCAGTTTGCATTGAGTATACCCACTTCTAAAACCCCTGTGATGCTTTCATGGTTACAAACATCCCATGAACACATGTCAACTAGCATCTCAGCTAATGTTCCCAATGCCACACTGGCGTAGTTAGCCAGCAGCTCCAATAGTTTTAGCCTGTCCATAGATATAATCAAGATGTTATATGTGTTTTAAGGGCAAACAGTTGAGAGTATACCCACTTCTTGAGGGACCACTACACCACTGGTTGTATGCTTCTGAAATCTGTAGAAAACAAGAGCTTCAAAACACCACAAAGTGAAACAAACAAAGTGTTTCTGTGGAGAAGGATGTGCACCCGAGGACAGATGAGAGGAAGACAGATGAAGAGGAAGGAGACACAGGAAAGAGACAGAGAAGTGGAAGAAGTCAGGGAACATGTGGTGCTGTCAGTCTATCCTTTAATCCCACTGGATTTTTTCTGCCTCCCTTTCCCACGTTCTCAGTGTTAATTGATAAATTCAGGGAGGGAACAGGACCCCGTGACTAATCATTCTGGCTGCTGCCGTGTACCTCTGCTGCTGTGTATGTGTGTGTGTGTTTGCAGTTCACTGAAGTGAGCAGACCAGGCCTCACCAGACTGCTCTACTAAGAAACTGGCAACATCACCAGTCTGCTGCTGTTTCATGCCAGCACCTTGGTATTAGACCCCCCACCTCCCCTCCTCCCCCCAGGGCAAAACCACTAAAGCTTTAACTGGTGGGCCAAAATACAGTTTGTCCAGACTTAGTTCAAAAGTTATGAAGATGCAAACTTAAACTTATTGCTGTTTGTTGTCTGTGTGAATACTTTTGTTACTGATTTTTACAACAATATTGTGAATAAGAACAGACCCACGCGGCTGTAAACTCTGATTTAATTCTACATAACACCTAACGATATCTGTTTACAGTCATAGGAGTGTAATACTGTATGTGTGAACACAGTTGTATAACTCTTTTGTGACTCCACTGGGAGCCATTCAAAATCTGATATGTCCTCAAGCAATGCCACATGTTAAAACTCAGTTGGGGACCTCAGCAAGCCAAAAGTTAAATCCAAAAAGAAGACACAAGAAAAGGAACGAAAATCACTGTCAATGGAGTCAGAAAGGGCATCTTAAAGTTTTAAAATTTGGTTACTGGAGACAAATTGGAAACTTTTTTCAGCTAATTTAACTTTTTCAACATATCATCATGAAAACTTTTGTATAGAAAATAGTGATAGTAAGACATGAGGCCCTAACAAATGCTTGGCTCCCAACAGATGCAGAGAGCAGGCTTTAGCTACTGCTAACTGGGTTTGGTGGCTTGTACAAATATTTCATGAAATTAAATTGAAAATTAGAGTGAATCTATTTAGACACCTTTTGTAACAACAAACACATTTAATCAGTTTTTAAAATGAAGATCTTGCTATAGAGATAAAGGCTGTTAGTCTATCTTAGCTTAGTTTATCTTAGCTTAGCTTAGCTTAATTTAGCTATCAGTCTACAGCACTGTTTCTCAAATGGGGGCATGCATACCCCTGGGGGCACTTAAAGGCATTCCAGTGGATACGTGAAAGTTTATATATATACATATACATATACATATATATATATATATATATATATATATATATATATATATATATATATATATATAATATATATATATATATATAATATGTATATATATAATGTTTTCTTTAAAACATCCATATTCCAATAAATGTAAGTGTACATTCATAAACTGAATTTACATTTAGATTAACACCATTTGATTCTTCTCAAAAATCCCACATTTCGATGTGAGTTGAACCCCACTGTCGCCTTGACAGCACAAACAATGGAGTCCTGATTGAAGTGTAGGAGAGATGTGCAAAACACAATTAAAGTTCAAAAGGCCGAACACAAATGATAAAATGCTGTATTTTTGTCCCATACTTGAAGACGGGTTTTGTCTCAGGTAGATATAAATGTCATGTAAAGAAAAATATGGCATCTTGGCAAACATGAGCAAGGGACTCTGTACAGATTGTATCCAAAAAATAAAACTAATTCCATCGTGATTATTTGATGAAAGGAGAGTCTAGATTATCTGGAGCAATCTGCAACAACTCCCAAACTAGGGCTTCGTGAACAAAATAACATAATATCGCTCTTGCCACCTCAATAACAAAGTCAAGACTGTTGTTATTAATAAGAAGCTTAAAACAATATGTTGAGCTCATTTGCATCCAATAGACTGTTTTTGCTTCATTTACCTGACTGTCCCAGCAGAGTTTATAGTTGAGACACAGTCTGGGCTCTTATGAATAATCTTGGCCATGATAGAGTGAAACAACAGGGTGCCATTTGCTTACGTCAAATACACATAGCAACAACACCATAAAAACAAAAAGTGTACTCATGCAGATAACTGATATTTAAGCTTTTAAGGTGTTTATTGCAGGAACTTGCCAAAATGTCAAAACTGTGAAAATATTAAGATGTAAGTTAGCCATTTTCACTTGTTTGCATCATACTGTGTTCAACGGAAGCATCAAAGTCTGCAAAAGTCAAGTATTAGACAATAATTCAATAACATATTTTGCAAAAATCTAATGAAAAAACATATAGATTAATTTTCTTTCTAGAGAAGTAGTAGAGAAATAAACTCTCCTGGACTCACAACTAGGAAAGTATTAGCTTAGCCTAGCATAAGCTGTGGTGGGTGGTAAGGCATTTAAAAGTGACAAAGTCTGCCAGTAAACATGTCTAATGTTTCTTATCTAGCATAATAACAAAAAACAATATTTAGTCGCTACTTTCTATAAAGAAATATCCTTTTTGTCATTTCTCTGTAGTTAAGATAATTGGGTCTGAATAACAAGCTAACAGCACAGATAGAGAGGACTGTTGAAATTCTCCCAAACTTTCAGCAAGTGAATAATTTGTTTTTCTTAATAACCTTTCCTTGAGAAACCACCACAAATTGCAATATTGATTGGAAATGGTGAAAGATGACACCTTGGTGGAGGAAACAATGCTATTAAGACGTAGTCAATGTCTGCACAGTCTCTGGCTCTGCAGGAGCTGGCCAATCACGTTAACATCCTAAACACACCCCCTTTGCGCCCTCTCTATACATACACACACCAACACACATGCATGCACATACTCAAAACTTGACCCTTTAGTCATACTCCTAACCACAGGGCTCACACCCACATGTACTGGTCCCATTCACAGACGCCCACATACACCATTACAATGACTCACTCACATATCCTCACTGCTGAGTCATAACCAGGAAATCAGCAGACAAGTTGGATCAAACTGTACAACGGTCCTTTCAATGGCTTTGTAGTAAAAAGTTAAACAAAGCTTCCCCAAATGTTGTTTTCTTCCCTCTGAATCCCTCTCAGCCTCCCTGTGTCTACTTCAACAATGAAGAACTCGGTGACCACTGAGAACAAAAGAAAACCCCCGAATGAGAAGGAATTCAAGACACTATTATGCTTATTTTAGATTTTTCTATCTTGATGTGGACTGATAATTGATGTGTTTCTTTTAGCAACATAAAAAAAAGAAAAAAAATGTGGTGAGATGTTCTGCAATAGCAACTAACAACTCCATTTAACATGAAGCTTGGATGCGGATCAGCTAAAAAGAGCTGAAAAACTCAAACAGTTTGACGACATGAAATGAAAACAAGTGAAGAAATGAGAAATGAGTCTTGTTTGACTTTGACCACAGGTATCAAAATTATTATCAGGGAATTATTTTCTGTTTGAACTAAGGTGGCTCTTTGACTGACAGGGATGTTACTGAAAGTGAGACTGAGACAAACACGGGCCGTTAGAGGACCGTTCCTGCACTGCTTTACAGTTAATTGCCCCAATCATAATAAAAGAGCAGTAAATTCCCACCGTTAGCCTGTTAAGGACAGGAAACAGACCCTGGCCTCTAATGCTGCTTCTCTCCACATTGCCCATACCTGCGGTATGTGTCTACACACACACACACACACACACACACACACACACGCATCCCCTAACCCTTTCCTGGGCTGTTTGGGTTGCATTAGCGCAGGCTATTTTTAGGCTGCCATGTGTTTTTTCATTACTGCGTAGTAAATGGTACCTCTGCTCATAACTAAAAGGGAAATAAAGATTTCCAGCCCTGAACTGTTGCCCCCAGTAATGAGACTCTACCTAGAGGTTGGATGGGCTCCCTCGGGGGGCCTCTCTGGCTGCAGCCCGGATGCCATTTCAGTGGAAAACAGATCTCCGGGCAGGCTAGTGGACGGTGGCTGTGTTTTAAGCATCTCATTCTGTTGTCATTCTCTCCCCATTTGCCCCGTCGTTCCTCTGCTCAAAAAGGGGAATTCCGCCTTTTCTGTTGCCACGGTCGCTCACCATGAATGGGCCTGATTGGGATGGGAGTGCGTCCCACGGTGGATGTTGTATGTAAGTATGTGTGTGTTATAGCCCATTGAAAGGCTCTTTTGTGAGGTTCCTGCTGTTTGACAGTGGGGCTATCCTCCCAGGACTCATCCTCAGCCCTGCCACACCCATCCAGCCTTTCATATGGTAAGGCCTCCTAATGGCTTTAACACTAGCTCGATCACTACAGAACTCCTAAGCAACAAACAGGCTGCCCCCTGGCAACTACCGGGCCTACCCAGCCTGTTCTTCTCCCCCTTTCCCCTTGGTAACCAACCACTGCCCTGGCAACTGCTTCCACACCACTGACTCTACCCTGGCAACTGCTTTTAACTCTCAATCAGTTCAGGTTCATTTCTGACTTGCTGGAGGAGCTGGGAGGTGGGGAAAGAAGGAGTAGCGATATGGGACGTGCTCAACATGGTCCAGCTTCCACCACTTTTAACACACACAGTGTACTGTACATACTGAAATATCAAAGTAAATCAAGATGGACTAACCTTCCTCTGAATCAAAAATATGTCTTGCTGTTGTCTTATCCTGACAGATATAAAACAAATATATGCATATTTATGCATGTGCTTGTGCACATACAAACGCAGAGTGGAGAATGGCGTGTCCCTGTCAGCTGGGGGTAGCACATACACATTGAGACTGGGCTAAATCGAGGTTGGCCTTTCTACTGGCTGCTCAGTTTGGGATTTGCATTTGAATCCAATTGTGAGGGCTTAGATTTATGCCTCTGTGACTGGTGCCCAACAGTGCTTTTTTTCCCTGACTTTCTCTATTCTTTATTCTCTTTCTCATCTTCCCCAACTGTGTTGTGCTCCATATTGGTTCTCTATTTTCCCTCCCTTTGTCCCACACAGATTTCCCTGCTCTTTATCTCTGCCTTGCTGAGTAGGACAAACATTTCACTAGAAGTTATTTCTTTCAAGAAAACAACCTGAATCTCGGCAATATGAGAATAATTCTGGGTGAAAGAGGGAAATTTAAAAAGTTTTTTTTTTTTTTTAAATGCTGACTTTTTATGAACTTTAGAACATATATTTGAGTGTCCAAAGTTAAATTTAAAATCTCACTCAGGTAGTCATCGACATTTGAAGTCAATGTCATTTTCTCAGGTCAATTCATGCTGTATTCAGAACCTTAGAAGTGCAAAGTTGAAATTATTACTTTTTTCTTTGAAGTTCATTACAGATTTTCATCTGCATATGCAGACACCAGCACCTCTAAGCCCAACCCCCACTGCACGCGTTGCATAAAAGTTGTAGAAGTTAGAAGATTTTGCTGGTGACTGTCCATAGTTTACTTAGCTTTAATTGAATAAGTGAGATAATGTTTTAGTAGATCTTTTTTTTATTTTTTATAATCCACCTTGCGAACATATCTCTAAATAGTTTTTTTCTTTTCCAACCACAAGTTTAAAATTCTTAATTCTGCTTTTTAATCTAATGCACCGTTGGGTCTCTGCAATACTGAAATAAATTAGTTGTCACGGTGACGAGGAGATGAGGACACAAATGCAGAGATGGGAGCCAGAGATTCTGAGTCTAGATGCTATATTCAAGAAAACAACTTAACTGAGGAAAATTTATATGAGGAGACTACCAGAAGTACACACAATGCACCAGCAACTTAAACACTGCAACAGAGGCGTATAAATACACAGAAGAACACAACAAGACACAGGGAAAATGGATGAAACTAACAAGACCAGGTGAAAACTACGAACAAAGGCGACACAGGAAACAAGGCAAGCGCACTACAAAGGGAAAAACTACAAAATAAAGCAGGAAACCAGAACTAAAGGCACAACATGAAACACATCATGACATTAGTTAACCCACATACAACAGTTTTTAATGTTAACTTTTAAAAAAACTCAAACCCAGAATAACAATGCAGCTCAGAGTTTATGCAAGTTCTGCTGAACATTCCTCTGGACAGAGATTGTGTTCATGCTGCACTTGTCAAACATATCAGACGTTTACATAACGTGTTCAGCTCTCCGGTAGATGTGGCGCTGCTTCAATAATTACTGAAGAAGATGAGACAAACGATGAAAAAGAAAACTCATTCATCTATTAGTTCACGCAGTTTAGTCTTTGGTGCATAAAAGCTAAATATGGAGCCAGACCAGATCCTACAGGTCTTGGGTTGATCACTTTTCTATTTAAACTTTCCCTGAATTCTTCTGGATGTGTCTTCCAGCTATTTCTCCCATCCAGACCTTCCTAGCACACCGGACTTGGTATATTTATTTGGTTGTGTTTACCCACGATGCCATGCGCTGAACTCACAATGAACTTTGTTTTGCAGTCTGCTTGTTGTAATTTGGTCTTCTTGAAACAGACCTGCATGAGCAGGTGGAGAGTGTCCACGTCTTTGATTCAAGTCAGAATTTGTTTGCGCATTTACAATACCCCAAACAAAGCAGATTTTCTAAGCTAATGGAACAGGATTAAATTAGAAAGGTTGGCATGAATGCTTCCTTCTGACTGCTGTATTAACTGAGTGACTATGCCTTAAAGCGCGCATATTTGACTTGTTACAAGATTGTGACTAAAGGACGATTCAGTTCCAGTTGTCTTCGGAAACATTGTGGAAAATGTAAACAATTTCGTATCAAAATGGCTAGTTAGTTAATTCTTTGTTAGTTTGGTGCATGCTAGTGTGAGATATTACCTGTTTGCTGTATGTGCTGTCAGATGGTAATAATGTGGCAACTAACTAGATAGATAGATAGATAGATAGATAGAGAGAGAGAGAGAGAGAGAGAGAGAGATAGATAGATAGATAGATAGATAGATAGATAGATAGATAGATAGATAGATAGATAGATAGATAGATAGATAGATAGATAGATAGATCCATTTGGTCTTTTACATGATATCAACCTTTTAAATTTCATTCCCAGAATGTGGTTCAGTCTGTTATGTAAAAAAAATAAAATCTAAACAGAAATTTTACAATTTTTGTTTCGCTTTGTGATTTAATATGAACGGAAGTGCTTGTGTTCGATTACTGTCTCACACATGATGTACTTACTGGAAATAAAGGATCTACACATCCTGCCTCTTTTCTTTCCAGTTACACCATGGACAAACAAATAATAAGTACTGTTTTAGCTTTCATTTTGATTATAATTTTGAAGTACCATCTGGATGCATGCATACTACCTCACTGTTTTCAGCAGCTGAGGACGAGATAGAGTCCCGAAGACGACTGTTCATCATCGCAACGGCACAATAATAACATAATGCACAGAATGACCAGAATGAATTTAGAGCAGAATGAAGGTTTAAATTACAGAGGAATTAGGATTTTATTCTGAATTTAAGAGGAAATAAAACTCTCATGTATGACGATTGATTGGATCCTCATTCAAATCTCATCAAATCTAAATTGTGGCTTGTTGTTGGAGAATTTGTGATGCACACATGTAAAGTACATCACAAGTATTGGCAAAAGCATGAGGTAAAACCGATCTAAACATAGGAAAACTGGAGGGACTGGGCGGACTGGGTTAGTTTATGCCCTAAATGAATGTAAATAGCGATAAATTTATAGAGGAAAAAGAAGCAAATGTACATTTTCTCTGTGGTATTTTGACTAAAGCATCTTACAGTTTTCATTCAGGCCTCGGGAAACTATGTCAACTTGTGAAAAGAGGGCATTATATGTCTTTCCACAACACTGCAGACTGATGGGGAGAGCATTTACCTGGCTCAGATGTTGCATAAAAAATGAAGAGACATGAAAAAACAAAAACTACCCAAAAAGCATGCATTCCTTCTAGATTACTTTGCGATGGTAATGCCATATTTCTTACAGAAAACAAGACTGCTGCAGGGAGAACTTTCCACAGTTGTAAAATCAAAGCAATAAAAGTGACTGCACTCTGCTTTGACATTTGATAATCCCTTCCACATATGTAAAATAGACTTTTCTGGATTGGATTTTATTGTCTCACCTGAAAAGCAGAATGAAGGCCTGTTTTAGGTCTGCACACCTACTTAACTTCAGCAGGATTTATGGTCCGCCTGGACTTCATGTCGGATTCTTTAACACCACTCTGATGTTCGATGTGGAGCGTTGAATCTAACCTTGCAAAAACAACTGTCTTACATCCACTCTCTTGTCCTTCTTTCCCTCACTACCTTTCTTTCATTTGTCTGAAAGATATGTACTGCGGTCACCATTTGGCAGACAAACAACATAACAGCACCAGTTCCAAGGGACCACAAACCAGCCCAGTATCTCAAGAGCAGATCTTCAGACTTTCCGTCCAGCCATGTCATCCTGAATTAGAGGTTTTTACACCTGGTCTGGACACACACTGGGACTGCCAAGAGACCAACAGAGAAAGAGGAGACATGAAATAGGAATATCAGAACCCACATCTGGTACTGTTTGTGTAGTTATACACATGATAAGTACCACGGAACAGCCAGAAAACTAATCCTAAAGCCCAGATTCTTCTTTAATCCCAATTTAACAGGCCAAGCATTGAACAAATGAATGTGGGCTCATCAGTCTCAGTGAGTTCCAGCAAACGGTGATAAGTGCCTTTCACACAGTCTGATTAATGAGGGACTGTGAACCGTGTAGAGCTGTGTCTGTGTAGTTTCTGCTGCAGCTTGTTGTTCTGTTTTGTATTGAGCATTTAAGCTGGAAGCTAATGTAGCTGTAGAGCAGAAAAAGATGAATTTATGACAGGACTCACTGCTAGTTGAGTCCCTTGGGATCGGTCAGCCCCCTGTTCGTACATTCTCTTCTCTGAATCATCAAAGTGTGGCTTGATCAAGTGTTTTATTTTAGTTAAATGTATCCATAGAACTTTTGGTTACACTGCAATGCTGATTAACTTGATGAGGATACATTTGCCCAATTTATGGGTCTTTTAACAGAAAATGTAGCAGAATCTAATTTCCCAATGTTTTTTATTGTGCCTCATAAACAAGAAAATTTCTCCATTTACATGATGAGATAAAGTAGTTTATATATATTTGCCAGAATGAGTATGAAAGTGTGGCAATTTGTCACAAATTTAGACAAAATACACTTTCATTACAGTTTATGAAAGCAAGTCATAAAGAAACATGTTTACAGTGTTCAGTAGTTCAGTCATGTTGTTCACACATCAACAGTAGAGACATGGATTTGTCGACAAAAGGCTGACTTCATGAATCTGGTTTCATCAACAAAGACGGTCAATACTGAATAATAATGGTCCATAAATTATTGTTGTAGGTGAATTATTTTGTTTAAAAAGACAGAAATTCAATCTAGGCGTTTTGAAAAGTACAACTAAATTCCTTTATGCATCTCTTTTAAATAAATTTTACTTAAATTTAAGAGACACAATTATAAAGGAAATGAGTTTAAGTATCTTTAAATGCTAATGCAACCAGAAACTAGAAAAGCACTCGGAGAGCGCAAACCTCCGCGAAGGCGGAAGAAATCAATTCTTCCTTTTCACATTTCCAACAATTCCTGAAAATGTCATGAAAATCCAATCTATAAATCTTGAACACAAACAAACAGACAAACAAACAGATAAATAAACATAAACAACTGTGATGTCTAGCATTGATGATGCAAAAAATGTGAAAAATTCAACTCTTCTTCTAACATTTTTAAACTTATAATAACTATAAACATAAAGAACATATCAGTGATATCTAATGTGTAAAAGTAGCAATGCAGAAAAATAATGTGAAAAACACTGGAACTCCTGTGGTAATTTCTTAATAACTAATCATTACTAAATAAACATAAAGCATAAAAGGTCAACATGAGAACATCTGTAGTGATACCTGCAAAACCAAAAACTTTTAAATGAACATAAAAACAATATAAGAACTCCTGTGGTCACATCTTAATACATGTAATAACTAATCATTTCTAAATAAACATAAAACACACAACACTAGAACACCTGTGGCTATAATTTCTAAATAAACAAAAAAATGAATGTCCAACACAGAGGTGACTCGTATACATATGAGCATACCGTTGATGGTTTAAACTGGAAAGTTGGAAAGACACGTTCTGCTGTCATCCGGCAATCAAGGCAGTGCCGGAAAAGTGATATTATAAACAGAAAATATGTGGTTGATTGTCCAGCAATTTGTAATCCAAATCTGTGTTCTAGTAGAAATCAAAGATGTAATACGGGAAGGACAGTCAGAAAACAACTTTTAAGCAGGAAATATCTCATATGTCTGGAAAAATGGCCCCAAATTCCTCTTGTAAACAGCTGTAATTTACAATAAGTAATACAGAGTTAGACATTTTTTGAACATTGAACTCTTCTATTTTTTCCGTATTTTCTGGATTTGTCCAAAGGTTTTTGAATTAATAAACAAAACATGGATTTAAGTTTTTGTGGCATTTTATTACACTTCGTAAGCTCATAGCTTTACTGTAATTGAATGGCCTAAACCCAAACGAGAACAGATTCTCTCCCAGCTAAAGCAAACCACTGGAGACATATATTCCCCCACAGCGCCCCTTTGACTGATTGACAGGAACCAGCATGAATATTCATAACCACAGTCCCACCAAGCTTTCTCACAACTAGAAGAAAAGTAAACTTTGCCAGGGGAGAAAGATCGCTGCTTGCTGCTCACTTCATGTGGAAATGTGGGGCTTCTATTCAGCTCCCTGCAGGCATTTCCAAAAAAGAATAAGGAAAGGGGGGAGGGTTGTGGGCTATGGGTGGTGGTGCCTTGAGTGAAAGTTGACAAGATTTAAGGATTTGCCTGGCTCAAGCTTTTGTCTCTGCTTCCATCTTGGAGTGAATATCTCTTATTCATGCAAATCAGCAATCATAAAACCAAACACAGAAAAGATTTTAAAACAAAACAAGAAGAAATGACTCAGAGAGGAGAAAATATCTGCGCTAGCTTCGCGCAAACAACATAAAACTTACAATTACCAACTCGAAGGAAGAGGAAAACAAATGCAGGAGAAAAAACTTTCCAAAGATTTATGTGTTGAAGCGATGGGTGACAGCTGAAACCCTGGGAATGGGTAGAATCGGTGGGTAGGTCGGTGAGGGGCTATGGAGGGGGGAGTTGACAGAGCTCTCTTTGCAGTAAAAGACCACTGTGTGTAATCGCTTTTAATTGGAATGTATGGAAGACAAGGCTCACTGAGGGGATCAGTTGGCCTTAAACCAGCTTAATTATATGGGATCATGTTAGACGGTTGGGTTTGGGTCAAAAATACCGCCGCAAGGGTAGGCGATATGAGAGCAGAGAGAGAAGGGGGGGGGGGCGAGAGGGAGAATGCTGGCGCTGCATGATTCCTATTAGGAAAAGTTGTTCCAATGTTCTCATAGGCAGTTTAGGTAAATGCAAAGTAAGATTACAAAGATCCAACAGCACTTTAGAGAAACTCCTTAATTTTCTGTTGAATCACCATTCCTGGCAAATTCCTATCAGTAATTTTATGGAGGTGGATGTTGCTATGGTATAGTCAATACCATAGCAACCATGTGGCTCTTTATAGTCTTTGCCAATATTTAGTGTCGGTGTAACATTTTTGTAAAATTACAATATATAATGTCCGTACAGTGTGTCAGGGCTGTGCAATGCTGAGTTTATAGAGATGTTATAATTCATCTTCACTTTTATCTCCCACAGCTCTGCTGGAACAACCCTGAAGGGATTTAAAAATGTGTGTCAGTGGTGATTTAACAGTGATTTTAATCATCCTCGAGTGACTTCGACTCAGTTGTAGCTGCTGACATTTAAATTTATCTGGTGATAGCTCTATTAAAACTTTCTAAAATGGGTTGTAGGAGTGTTACAGTTGTCAAGAGGGCCAGTGAAACTGATGCTGAATGGACTGTGTGTTTATTCAGCTTTCTCATTGGTCTCCCGCAGCTCAAGAAACAGTTTTGAAATTGCTCAAAGTTACAATGAAAAGCTAAAAGTAATACAATTGAAAGTCATGCTTGTTTTGCCTCTCGTCTTCCAAGCAATGTTCAGGCATAATATTTTTTGAAGTAAAAGTTTTGTCCATCTGTCATTCTAATGTTGGTCAACTTTGCACTAATATTCCTCGTGGATTCATACATATACTGTATATGATGGAGAAAGTCATGACGTGTCATTTGTGTCAGAATGGAAGCAAATAATGGAAAGTCGGTGACTAAAGTGCTCATGAAGTCATTCTCACAACATCATGTCTCGTCTCCCTAACAACACACGGCTCCTTTCGATATGGTTGAGCAGCTGCTCTACTCTGAGCTCCTCCAGGTTGACTGGGCATCTCACACTATCTCCAAGGGAGAGACCTGCCAGCCGGCGGAGAAAACTCATGATGGCTGTTTGTATTCACAGTTTTGTTCTTTCAGTCCCCCCACACCTTGTGACCATGGGGGAAGGTAGAGATGTAGATCATTGAATAATTCAAGAGCTTCTTCACCTTTTGACTCTGATCTAATTTTACCATAATGGACCAATGTTGTGTGCATCACTGTGAAAGCTGCACCAATCCACTTGTTGATTTCTATTCTTTCCACACTTGTGAAATCGATCTAAAAACCTTGAGCTCCACTTGTGGCAAGATCTGATTCCCAATCTGGACAGGATGTTTCACCCTTTTCCAGTTTAGGACCATGGTCTCATGCTGAAGGTGGTGGTTATGGTTAAACGGCTCAGTGCAGATCCTTGCATGAAGTGCTACAGGCTTTTTTTTTTTTTTTTTTGTTTACTCCCTTCCCACCATATAATGTCACCTATGTTACAATACGAAGAATTAATATCATAAAGTTTGTTGCAAAGAACTGGGCTAAGTTCTCCAACTTTCCAATAAATACAGCTATACTAAGTGTTGAAGTGCTCCTTGAAGAGCTGAGTCTTCAGCTTGCTGTAGACAGGGACTCTGCAGAGCGGACAGAGTTTGGGAGATCATTCCACCATCGTGGCACAACAGAGGAAAAGAGTCTGGCTAGTGATTTAGTCCTAATTGTGGTAGTAACATGAGGCGTCTTTCACTGGTGGAACGTAGCTGTCGAGAGGGAGTGTAGGTCTGGATTAGGTTGAAAACCAATGCTGCGGCATTCTGGATCATCTGCAGAGGTTTAACAGAGCATGCAGGCAAACCTGCCAGTAGGGAATTGCAGTAATCCCTGCAAGTAAGATGACCAGAGCCTGAACCAGAAGTTGAGTCGTATTTTCTGTCAGGTACGGTCTGATTCTCTTGATGTTGTAGAGAGCATATCGACAGGTACGGGCAACCGAGGCAACATGGACCTGAAAGGTCAACTGGTCATCCACCATGACACCAAGATTCCGGGCAGCAGGCGTAGGAACAAGTGTGACAGAGTCAAGCTTCACACTTAATTGCAGATGTAAGGAAGGATTGGCTGGGCAGACAATGAGCTCTGTCTTGGACAGATTGAGCTGAAGGTGGCAAGCCTTCATCCATGCCGAGATATCAGCAAGCTAGGCTGATATTCTCATTGAGACGGTTGTGTCATGCAGAGTAAAGGAGAGGAAAAGCTGAGCGTCATCAGTGTAACAGTGATAGGAGAAGCCGTGAGAACTTATGACTGCACCATGTGAGGAGGTGTATAGTGAGAAGAGAAGAGGGCCGAGCACCGACCCTTGAGGCACCCCTGTTTTCAACTCATGTGAGCTGGATACTTCTCCTCACCAGGATACCCTGAATGATCTTCCTGAGAGGTAGGACGAGAACCAGGAGAGGAACCCCAAAGTGTCTCTGATGTGCTCATTGGTGAGGGAATGAGTGTGATTGTGAAAAAAAAAACTCCCAAGATGTGCCGCATTAGTAGGGCTTAAATCAAACGTGCAGTACACGGGCTGGGATCTACTTGCTGTGCAAATTAAAGTTCCGTGTATATACTCGTTGCAGCAGGACACAGTGAAAACACTCAGTACTGGAGGTCACTGCTCGAGGTATTACACAGCACACCAATCAGAGGGTCACATTGTATTTCTGAGGCATTTTTGTCTCCACAGTCTCCACAGCAAGCCCCCCAAACGCTTCCTGTCTGTTGCAAACTGTTAAGGTGGGACTGTTTGTCTCTGCGGAGAAATCATTAAGACACTGGTAGCTGCAGACAAGGTCCGAGAGGTCCTGTGTTCATGGTCTTGCTCGAATGAGCGCCTCGAGTGCTCAAGTTAATATTGCAACTCACAAAGAAAACATGTCACGTCAACGCAAACAGCCTCTGTGACAAACAAATGCTTGGAACAAATGGCAGCCATGATCAGTACTTGCATGTGTTGCTAAAAGCAAGTAAATCCCAGTAAGTGCTTTGAGTGGTTAGAATGATGAAAAAAAAAAAAAACTAACCTAAATAAGTATAGTCT
This sequence comes from Telmatherina bonti, assembly GCF_933228915.1. Taxonomy (NCBI): domain Eukaryota; kingdom Metazoa; phylum Chordata; class Actinopteri; order Atheriniformes; family Telmatherinidae; genus Telmatherina; species Telmatherina bonti. Next base: position 15,650,274 of record NC_136629.1, read on the forward strand.
CTTCACTAGCTATGCTTCCTGGAATTAGTCAATTTGAATTGCTAACATGTCTTGGAGATGTGATAAACTTACTTTCTTAAATTCCATGAATCATTAATTATATTTCTTTTGCCTCTTTATTAAACTTTAAAAACATAAAAGTATACTGATGTTTAAACATTGCTGTCTGTGAAAGTTCTCTAAAAACTTTAGAAACAAAAAATTTACAACTTTGACACATTTTTATGGTATTCAACAGAATTGCAACACACATTTATTTTCACGCCTTATAAGACTTTCTGTCATCACTGTGTTGCAAATCACAATATCATAACAGGAGACTCAAAATCCAAAAATCCACATCAATATTCCCATTTCTCCATCAGCAAAGAAGCGCCCATAAATTTAAAACTATTCTTTGATGAAGACGTGCAGAAGAAAAGACTCTTAAAACTTCTCCAAGCAACAAGATGTATTCCAGTTTGACTGAAGCTCACCCCAGGTGGATACACTCTGTGGAAGAGTCTGTGATTTGTGTTTGTAAAGCTTGTACACACACGAGCTCACTTCACAAACACACTTCATGCAGTCTAACACAAGGCAACGGACTTGTTGCATCATTTACAAAAACAAACTTGTTCTTGCTTACATAATAGACTCTGTTCGAGTTGTGTGTCTGTTAACACACTAAAGCCTCTCATAGGCATTCTGTCTGGCCGATCACACACACGTCCGTGCATTTTTGCACGCTTAGACATGCACACAGTGGGGAGCTGTCAGTATGGGCTGTTTTCAGCAGAATGCAAACTGCTTGGTTGGATTAAAGGAATGTAGTGAAATATGAACTCATCCTTCCTCCACTAACTCTCTTGCTCCTCTTCCTCCCTGCTCGTCCTTGTTTTGTGCCATGCAGCCATTTAAACATCTCGTCCAAACAGCGGGATGAGCGCTGTAGTATGAGCCCCCTCACTCTCAAGCCCTCGTTGTCATGGTGCTGGTGGTTTCCTGTGTGCCTCAAGGTTGCTCAATGTTGTTGATGCTCGGTCGATATGGCGACGAGGTCAGGGCTGGGGTTGGTGGAGTCTGGCGACTGCGGCTAGAGTCATTTTCCAGAGGGTAGGCATCCTTGGGTTTTAGAACAGCAACAGGACTACAGGGTGGGTTGGGGTGAAGTGGTCAGTGGGGTCTGGCATTTCATTCTCTCTTCCACCCCCCACCCCATAATAATCTTCTGCGGCAGGGTGACCCGGCTCTGCCTTCCAAAGTCTCAGGACCGACGCCGGGCCACAATGAGACACACCAACCACTTTCCCACGGACCCGGCGCTTCCAGGCCCATCATTACCATTTAATATCCTATCATCTACATCCCCCCTACTCCCCCCTTGCCTACCACTCATATCCCAAACAGAGTTGGATGGAGGAGTGGGCTGCCCACACCGCAAATAAGCCAGGATACCCAATATCCCCCCTCCTTTATTTGGATCTAACCAGTGCATAGCTGCACAACAGGCCCCGTCATTACACACAGGCCACTAAGTATGGGCTACTGCGAATTGGATAAATAAGCATCAATGTGGACTATGCAAGAGGATCAGGAAATCAGACCCCATGTCAGTGTCTTTCTGTTTCAGGGCTGTTGTTTGCCTTGATAAATCAATATTATGACATCGTGGTCAGAGGCTTGACTTTGTACTGAACTTGATTGGACCAGGGCGGCAGACATCACTCTGGAAGTTGATGAAGCACAAACTCTTTATTTGGATCACATTATAATCTGAAAACTAATATGCAAGTAATGGAGGAGATATCAGTTATGGACATCTGGAAAAGAATTGTTGTGAGAAATCCAACCAAAGCAAATGACTGGTCTGTCACAAGCTTATGTAAGAAAAGAAGAAATCTCATGTTGAGGGATATAAAATGGTTACAACCAAACATCATAAGGCCTGCGGTGTGTTTCAGCATACAGTAACATAAGGAATTATGTTTGAACTCTTTAAATGCTATTACTTTATTTCTCAGGATTGTTTTTAAAATTAATCTGGTGCTAAAAAGATCCAATAAAAGCTAAAAAAAAAAAAAAAAGAACTGGTTGAAAACTAATTAGACGATTTAATTTACTAACAGTAGGAGCAATGATGCAAAGTAACCATGCTCTGTATGATGTTATTAAACTGACATTATGGTAGACAAGTTTAGACTCACCTTTTTATTCTTTTAATGTTGCTTTAGTTCGTTGATGCCTGCTTCATAGCTTTGTTACAGTCCAGCAACAGCATCGCAGTCAGGGCAAGGTCTGAACACAGATTCTGTCCTTCTTCTGCCATTCTCTTGAAGTTTTGCTGCTGTGTTTGGGATCATTGTCCTATTTCATGATTCAGTTTCAGTGTAGATTTGTTGAGCAGATGTCTTCACTCCGGTATCCAAAGCATTTCATGTTCAACTTAAGGAATAAAAACTGTATGGATCCTGTAACTGCAAAACAGGCCCGAATTGTCACACTTCCACCACCATGCTGAATACATTATGGCTTAATACAAATAGTGTAAGCTTTTATATATATATATATATATATATATATATATATATATATATATATATATATATATATATATATATATATAAATACTGGTGCAATTACTGTATAACTGTATAACATCTGCTCACAGCTCCTCTGGCTTTAAGGTTTTACTTGTTTTACATTAAGAATTTTGATCCTTTGACAACCCTGTAGCTTAGCGTCCACACCACCTCATTCTCCAAACTGAGGACATCATGTTCACTGAGAGGGAAATACTATCTGCTCATACGTACATCACACAATCACTCTTTGATCATAAAAGTTAAAAATAACAGTAAAAATCCATTTAAATAGAATATATACTTCATGACAATATCAAAGCTTTTGATTCCCTCCTGGAAGAATTTTGAAAGATTTGAAAGAAATCTTCTCCAAAGAATTTGAGTTGTAGTTAGTAGACAAATTAATCAGTATGTTTGAGATCTGAGTACAGGTCAAATGTATTTTAATAAAGAATCAAATTGACTTAATCAGTTATGTAAAATTAAAGAAAACTATTGGCTGCAGCCCTAATTTGCACAGATGATTGTCTAGTGCTATTATTTGCAGTGAATATAAAGCCTACATGTGTGTACGTGTGTGTGCACACGCAGAGGCGATTCAGAGATAGCTTTGGAGGCGTATTGGGTATCGAAGGGCAAGGAGCTCCTCTGAAGAGCTTCATTCACAGAGGCAGGATACTGATAAGAAGCAGAGCTGAGCTGCCATGAATCCACCCTCTGTTCAAGCTCGCTCGCTCCTCTCCCTGCTCTGTCTGTCCCCCTTTCTACTCTCCTCCAGCCCTTTATGAACCCTGTGAGAAAGTTGTGGTGCTGGGGAGGGGTGGTGTGCCCTGCAGTCTCTCTGAGTTTAATTAGTAGGATTAGAATCAAAAAAGTAGAGAGAAGAAAAAGAAAAAGATTGGAAGATGAGGAAAATCAGACAAATACCCACCTGCAGCTGTCTGGTATTACTGTATCTGTCTCTGCCATCTCTAATGAAGGACAGACCTTGATCTCTTTGTTGACAATCAAGTGGAAACAACTGGATGCATGGATATGCACTTGTGCTTTTCCTTTAATAAGTGTGTTTTATGGAGGATCAGCAGATATTATTATCATAAATAGTTGCAAAACTAGCAAAAAAAACAGTCACTGGTTAAACATACTGCTTCTATTGTCCTGTCATTATTTGTCAGGCATAGTCAGGGGCAGCTCGTAAGATGTGTACATGGCTGACCTGCCTCAGAGAGGGGTCCTGAGGGAAAAGACCAAAGGGTACTTCCAATGACCTGAACACTGCAGAGCAACTCTGACCTCTGATCCCATCGTGCTCAACAAACCGCACATACATGGGCTTTTCTAAAGAAAGATGCAGATACACCTCTCCCTGTCTCGTTTTACTTTTAAATCATGTTTGATCTGCAGCAAAGTCCAAGAACAGCAAATCCAGATTTCTGAATGAATATATGTAGCATGAGTTAGACAAAGGGGGACTTGGATAATTAAACGGTTATTAGGATTAAACATGACTCATCAAAAGAGTAGTTAAGGTGAGCAGACCTGACTCAGCACTGACACCATCATGCCATGTATAACCAACCGTATAAGCCTTTTACAACTTCCACCCGTCCAGCCAACCAGGCCATCTTGCTACACATCTAATCAGCCTTCAGATAATCTTTCCTGAACTGACAGGAATATTGCTGCTTTGCATCGAAGTGATGACATCAAGTGGAAATTGACTAATTTAGCTTAATTGAAAAGCTAAGCTGTGATGCGGCACCACCTCAGATCTGGTAACTTGCTGTCTTGAGAATCTGCTTTAACCCTTAAAAGTCTGCTAAATTGCCAGGGTCCAGCTGCAATCATCAATAGTTTCACTGTAATGGTGGTGTGTAACTATTTGGAGTAAATAGTGGTGGACAGATCCCACCAGCCATTAAATCCAATGGAAAAGTGTGACTAAACATTTGACTGACACTGCATGATAAATCCATTCTACAATTAACTTGCTTTGCCTTTTGTTAGTTTTACAGACCTTTAATGGAAACAGCCGGGGGTTTGCAGTTGTAATGGATCCAGACTTTGCAGGTACAAGAGACGAACTCACACTGTGCCAGTTTCTGAGCTGAATCCTCAGCAGGACAAACCCTCCATGTTAATGTGAGCTGCTCAGTTCAGTAATGTGGATAACTTCAGTCCACAACCAGGAGGGGAAGGAGGTGGTCTGCTGTGTGCATTTCTCATTTTACATCTGATGAGTTTGGTTCGCTTTAAACAAACCCAGCCATGCTTGCCCCACAGCCTGGTTTATTTGATGTGACCTGAGATTTGTCCGTCGGCTCCCGCAGGAACGCTGCCATCATTTCAGAGAATACAGTCCTTTTTATTATCATTAGTTTGGAACACAAGTTTATCTTCTTGTTGACTGTTCTAAGTGGTTAAAATGATGTTTTTTTCCTGTCGTGATGAATTCAGAACATATTTCTGTACCTTTCTCAAACTGCATGTTTATTTATTTACTTTAAGAAAGAGTTAATCCCACCTCTTCAGGTTGATTTGAATTTATCACAATTTAAGTGAAATTTCAGCATCTCCCAGTTCAGAACACACTAAACTCAAAACATCTTATTCAGTTTTGCTTCATATTGGATGAATTTTATCCGAAGCTCTGATTCACACCAGGCTCAAAAACTGTATTTCTGCTGTCACATCCACAACGTCTTTTCAGTTACATTTATGTATTTAATTTATTATGGGTTTTAAGCTTGGGTGACTTGGTGTATTTAGGAGAACGTGTCAAAGTGTGTGCTGTGGAACAAGATGACTAATCTTTTGTTTTCGTGCTCTATTCTATTATTATAATTGCACTAGGAAGTGTTTCAAAATCTCCATTTTACTACTACACTTCTTTGGTCATGAAGCATCTGCTGCAATACTTTGTCATGAATACTTCACTGACAATATTTTGTCATCTAAAGTATCTATAGCAACAGTACGATCATCATCCCAGCCCTTAAGTCATGGGAATAGTTAGGGCCAAGTCTCGGTTTGGCTTTAAAAGGGGCCAGGGTGACTGTGTTGTCTGTTTTTGGAGCTATAAAAGATCAAGTATGTGTGAATGTGAGACCATGAATGTGTGTACTGACCATTGTCCACCATATCTTTTTATCCTGCACCTGCATCAAGGACCTCCACTAACTTTGACCACACAATCTACACAGCATGCACACAGCTTCACCAATTTCTTTATAACGTTCGAACCATTTAAACTATCTTCAGTCCATTCGCTGTGGCGCGTTTAAGGAGAAGAAATCCCCCTTCGGCTGTAGAGACGAGGGGCAGCTTAGTCATATAGAAGGTCACAGCTGCTGCAACACACTGCAAACAAAGTTAGCCCTGTTTGTTTTTGAGGGAAGCCTATATTACCCAAAGTTAAATAAACTTCACTCAATCTGCACAGCCCCCCCTCCTGCCTCCCCCCTGGATGGTCAATCAGCCTGCAGCCTTGGTCAGCACATTTCTACCCCATGCTGAGCCAGTCTCAGGCCTGGGCTGTGTCAGTTCTGCTTGGCCAAACTTTTGCCCATAAGCTTGAAGCACCCTACGACACCCCCACAGTCAGCATACCCTTCACCCCCCTCGCTGCTTTAATCATCACACGCATGGCTGAACTCTGCTTGGTGACTGACAGGCGGGATGATTGAATGATAAAATTTGTTCTTTGGCTGTCTGAGACTTCAATTTGTGTGTGTAAATGTGTGTGTTGGTTTCTTTGTTGCCAAAGGGACTTTAGCTAGATGTAAGCTGCTCATCAGCAAATATAGTTGCTTAACCTGGTGAAAAACTAACTAGCCAACTATTTGAAAGCCTACCATCTGAAAATTCAATGGTCAGCTGATTTTTTCATTAACTAAATGATTACCTGCGGGATCTGAGGTCCACTTAAAGTGGAACTATTATGTGCATTTCAGGCTAATTTATTTTTATTTCTGAGACCAGAAGAGCTGGGATTGATCAAGTTATTGTCACAAATCGCTTTATTTACTTCAGACCGACCCTCTCCGTAGGCTGTCAGATCAGCCTGTGGGCAAAACGAGTGGATTGAGACTCTTCCGCATTAAGCCCCGCCTCCCGCCACTGCACTACATCGGGAGCGCGCACCGCACCTGCTTTCGCCGTCATTGTAACGTCTCATAAACAGAAGGATTAGGCTAATATGAACTCAATAAAAAAACAAAATACAATGTCAACACATAGCATACAGCCTTACATGTTGGAACCTGAATCAGACCCTGAAAACGAAGTGGGAAACAGCAACCCACAGCAACGAATGCAGCAGGATGTCTCTCTTTGGTAAACTCACCAGCCATCGTTGGAAATAACTTTATCCCACGTTTTCCACCCGCCTGATGTATTTGTACATGCCCTTGTTAACCAGTAGAAGGTAACCAATCACCGAACCTTATCCCCCGGGACATCACAAGGATTTTGAAGTAGAAAAAACTCTCTAAAACGACGCGTTCTTCGTCGCCATGGAAACCAAACGGAGAGAGAGCTGGAACTCAAACTCAAACATGCGCTTAGGTGATAAAAAAAACAGTGCCGTTCAAATGTCTGATGAAGGTTCAACACTGTAACACTGTAGAAAGCACAAAAAACTTAAAATACCATAATAGCACCCCTTTAACCATTTGTAAGCCAAATAGCTAGCGAAGAAGACATAGTCGAGTTAGCATGCCTTAGCATCCCCATGGCTAATGACCATGGAGGCTAAGACATTTACATTATCAGCCTTACTATCTGACTGTAATTTACTTCTGATCCAACAGAAATTTAATTTTTAAATTTGACATTGTAATTTTCTTCTTTTGTTTCTGGATTTTGTGTGACTATAAAGAGAAAAATGTGTTTCACATACAATGGGAAATATAGTATTTTCTAAAACTACTCAGAGGATAATATGAAGAAACATAAAAAAAATTCTGAAATGCTAAGAGTAAAAGTGGGATAATAAATTACTCCAGATGGTGGTAAACATTTTTTCCAGTTGTTTAGGGAAAGACTGAAAAGGCTAATAAAACTGGACAGCTGACCGCATGGAGTCTAACAGCTAGCTAACACACTGAAATCACATAAGAAAATCTGAATTTAAAATCAGACATCTGGCCTCACATGCCAGGAAAAAAAAAACAGAAGCAACAAGTCACATCAGTTTGGGAATATGAACCCATCTTTCATTAATATCTTGTGTTGTAGTTAATGATTAGCTGCGGAGTAGTTTTATAGATTTTTTGTTGACACAACAGTGAAAAATATACATATAAAATAACAGCTTGTGTCTGACTTGCTGGTAATCCTAAAATGCAGTACCATTTAAATATTTCCAAACCCATGACTGGCAGTGTGTGAATCAGGAGCAATATAGATTGGTTAACAGGTTATTTCTGACTATCTAGCATGTGGCTAAAATAGTAAGCATCAACTAAACCAATATTATAACCAGCTGTCTGACAGACTGTGACCTCCTCACAGAGCCTCATTTAGTCTCATTAGTGCCAAGTCTCTGGCTCCCAGACAGGGGAAGCACTGCAGCTCCCAGGGAAGTGTGTATTTATATGTGCGCATATTGTGTGAGTAGTGTGTATGAGTTGGAGGACTCTGGAACACAGGGTGTCTTGTCTGTCACCGAAGCACAGATGTCCATTGGATTACATCACAGTGACCGCACCCTGATCTCCCTCGTGTCTCTTATCCTCCACCACTGAACTGCCCCCCTCTTCCAAACCCTCACCACCCCTTCACATCCACCCAGTCACAACCCCTTCACACACTCATTCTCTGACATAGACAATGAGTTCTGATTTATGACTCCCACTGCTGTTTTCCCAGCACCTTCTCACTCCTTATGACTTCACCCTTCATCACACTTCACCCCATCTCCATTAAGCCGTGGGACAATGTGGTCCATGATGTGCTGGAATGTATGTTGATGGGGATACCTGAGGTAGAACAGAAATGCTGGCGGGTTCTCCAAGTATATTCATTATTAGCCAAAAGGGTAAAGAAAAATACACACCGTTTATCACCACTGGAAGGTTGACAGTCTGCATAACTCATAAGAAAAGAGGCTGCATGAGTCTAAAGTGTCATAGTCCAACAATTCTTGATTTTATGATGATTGCAAACAACCTTTAAGTCTATTCTTTCCCTGCAAAAATCATGTTGTGTTTGGTTCCATAACACAAATGCAGTACCACTATGATTTTATCCTCCTCTCATCAACTGTGACTTTGAGGTCCCAGGCGACCCAAAAGGAAAAAGAACTGTGTCTTGGAGTAGCTGGATGAGGAAAAGAAGAGCCAAGAGCCCTTCATGATGGTCCCTAAGCTGAAGGGTCATTCAGTAACATATTGTAACATCTTGCTCTGTTTGTTGTTATATAGTGAAGTGATGTCATGATTAACTGTCAAGTAGCTGAAATGAAGACGAAAGGAAATCTTAGGCTGTCTCTGAGGCTTGCAAAATATGGCTGAGCCAGAGATCTTACATAAAAACGTCAGGTTTTCTCTCCAAATCTCTAATGAAAATACATACACGCACATTTCATCGAGCAGAACAAATGATTCTGTCTGTTAGCAGCCGGAGCCGCTGGAACGTCTTCGGTGTTGTTGAAACTAGCTGTGGTTTACATCCTGACAACAAAAGTCATTGTACTGTTGGATTCAACTCTGTGGTTTCCTTCCTCAGTCGTCCAAAACCATGTCATGTAAATGATATTTTGCAGGACTCAGACGTGAACACTAATTAAATCACATTGCTAACTCTTATTATTAGAGGCAAACTTATAAACAGAAAACACTGAGATAAGTAGAAGTATGTATGTCCTGAATGCCCATCATGGCTGCTCCTGACATCACCAGCCTCCCTGATGTGTGATTAATGGAAGTTAGCTTAAAAAGAAAACGGTTTCCATGAATCTTGATGTCAAAAATGCTTCAGCATACTGTGGGTTGGTGCTAGACCACTATGTAGCCATTTTCACATGCTGTTTTAGATGCCTGAAAGGTCAGGATGTCCTGCGATAGACAGAATCTCTTAGAGCCCATGTCCTCGCATCCTCTCCCCTCCGTACTGACCCCACGCCACTGTCCGCCTTTCACTCTCTTCCCTTTCACAGCCTCACATTTTATCACAATATGCTCATGTCCGGCCGATGAATCAATGGCTCTGTCTGAGCCATGAATGGACGGGAGCGACAGAGAGCGAATAGATCACAGCGGAGAAAAAAGAGCAGTTTATGTCCAGAGAGTTTGTTGCAGCGCTGAAATAAATGGATGTAATGGATTTGTGCAGATGGAAGACAGAGGAGGTCAGGGGGAGTTAGGCAGAAAGATGGAGACAATGACTGCACTGCACCCCTCGGGGGCTTCTGGGAGAAGGTCAGAGGTTGCCATGCTTGGGCGAGATTCATATCCGAAACCCTGTTGGCCCTTAAACTCTGAATGCCGGTACAGGGCTTTATTGCATCAGACCTCCTCTCTTGTAACCCTCTGCATTCCCTCTAACTTCACATTTTTGTTGCATTTGTGAAGTCATCTGTTGAATGTATGTCGGCATATTTGTTAAATATTTATGCTTATATTTTAATTTAACAAAATAACATTACATAATGAAAAAGACTTTGCCAGAAAGTGATATGTATGTGTGTATGTGTACAGTATCTGCTCTCTGTGTAAGCAGACGTCAAAAAGTCCCCATCTGCTAGCATGTTTATATTGCTGGTGCCACCAGAGCCCTGCAGACACAGAGCCCATGTCTACCCCATGCCAGTCAGGCGGAACAGGGAAGTAAACTGGAAGTACTGAGTGGTGGACGGGAATACTCTCGGTTGTGGGGATAGACTATATAACTCACACACAGAGGGGGCTTTTGAATTACAGCCTCAGTTTTTTTGGCAAATGTCTGTATTGTGTTAAGTATCCATTAGCAGTCTGGTCTGGAAAGGGCCGTAAAATGTGAGGCTGGTAATCTAAAAGGCCCGAATTCTCTTTCCAAGTATCATAAATTTTGCAAGTTGTGAGTTTTAAAGAAGATTAAGTGAAATTTTTAAAATTCCAAAGGAAAATACTGAATAGAGTGAATGTTATGAAACAAGAATGGATTCAAATAAAAATCAAATCTTCAACAAAATTGAGCAAATCAAAAGATAAATCGTCATTATCATAACAGTATAAACTCTGTTTTTGTGCTTTTTATAATATAAAGTGATTAATTGTGAAGTAAAAGTATTGATAGCTAAATATAATTTCAAATTCAACAATTATTTATACAAAACTAACTAAATCAAATCGTAAAAGGTTTTGTAATTACACATTTTAAACGGAAATAGGAAAGAGAAATTCTATTTTTACATGAGAAATCTGTTGCTCAGCTCATGGACAGACTATGATCTCACTAAGACTGAATTTTCTGTTTGGACATGTGAATACATTGTTCTGGATGGGAGTTGACACGCAATACATTCCTCACTCTAATGGCGACAATGATTTCTTTAAGCTGCTATTCGACATATAATCAAACATATGTCTATAAATGGTGCAGTATCTGTGTTCTGTTTCCTAAACAAACCAAGAATTTTTTTTTACTGAACCTGTAAAAAGTTTGGACATACTTTCCCATCAGATTCAATGAAAAGTATGTCCAAACATTTCACTGGTAGTGTGTGCTTATCCAAGCCAGATTTCCCAAAGGGAAGCTGTTCGCCTAAGCAAGCTAAGAGGAAGTTAACTAGGATGGTCAGTAATAATGGTCAGAAATAAATACTTTTTACTTAGTTAACTCTAATTTTATCACTTTTACTATAAATATCCCTATTACAATTACTATCACTATTACTATTATTATTTCTACTGTCGATCATCTAATGAATTTGCTTTTTTTTTTTTTCAGTGAAATGAAGTTAATTAGACAAGCAGTTTCATTAGGTCCAGTACCTGGACTGTGCTTGCACCAAGCTAAATTCAGTCCAGGCAGTATGCCCATATTTAATCCCGTCAGCCAGAAAACTTTAACAAAATACAATAAAATTTAAAAAAAAAAAAAAAATTTAAATCATTACTTAGTTTGTTTTTTCAATCAGCTTATGAGGGAAGAAGAGCAGTTGTCTGCCGACCAGAAAGGCGCTGGATCGATTGCATGCTTTCCAAGACGACATGCCGAAGGATCCTTGAGCAGGACGTTGAACCCCACACTGCCTGTGTGAATGTGTGTGATAAGACAAAAGCAGTTAGCATGTAACAGTAGAAGTGCTTGTAAGTAAGCTTGTTCCATCCTCCACGTCATTTTGTTCTCGTGGACGCGTTAGAAGACAGTTCTCGACACACAGGGCTGGCAGAACTTTTTTCTTGCGGGGCTCCAAGAAGTATCGTGTGATTGGTCGGGCATTTGAGGTGGGCGTGGTTAACACAGGAAAAGCACAAAGCGGAGTTGCCGCTTCCGCTTTTTTGCTGTTGTAGGTAAAACGGATTGTTTTGATAAAACAGCTGATCGAGGTGGTGAGAAAGTACAAACATTTCAACATGTGGCATTAAAACACTCGGACCCAGCCGCGTACACAACCCGCCCTGTCGCGGACGAAGTTCCTCGTTAAATATGAAACTAGGAAAGCACTCAGAGAGCGGAAACCTCCGCCAAGCACAATGTTAAAGAACCGTTTTAAAAAATTCCCTGAATCCAAACGGTGATCCGGATGTAATCAAAATGTAATCAGTTCTTCATTTTCACATTTCCAACAACTCTTGAAATTTTAATAAAAATCCATCCATAACCTTTTAAGTTATCTTGAACACAAAGATGCCAGGAAAAACATAACCTCCTCGGCGGAGGTAACAACCTGGTTCATCATACATAAAAGCAGACATCCCCCCCCTCGCAGTGATCCCTTCCCGCTGCAGACGTCCTTCTCCTGGAGTATGTATGGACCTGACGAACAAGACGTTTTTTCTTGTTCTTGCAGCCTCGAGAAAAAGAACTCAGTTCTTGCTTCTCATGGAGAACGTAACAAGCTTTAGTGTATAAGTGTTTCAGGAGATTAGGATGTGACCAGAAAAGTGCTGTATAAGTGCAGTCCTTGTCCCATTCAATGTTGTTTAACACATCAGGTTGTTTCTGATAACCTCTGAAAACTGCAGCTGTTAGAAAAAAAAGAACTTTCAGAGCTTCTTAATTCAGCTGGATTTCATTGATCTTAGAAGCTTGATTAAATCTGTGGAAGTGTGTTAAATTTTGATCACATACTGATTTTTAGAAAACTCACTGGAAACTCTTGAGTGTGCCACAGGCTTTACGCTGACCATACATTCCCACAATGTTCATGTCAGGGTCTGTCTGTTCTTTGTGTATTCTTCAGTGTTTGCTTTTACTCTTTAATTCATTTATCCAAAATAAAATGAAGGTAGAGGAAAAAAGGAGACTTTGAACAGTTGTCAGTGTTTACTTTTGCATCAAACATTATAAAACTTGCAGATTGTTGTGAAATGTTTTGTGAAACTGACCAATAACCACAGATAGGATTCAGAATTTGAAACCCACTATCTGATGACATGTATATAGCCACATCCACAGCAACTGCATTCCTATGATTTCTATTGAGTTCAAGAATGTGGATCTTTACTCAGTACAAAAATATTATAATAACATAGTAATTACATTTGGGTCACAATCCATTTGCGAAAAGCACATACTACCAGTGTCTCTGTGTAAAGCCCGGCCCATTAGAATAAGCAGATTAAAATAGATGTTGGTGTGAGAACACCTAACAGGAGTTTCAGGCCACTGCGAACTTTGGAGCTCGATGACCCAGGGTTAGACCTCAGGGTGTTGGTGAGGTTTATCAGGAATGGGGGTGTTTAGCTGTAACCGAGGCAGAATGACAGCTGTTGCCTGCTGGCTTGCTCTCTGTCATCAGCTCTGGACATTCAGCAAAACTGTAAGCCACCTGGTTGTTTGCAAAGTGGCCGGACAGAGAAAGTTGTGTGAAACCTGAAATCCAGTAAGGTTAAATTACTGTTCCAGACGTTCAAATGTATATCATTTTAGTTCCTTTCAACTGAGCATCCTGGAAGTCTTTGTGTGTATCTGTGTGTATAAGTGTTTGTAGGTTACAGGTTGCCACAAAGACCCAACAACAGCATGGTCCTGCATAGTAGTATTAACATGTCTATAATCACCAGTCATGTGTCACACATGCCTGGCCTATATTTAAACTTGGGCGTTTGGGTGTTGCAAAGGTCAGCTGATGCATGAACCATACATGCGGTCCCATGGCTACACACCCTGCTGAATGTAATCAGGCAGGGGACCAAACCTGAAGACCAGCTGAACTAAAATCGTAACATTTTCATAGAATATGTTGCTCAAAAATGACACTGTAACAAATTTTACCTTCACAAAGCCTTCATGGTCAGTTTTTGTTCAAATTTTTTAAACTTTTGGCCAATTATAGATTTCTGACTGAGTTTGTTGTTTATTGCAAGATTGTGCTGTGCTCATTTATTTCCAAATGTGTTTCTGATTTTATTTTAGTGTATAGGGAGGTGGCACATTTGCAATGACTTGTACTGTAAAACAGCACAGTTCAACACTGAAAACTGTTACCTGAATAATATAAAAAAAAAAAACTAAATGAACACAACGCAACATTGACATTTGGCCAAATTGTTGGTTTCCTGATGTTTTTATGCTGGAAAAATTCACAAAGCAAAGACCAATGGTTTGGTCTTCATTCAAACCAGGATTTTTCTGTCAAATTAAGGTAAAAAGGACTCCAGTAACTTTTCAGATTGAATGGGTTTGACTCAAATTGAGTTAAAGTTTTTTTCCCTCTTTTGCAGAATCCTCTCCGCAGCTCATGTAACACAATGTGAGCAGCTGTGGAAATGTTTTGGGAATCCACTCTTTGCCTTTTTATTGTGATTTCTGCTTGGCTTTGTCTCAGTTTTGGAAACATACAACTTTCAAACCTAAAAATTGGTATTTCAAAAGCAGGTGAAGAAGTTTTAAAAAATCTTAAGAAATTGATCACTCCAAGTCCCATTTCTGGGTGTGGACTACAATCATCTCCATAAACTACAGCAACTCATTTGGCTCTCTGGCTCTCGACATGTCGCAGAATCTGCGTGTGAATCTGGACAGCTCCTCCAGACGTTAGATGTGTTTTTACACCCATCAAGCAGTTCTCAGTCACTGGATCAAGTTCCTTTTCACTGTTCGGGGGGTGTAACAGGAATACATTGAGTGAAACTGCCAGATATGTCATACACACTTCCTCTAACCTTTTCCAGTAACCATTAAAACGTAACATTACCATATTTGCAGAGGTGACTGAACTGCCATTTTCAGCTGCATTGTATTTACCAGGTGTACCTACGACATTAATTTACACTTCTTTCCAAAGATCTCAGAAAGAATTGTTACCTGTCGCAAATGTTTCCTGTAATTTAGCTCATGTCATCCATCATGTCATAATAAAATAATGTGGATAACACTAATTCACCTTTACCTCCCCAATGCCAGTGGGATGGATGTAAATCACCATTGGATGAAGGTTTGCAAGGTCAGGGCCTGTGGGGTTGTGGGAGTATCCGTTTCCACAGACAAACCACTCAGTCTGGTCTAATCCCCATGTCGCCTCTCCCCTCTGCAACAACTCCATCCTTGTCCTCTGGTTAGGGTGCAGGGAAGGCCCCGGTAGGTCAGGGGCCAAGGGTCAGGCTGGCTCCTCAAGCTGGACAATAGCTAAAGTGCCACCTGGAGTAAATCAGCGGCCAGCTCATGCAATTGGCCGTGACAACCATCATTCCCAAAGCCAAATAAACAGAGTAGGAAAAGAACTGTGGCTAAATCTTAAGGGAGATCCATACACATGTGGACACACATGTTCAGCAACTCTCTTTCTGGTGACTTTCTAAAGTGCTGGGACTCAGTGTTTGCTCCAGTGTCACCCCAATCCCTCCATCCTACGAACCCCATGTGAGTGATTAAAAGGTGGAAATGGAGAAGGTGAAAGGTCTAGTGAGAGTGAATGTGTCATGGGGGGTTATAACTGAGGTGAGTATACATGTGTGTTTTCCTAGATTGGGGGATTTCACTGAAGGGAGAGCTTTCTTTTTGGACTCATATTTCATAGAGCAGACTTCTTGTTTGTTGGTTTAAATTCACTCCATGTGCTGATGTGAGAAAGATGGAGGCTTGGCCTAAATAGGTCTCCTGTCCCTCTTTTTGAGGGTATGCATGTATGCATTGATGAATGGATGGATGAACGTGTGCTTGTACAGATGTATGTGTGGATGTATGCATGGATGGTTGGATGGATGAATATGTGTATGTATGTATGTATGAATGTGTGTATGTACGCATGAATTTTTGTATGTATGGAAGGATGGATGGATGTACGTATGTACAGATGGATGGATGTATGGATGGATGGATGGATAGATGTACGTATGTACAGATGGATGGATGTATGGATGGATGGATGGATGGATGGGTGGATGTATGCATATATGTATGTGTAGCCCAGGTGAAGAAAACTTTTAATAAAAGAGCGAGTGCTTATTTTTGTTCTTTCATTGTGTCGTTAAAGTTTTAAATATCCTCATGCCCCTGAAGGTAGGGCTGGGCGATATGAGCTTTTAGTAATATCCCGATATTTTTATGGCATGTCACTATATACGATATCTATCTCGATATTTACCTTAGCCTTGAATGAATGCTTTGGTGCATACAATCACATCAGTAAGATGATTTTGTGTCTCCATTAAAATATAATTGTTCATACTGCATTAAGATATGCTGATTTTAAACATTCATGCCAAAAGGATGAAATTGTCACGAAGCAAACTGATCAAAACCGCATTTATTGAACAGTTAAAGCAGTGGCAGAAACATGTCATTTTAAAACAAGATAAAGTGACTTTGCATGATGTAATAAATGCAACATATGAAAATACGTGCTCTGGGGGGGGAGACTTTTCAAATGATGAACTATTATAAGGCTTTGCTTTATGGATACATTTTTGAGTTGTCGTGTATTTTTTTAATCGCAGAGTTTAGCGTAGAAATCAGTCTTATAATACAGGCAGAATGTCCTCGTATCGTCTCCAATAAACGGCTTCAGTCAGTTTTTAATTCAGGGTTTGAGTCCCACTGCTTTCTGTACTTTCTAGAGACATGACGAGCTAGATAAATATGCTTGTGTCACACACAGTGGATGAGGTGAGTAAGTGACAGAGGCTGTGAATGTAATCAAATAGAATTAATTATTTTTGCGTGACGTGAAAAACTTTGCAATTTACATCCCACTCTGTAATCCAGAGCGGGATCAGTGGCGGATTTGGCTGTTCATTGTGACTGTAGGTGGAGTCGTGCAGGTGTCCTCTCTGCTCTTCTGACTGGCTGCAGCTGCAGCCGGAGCGACTGAGTGCTTTAGGACGGGGAGAGACTCTCGTTCTGACAATAACTTTACAATATGAGCTTTAAAGTCAGTCGCCAAAACACCAGGAAAGTCTCCAATAACTCCTGTAAAAGTCGCTAGATTTGTTGCTTTTCACAAAAAAAGTCGCCAGATTTAGCGAGTAAGTCACCAAGTTGGCAACAGTGGCTACACGCTGCCTCTCATGACGTAGCATGTAGCTCACGTTATGTACGTAACAAGGTGCGCTTGTTTTAACTCTCTGTACAAAGCGGTGCAGAATCGAGGAGGAGGGAGAAAACCCCGCCCACAGCTAAAAACAACTACGTGACAACAGGATACTCGAATATGACGAATATAGGCATTTTCTATATCGCACAGAGGACTAGCAACGATATATCGGGTATACTCGGTATATCGCCCAGCCCTACCTGAAGGAGTTACTCAGTTCACTTAATCCCACGTGGGGATACCTATTCCTCAACAACCAATCAGAGACTACGCAACTCCAGTGGCCTGTAAGCTCAGGAGTGAGGCTCTGCGCGCTATTTTCTCTGTCCTTTTTTTCCCATGCTTCAACCACAAGAGTGAGAGAAAGCTGCATGCTTAGAGGACTCGGAAAAAATAAGAGAAATCTTGTGTTAGGTAAGGAGATAACTGCTGTTTCCATATCTGCTGCAAGCCAGAGTCGAGCAACTAGACATCGAGACGAGTTAAGTCGGTAAGAGGAGTCGTACACCTGTTATGCTTGCTAATTCGTATCATCGACCATGCTAATGTTAGCTTGATATCTCACAGGCTAGTTCCATACTGTCAATTGTGAACTGCGTCAGGCACAGAGGGCGACGTGCTCCGCCTTAATCACAGAGCAACGGTGAGATACATGCTTGTAGCTGTACTGGTGTTAGCTCTCTGTATGGCTGCATTATCTTAATGGTATCTGCAGTGAATTAAGAAGCTGTGTGAGTAAACTGAGGTGGACAATGGTGCAGTGTTTTGAACATGTCTGCTGGCAGTGTTGCACTTATTTCAAGCTGAAATATGTATTTAAAAAGGAAAATCATTAATCTATTATTGCCAATTTAAGTAGAAGAGATAAATTTGTTACATCATATAATGCTTTATGGTGATATTGTTATTTTGTATATGTGTGAAATGCTCCAGTAATTCAGAGTAATTTGTGGTGCAGCTTTTCATGCATTAGGAGGCCTATAATGCAGAAATAGTGATTAAGCACTCTTCTTAATACTTCTGAACTTTGCTGAATTTATGTTTATTGTTTTAATTGCATTTTATGTCAATCTGGTTATGATAAGTCATCATAATATCAGTTAGTTATTCATGTGCCATGAGGAAAAATTACCAAGTACTATCTGCTTGAACAGTAAGATATCTGTGTTTTGGAATGTTTTATCCTCATGTCTGAACATGGATGTGTTTAAATGTTGTACAACAGAAAATGAGAATTTATTATTTTATGGATGTGCTTTAATGCATTATATTCATATTGATAAAGAAACTTGATGCATCTAGGAATGATGATGATAGATTTATGTGACTTTGTCTATAGGTCAGGTTTTTTGGAGTGGACAAAAGAGCCCAAGTCACTGGACGGGATTCAAATGGCGAGCTGATGGACCCAGGGGAAAAGATAACCACAAACAATTTCCCACACATTCAAGATATTACATTTTGACTAATTGTCAAGATCAGGTGCACCTGCAACAATCCCGCTCTCATAAGGGCCAACGAACAATATATTTTTTGTGTGTTTTGTGTGCGCACACCAGGGTTGTCTAATTATTTTATTTTGGGGTTAATTTTATTGTTACTTTCTCTTAATGGTCATTGGCCCATGTTCATAAGAGAATACACGAGTTGCTACTCAATGTTAACGTTGTGTTGCTCATTATTGCTGTTCTTTGGCTCCCAATCGAATGTAGGTCTTCTGGTTGATCCTTATTACTGTTACTACATTACACTACAATCACACTGTAATTTGCCTTACCATTGTGTCAAGGGGTTACAGATGTATATATGTATGTATGGATAGATGGATGGATGTACGTATGTATGTAAACATGTAAGGATGGATGGGTGGATGTATGAATGGATGGATGGATGGATGGATGAATGCAAGGATGGATTAATGGATTTGTGTGTGTATGTATGAATGGATGGATGGATGGATGGATGGATGGTTGTATGTATGGACACGTACAGATTGATGGATGTATGGTCGTATGTATGGACACGTATGTATGGATGGATGGATGGGTGGATGTATCCATTTATGTATGTATATATATATATATATATATGTATGGATAGATGGATGGATGTACGTATGTATGTAAACATGTAAGGATGGATGGGTGGATGGATGAATGGATGGATGGATGGATGGATGGATTTGTGTGTGTATGTATGAATGGAAGGATGGATGGATGGATGGATGTTCGTATGTATGGACACATGTATAGATTGATGGATGTATGGTCATATGTATGGACACATGTATGTATGGATAGATGGATGGATGTACGTATGTATGTAAATATGTAGGGATGGATGGGTGGATGGATGGATGGATGGATGGGTGGATGCATGGGTGGATGAATGGACAGAAGGATGGACGGACAGATTGATGGATTTGTGTATGTATGTATGGATGGATGGATGGATGGATGCTTTGATATACATGTATGTGTCTACCTACATATGGATGGTTGAATTGATACAGAGCCTTACGTGAAACATTTTTTACATTCTGATACAAGATGAAAATGAAATCATACTTTATTTTATTTTCATTTGGAGAAAGTCATGCTTTCATCAAATAGTTTTTATTACTTGTCTTTTGCTTGTGCCTTTTCTGTCTGAATGATTGTTTTTCTTGCTCTGTTGGACCTGCAGTGGAGTGATGACCTGTGGTGTAACCTGCCTCTCATCTACTGGGACAGACATCTGCCCCTGCAACCCTGCAGTGGTATAAGCAGGCATAGATTGATGGAAGGAATACAGACTTTCCAACTAAAGATTGAGTAGTAGTAAAGCTACCACCTGCGAAGTACTTTTGAGGAAACAACCAAAGAAGTGTGTCGGTCCATACTTCTTACATACTAGTCACTCAATTAGCTTGAGACAACTTGTGAACATACGTCACCTTGACTTTTTCAGAGATATTTGTAACTTTACAAGAATTGTTTCAGTTTAAAGAACGAAGTACTCCTAATTTTTAGGTCCACACAACACAAAAACCTCTTAGTTGAGTTTACTCAAAAAAAAAAAAAAAAAAAAAAAAAAAAACTGCATCATTGTAGCTTGATACCTTACATTTTTAAAAGCTTTTTCAAATTTTTTTCTTTTACTGTGCACAATAATACACAAATTGCAGTGAAAAGCCTCTAAAACTTAATGTTCAGTCTGTAAACTGTTTAAAAGTGGATGCACTATGTTGTTATATTGTTTTCTCATTTTCATTTGTTGAACATACTGATTGCATCACCTCTATCGTCTGGCTGCAACTGGTTAATTATCTTTTCATTTGAGGATTACGTCTAATAAACTAACTAAACAGTTTGAGGTTAAGTAGAGTTTTGATATCAACTGGAGGATAGGATGGATTTTCCCCTGACATGGAGGCCTAAATGGCTCATAGTGTGGGGTGCGGTTGGGAGGGTGGGTTACTCTGTTTTGGATATTAAGACACAATAATTACCACAGTAGTCTCTCTGGCTCCAGCCAAACCTCACTGTAGTTGGTCAGCATCGGCCACTGCTTGGCCACTGCTATGCGTTTTGCTCTGTGTGAGTCTAGCATGAACTTCAATGCAAGACTAATCCATGAGCTGGAAATGGAGCGTTAGAGGTGGTGGTTTGGGGGACTGAGTAAGACAAAAGACAGATTTGACATGTGATTTCTTGCTTTTGCATTCATATTATGATATGTTGTAAACTTTGGAAGTCCTATTGTCCATTTGTTTTCTTTTTTTCTTCCAGTTATCCATCCAGCGACACTCTCCAGGCTCTTCCTGGGGGATGCTAAGGCACTCCCAGTTCAGAAGGTATATGCAGAAATCCTATTTGGATGCCCCAACCACATCAACTGACTCATTTTGATACAGAGTTCCCATTTAAGTTCCCTCAAATGTGTTCTTGATGTGTGCCATCCAAGACAGCTCCATAACATCCAGAGCTTTCAGCATTTCATGGGAACCCTAGTCCATTCCTGGCACCCTTCTGCAGAGTGGGAAATAGTGACTGGATTGAGGAGATTGCCAAAGTGTTCACTCTCATTCAATGGTATCCCCAGATTGCCTTCCTAAGAGGAAAAGTACTATCTTGGGATGGACCCTACTTTGAGGCCCTGAACAGTTTGCCAGGACTTCTCTGGGGCCACACAAAGCCCATCTCCATGACTCAGCAGATTTCCGTCCTTGGTTTTGGCTTCTGTAACGACTGTCTTTTCGCTCATTCTCTAATCATAAGCTGGTTCAGGTGACTTTCAGGACAAAGAAGTTCGAAAAGCCTCCTTCTTCATATTGATGTGTTCTCTCACTGCTGGTCTCCACCAGCAGGTCCTCTGGTTAATGTAGGTTCTGAATATGGCCCATTCAGATTCCATGTACCCAACTTTACATAGAAAGTGAGAAAAACTTAAGAGGGTCTGCAACCAAACACACCTGTTAACCCCTAGAAGGATGTTTCTTATGGACAATCTAAAAGCAGGAGAACAGTCCAGCAACAGAACGTCACTTGGATTCAGATCCACTCAGCCATTTCTCACAGTCACACCATCCTGACCCTCATAGGGCATCAATGGAGGTAGCATCCCATTGCTTTTCATACTGAGCCCGGCCAAATCCCAGGAGCCAAGCCTCTACCATCAGACACTGCAGGGAGGTCCCTTGGTTTCCCTCTTTGCCCTCTGGAGCCGTTTCATTGTGGTCTATGAATCCCTCTTAGTCTGACCTCACTTCTAAGACCAATTTGCTTCGGGCTAATTCCCCCCAACAGCACAGCCCTGAGGTCACAATAAGTTGGTTTGTGGAGGAGTTTTGGAGTCCTATCAGGATATAATCATCTAAAGAAGCTCATTGACAAAAGTCAGAGCATTTTATAGATTTTAGGAGGGAATGATCTGTATGAAACTTAAGATAGGAGAGGAGAAACTTAAATATATCACAAATTTCTTCAAAAATTATTTTATGGTGTTCATGTGTGTCTTTAGATCGTGTCACAAATTATCAAAAGCTGTTGCACAAGTTTTTTTTCCACAAAAGAACCAAACTGTGTTTCACTTTAATTGCGAAAATGCAACTGATTCTCTCCATCACTCTAAACTTTGCCTATTTATCTCCAAAAGTATGTTTATTTGGTACTCATACATCCATATGTCAGCACTTATTTGTATAAAGGGGTCTATACTTGTTTTTCTGTGTCTTTGTAAATCTGTGTATGTATGTCAATACCACAGTTTTATTTGACTTATGTGGCTGGAGATCCAGAGACTTCTGAGCACACAAGGGGGAAAGGGGCTGGTGGTGGTGGGTGAATGGTAATGGTGGGGAATCTACTGCGGCTGCTTGGTGGATGAGAGTCAGAGGTTTCAGCAGCCCAGCTCCCCTCTTCTTCCCCCATCCCTTCAGCCACCCTGTCATTAGGGTGACAGTCAGGTCCCGTTTAGCCCCAATTGCCCATGCTAATAACAGTTTTAATAACACAGGCTCATGTAATATTTCACTGCTGTTTGGATCACCATGTCACGCTAAGAACCCAATGATGGAAAAACAGCTTCACAGCCACAAGAGTGGAATGACTCTTCTGTGTGTGAGTGTGTCTGTGTTTTTGTACATGGCAGACTGACTAGTTTAAATTCTACCCCGCGTTTCAGCTTGGATTTTTTTGTTAGTACCTATCATTCACATACGTGTATTTTGCACATGGTATGTTTCATTAAACAACTGCAGGTCTGTTTCAGACTGGCGTGCATGTCAATGCGCTAACTTGTTTGTCCATGTTTAGCCAACGCATGAACTCAGTGACTGCATGTTGATCGTTTACTGTGTGTAATATGTTATATAAGGCTTCCTCTGTTTGGACAGCAAGAGAGCAGTCTGCACAGCTGTTAGGTCAATGCAAACATGAGCATGTGCATTACTGCATCTACGTGCTCAGCCGCAGCCAACGGCGTTATGTGTCTGCATCAGAAGCAATGCTAATGTCTGCGTCAACTGGAATTTGAAAAAACATGCCTGCTTTTCAAATTGCAATTTACTCAGCAGCATGGAAACATTTTGGCTGTTTCAGAGAAGGCAACAAGTCACATGTTGTGTGTAAATCTTAGGATAGTTTTAAATACGTGTGCAGAGGGAAATATAGAAGATGGAAAAAAAACTACTCTAACAGACGATACAAGCACCATGTCCATAGCTGAAGTTGAGGCAAATCTGCCACCACGCAGATACTTTGAGCATAGTGTGAATTCTACCACAGAGGAGTGACTCAAACACGCTGGCCCATCACATCTTTTGGACAAATGCAGTTGGATTTTTTTCCACTACTGCATCATAATCACTGCAGTTTTAACATCAGTGAGCTGCCATCAAACTCCTGATAAGGATTATGAGTTAACTAGTTACATTGTTTACATTTGTTTTGCTCTAAATAAGATTGTTATTTTGATAAATTTTCTGGATGCATCTCTGAGGATGATGAGGGGGAATACAGAACTGTGGTGGGCGATGTTGTCACATGGTGCAGGATTGGGACTAGGACAACACTGAGGACAACAAACAGCTGGAAAGACAACTGCAGTGAGTGCAAAGGAGAAACCAAGAGGTACACGTCCACACACAGAACACAAGACCCAGGTGGAAAGGATGAGCTAAATGAAACCAGGTGAGCTAACAAACAGAAAATGAAGCTAAACAGAAAACACAAGGAAAACTACTAAATTAAACAGGAAACTAGAACTAAAGACTACAAGAACAACAACCAAAAATAAACAGGATGTGATTTTGGGAATGAAATTTTCAGTAATCATACTCCTTCTGAGTGTAGGACTTCTGTCAACCAGCAAGATGAACCTGCTCTTAGTTTCAAGAGAAGGTTTATTAAAACTGTAAAATTACTAAATTATTATTTAAAAAAAAAAAAAAAGGGAATAAGGGAATTGATATTTACTGTCATTGATTCGTCTATCCAATCCTTCTCACCACACCTGTCTATAATGGTTCCTGATCATCTGCCAGCCAATACCACAGCAGTAAAAGGTCAAGGGTCACCTGCTGTAAATTAGCCTACCATCAGATTGTCTCAATTCTTCTTTTTTATTTTTAATTTAAAAAAAAACTAACTAACTAACTAACTGGTCCCAAAAACACAACCCATAAACACAACAAATAAAACCTACAGCACACTCTTAAATAAACATTATCAATATATGAAAGCAGTCTGAATCCTCAATAGTAACCCATCCATGACTTCACACCTTCACAGATCTCTTTTAGCTTAGCGACAGCTAACACAGGGGAACATGAATAGAAATTCACATATCTGGGATAAAGTATCCAGGATTATGCCATCTGTTATCATCAACCACTGCAATCCCACTTCCTTTACTCTTACCACTCTGCCTGATGTCTCTGTCTGCCCACATGGTCCAACAGAGGTGTTGTGTTATGATCTAACATTCCAGCGGCAAACAAAGGAAGGATGGCTTAAACTTCCTCCTCCTTCCTCTCCAGTTTGCTCCTGGATCCGCGTCGTGACCAGAGCGTTGAAGATAGATTCCTTTGCAGGGGTTTAAACAATCAAATCGCTTACACTGATTCTATCTTCCATTTCATAAAGGTTAAACGTTGATATATTTTCCTTTTATAGCCTGAATGGGTTCATTTCTCTTTCAGGGAATGTGTGTCGGAGTTGTGCTGTTTTACATCCTGAATCAATTCTTTATCACTATTCTAGGATAAATGAAATTGTTTCTTGTGTTTACAGTCATCGATCAACCTTTCCTTATCTGAACAGAGGATGCTGAGATGGAGTACCAGTCACACACACACACACACACACACACACACACACACACACACACACACACACACACACACTCCCATCCTTGGGTTTTGAGACAAGCGGTTAGATGGGTGAAACCCAATTCTCTGGCTATTCCTCTCCCTCAGCCAAAGCTGTGAAAAATAAAGACTCAGGGGGAAACTGAGGATAGGAATCCAGCAAAGCTTTGCTTTCATTGGGAAGCCCACATCACAGAGGGGACCTTGAGCAGGTCTTAGCCCACCAGAGAGAACTGGAGACAGAAGCCTACGGAGAGCGGTGGCTCACCAGTGGCTGGGGATACATTCAGGATGATCCAGGCAGTTCTTTCATTCCCTGCCAACTGGGAGATTGCTTCCAACTGGACTTACAGACAAGACCCAAGTTCAAAAAGGAAAGAAAGACTAATAAGCTCTGTCAGCCAGGCAAACATGACAACAAAATGTACAGGAATAACAAACTAAAAAAGGTTTTATTTGTCCATGCAAGCAGTTTGGACAATTTCAGGCTTCTATTAAAAACTAGTTGTCACATACTTTGCATCACAGCAAAACCTGCAAACAATTTTTTTTTTCATTATAAAACTATTTGAAACAAATGTTCATATAATCCAGGGAGAATACATTCTTAAAAATAATAATAGGGTTTTGTAAGGCTTTGACACATTCTGATACAGGTCTAAACCCTTCAAGGTCCTGGTCTACCATTTGGTAGAGGTAAATTTGCAGTGACTTTGATTAATGTCTGTAAAAAAAAACGAGGAAATAATCCTGCCTAGGCCATCTCTACCAGTTGGTTTGAGCATGTAAAACCCAACCTAAGTGTTTGTTATAACACTACTGTTTCAAATTTCAACCATATAAATGTTCAACGATTTAAACCATTTAAATAAGCATTTTATAACTCTTCTGTTAGAAGTAACTTTTATCAAAATTCGGTATATTTAGGGGCGTGTCCTTTTGATTGACAGGTACCAGATCTCCCCCTTCAAGAAGGAGGAACGTGGAACTACTGTGGTTTTTAGCCGTTTAACAACGTGACTTAGCTTTAGCCCACTTACCTCTGTTAGCTGGTTATCTCCGGTTTAGCTCGGATAGCTCTAAGCTACAGACAGAGTTGGAGTTCACTCAATGGTCAATCATCCACCCCCACGCTCACAGGTCCCCTCTCAAATCTAACTCTTTGCCTATTTTTGTATTTTCCAAGAGAGACAACATGAGCGGGCAGTGTGGAGTTCTCTTCTACATTTTAACATTTGGTGGCAGTAATGCACCACTGTGAAGTTATTTTAAACCAAACAAAAACACCAGTGGAAGCAGAGCAATAAAACGCCAGTTTTTCACTATGTATTCTGTGTCTTCTTTGGGTGTTTTTTATCTGACAGTTTCTTCTTCTGTTCCGAGTCTTCTTCTCTGTTTTGTTCCTTTTGCTGGTTGCATGTGGGCTATAAAACTCAACACTGTCGCCCACAGTTTTCCATTTGTATTGAAGCATTTTCTGCATTAAGTGAGACAGTGGCAGTAGAACTTGTTGATGAAATGAAACTGCGCTCCAGCATGAGCATCGCTGGTGTATAAATGTTGGTGGCGGTTACACAGGCTTCAAAAGGATGGATGGATGGATGAATGGATGGATGGATGGATATAAAATAGTTCCAGTTGTTACAAAAATGTAAAAATTGACAAGTATGATAAGAGTTTAAAAAAAGACCGAATAAATTACTTCAGCAGTGTTCACAAATATACAGGAATATTCCATTAAAAAAAAAAAAAACCATTAATCACATATATTAGTATAAATAAAAACAATTACCAATGTATTGCCATCGCTCATGCTCTTTTTACTTGTTCTAGTCTTTCATCTCCTCCGATATGACAATGTTCGGCGGTAGGTTGGTGCCAGTAATTGGCAAAAACAGCTGGGCATGTGTTTAATGCTTCTTCTGTGCCCTTGTCCTACCCTGTCTGGCTAAGGTATGACCATAGATCTCCAACCAATTCATTAGTAGACAGAATGTTCAAAACTGCACTATAATGCTTATTAATCACACAAAATACAACAAATCACTTGAAAGCTTGTAAAGACCACCTCTCGGCGTCTGTTAGTGTTTAAGACAGAACATGGATGGTCTATTGAGGATTGCATAAGAGAACTTAACACTGTTTAAAAAAACAGCCTTGATGACTGTGGGGAAGCTGTGCAAGAACCAGGTCTGATTCATCTAGCTCTTGCTTGATTTATAAGTGAGATGAGTGACTGAGTCTGCCTTTTCTCAGTGGAAACACACACCTGCCAAGGAGAGAGGAGTGTTCAGGAGTAAGAATCCTGAGCCCAGCAGATTAACCACATCATTGCACTCAGACATTAATCAGTGCCTGACACACATAGCTTCCCACACACACAAGAATCTACATGAATGTGTTCATGCACACTCAACTTCCCCGTCAGCCCTTTTCTTTCCGGATACTTTGAAGCTGCAAGAACATACTGTTCAGTATACATTATGTAACGCAACAACAGGGGCCAAGTATTCACCATTAACAGGTCTACAGCCAGTGTACTCCAGCTCTATTTCTATCCATGAGACGTGGACGAGACTGTAGCTCCACTCTGGTATGTGCAGTGTTTTCCATTCTCCATGTGCTGTAGTCTCTTTGTTCTCCATTGTGCTGCCATAACACTCGCTCATTAATCACACTCTTACAGTAGTTTTTCTCTTCAAGTGTCACCCTTCCCTCCATGGTTTTCAGCTATTCCCAGAGTGTGAACCTGCACTGCTGTTAAACCGCAGTTTCATCCAGCCAGCAGACAGGCGGGGAAAGTGGGTCAACAGAAACCACACTGGAACCACCTGAAAGTATGCAAGACCACCAGCTATTATCCTGCCTGTTAGGATTACAGCCCCAGTTGTCATTCAAACAGAATAAAAACATGCTGTGTTTTGTTGTTGTTGTTGTTGTTGTTGTTGTTGTTGTTTGGATTAGCATTGATGATGTCCTGATGATGTCATCACCTTGACTTAGTATTTAAAGTTGAACTCGCCAACTGGATGGTTGGGCAGTGCTTTAATCCCAGTAACAACTAATGTGCCCACCTTTTAGACAAAATATTTTAAATGGTCAAACTGCTGACATGGATGTCACAACTCCTGAATAATTAATTCTTTTTGTGGTAACACAGGAGCTCATTGTGTGCCTCTTGCATTATGGACTAATGAATTATGAAACAGTCTGTGGTTGTGCCAACTTTGACATTGTTTGAATTTTTGACCAACCAAACTCGTCTGGCTCAGTCTCTTTGTCCTCCCTCCAAACCACAACACAAAGCCACAAGATTTTCATGATAATAAGAATGATGACCTCAACACTAAATTCAGCACCAAAGATTGGCAAACGAACATCAAAACCAGCTTCATGCACTTTGAAAACAAGGACTGTGAGTAGATGAAGGAAAAGTAGGGAGTAGTTAGGTTATGTTAGGTTAGGGAGTCATTCTAGTAAGACTATATATGCAACTTTGGCACGGTGGTGGATTTACCATGGTATGGGCTTCAGCTGAATCATAATCCTACTTAGGGGGGGAAAATTACACTATTTAAAAATAGAGAGCAGATCAAAGCTAATTTCAACTGAACAGATGCCAGCAGATGATTTTTGCCATTGTGGATGTCAAAGGTTGTCCAAACAATTGCCCAAATCTCAATATTTTTGTTATTTTTATTTCTAAAACATTAACATAACACTAGCCGTGTTTCCCTTACATTATTTTGCAAAATAAAAGCAATACTTGTAAGTTTTGACGAACAACAGTTGCGATTTGTGTGTGTTGAGCACATTAGCCTCAAGTCTCGTAAGATCTCGTGAGATTTTTACAAAAATTGCGGCTCACGCAAGGTAGCCACGTAGAATTAATTTAGGGTTTTCTGCTTGCTGTGGAGAATTTGCTATGGCTTTTTAAAGCTTTCCTGTCTAATTTTCTTTTCTGAAATTCTGAAATTCGCTGTTGTTTGTTCTGCACCACACCATCTTTATTGAAACTAAACTTGTGACCCCCCACGTCACATCCGGGTACACGTGAAAGTGAAATGACAGTGTAAAAATTTCTTTGAGACTTTTTTTTTTTTTAAATATAGGTGTTTCCATTAGCGTTTTTTATTTATAGCAATATTTAGTTTTTGTGCACATATATATATATATATAATATGTATATGTATACATGGCAACATAGGCAGTTAGCTTGTTACACACATAAGCACAAAAAAGTTCATTCATTTGGTCCATACATCTGCAACGGGGCAGGAATCACTGTGGGGAGGGGGATGTCTGTGCTTTTTTTTGTGCAATGAACCCAGTTAGTTCCTATTTAACAACAAACTTCATCCGGTGAAGGGGGGGTTGGTATACACGACTGGGTCCGTGTCGTTGAATGCCACATTATGCATGCCACCATTTTCATACTTATTCAATGCCTTCATCATTTACTTTATTTACACTACCTGTTCAACCTGAACAGAATGCAAAAGCGACAACTGTCCGCTTCATGCTTTTCCATGTTAATCGCACCTACCTCCACCAATCACACAATACATCTCGGAGCCCCACAGTTCTGCTCGGCTGATGTGCTGAGAACAAGCCACAAGATGTCCCCAGTCATGTCATCTTTTTTTTTTTTTTTTCATGGCCTTGAGAACAAGAAATACTGTAATTTCTGGCTTCTTGTGGCATATGTAACAGGTTTAAGCCCCTCCCCCATCTAAAAGAACACACAAGAAGCTTGGTCCTCACGCAGCATCCAGCTGCTGTCCAAGCAGGAGATGATCCCTTCTGCTGCATGACCAGACAGAAGTTTCCACTGGTTGATACTGATTTATTGTCTGATATTAATTCCTATAAACAAAGAGTGTGGACATTTAGAAAGTAAGTAACATGTTGTAGACCAGAGCTGTTAAAGTACTTAAAATGATACTTTAACATTAGGTTTGTTCACTTTTGGTTAGGGATACTTTTCTATTTTGCTGTTTTAAATTTAAAATGATTTCTCCATCAATTAATAGAGTTTGATTTTACAATATTATTATCTGTGACTATTATTTGATTTATTCATCCACTAACATCATGTAAAACATGCTCCTTTTATCAGTGAAGGTAAATCACTCCTAAAGTAGACGTTGATGTGTGAACTCAGAGCTTCACCATGGAGCTCTTTGCTTCTCTCAGAAAGTGGACTTTTATCGAGTTTGAGTTATTGTTGTGTTTGTGTCGCTCTCTAACTGACTCTGGGTTAAATCCATATTGAGCTCTCAGACTTCTAATCAGAGCAACGTGCAGCAGGGACTTTAGCTCCACTGTGCAGGAGGCCCTGGAGTCCGAGGCCTCGCTTGCTGCCTTTGTTTGTGTGCCCACAAACACACACACACATACTCTAAGCCTCCTTCCCAAAAATATCCCTCACACGCTACTCCTTTGCCTTTCGTTCCACCTCCACCCCCTGCCTCTTTGTCGTCGCCACCTCATCTGCCCCCCACCGCTACCACTCTTTTCCAAGCCAATGGTGAATTAGCATTTTTCCACAGCTTTACTTTTGTCTTAGTTCAGCCCCACCACCACAACACTGCCCCCCTTCTCCTCCACTGCCACCCCTTTCTATCCACTGGTATGTGGCCCATCATTAATGTGCAACACAGCCTAGAGTGACCCTCTAAAAACCAGCCCACAGGGGCCACTGATGGGAAAGGGGGACCCTTCATTTCTCATTAAGAACCAATAGATAGCCTCTATCTCCCCCTCCCTGCCTCCCTCCCCTCTGCCAGCTCACTCTATTGAACTAATCACATGCGCTCATTAGCATGGCGCCCCTATATGGGCCCTGCCATGTATTGTGAGGTCAGGCAGGGGAACGGACACCCTTCTTTTTGTTAGAGCTGGCTTTTAGAGATGCAAAATACAGTAGGGTATCCATTCAGACCATTCCCTTACCTCTGCACTTTTTCTTCAGTGCCTCACAAAAAAACCCACCCACCACTGCACTGAGCCCTGCTTATGAAGCTGCTCCCATCCTTCCACCATCCACAGTTTGAGGAAATTCACTCCTGATCCACTGACCCATGCCAATGTTTGAGGAAGCGCCGTGCCAGTCTTCAACCCCCACCTCACCCTCCACTTCTTTTCGCCTCTCCGTCAGATGGCTTGATGAGACTCGAAGCCGTCCGAGCCTGGGCACACTGCACAAGTCACAAGGCTCTCAGCTGAGTCAGCCTCAGCCCTCCGTCTGCCACCCAGACTGTGGTGGACTCAGTCTAACACCTAACAAAGCCAGCACAGCTTTACTTCACTGTGGTTTTTAAAGGTTTAGCTTAAACTCATGATGATCAGCAAAGGATGAGGCATGGGAAAAACCTTGCTAGAGGTTGTATATACACCCATGTTCTAAATATACATGAGCACATACACTCTGATGTTCCTTAACTTCCAGTCAGCAATAATGAAATGTGATATAACTAAAAGCGTAATTTATAATTGCGCTTGATAATTTACCAGTGACGTTCTGGGTAAGACTGTAAATCCCCATCACATTATGGAAAGTATAATGTGACACTTCAGGCCAGCCCTGTTATATTCCACAAAGTCAAAGCTTTCAGTTCAACACATTTTTCTTTTCCAGTTAGCTCTGTGCCAATGGCTATGTTTACATGGGAGTTTTAATTCCTCTTTAATTCGGAATAAAAGTTTATTCTTTGGCTTTGAACTGACAAATAAAAGTACCACGTAGACACCTAATTCTTAATGCAAAAGTCAATTCAGAATTAAACTTAACTCCGAAATAAGTCGCTGATTTATTTACATTTTAAATCCAATTCCGTTGTCATGTAAACCTTAGGTCCGCTCTAAGTTAATTCCGATTGTTCTGCACATGCTCCTTATTTTGTACCATCCCAATGATGAACATATTCTGGGCATTGTTCAGCCACTCATCTTCGGTAGTCCATCTTTCTTTTCCTTCTGAGCTGCTGAAACAAAGTGAAGTAGTATGCTTGTTTCATGCTGTAACTTCAAAATTATAATCAAAATAGCAGTGAAACTATTGCTTATTATGTAGTTTTCCCAGTTACGTCTGAAAAGACAAGAAGCAGGAGGCGAACTTTGTAATTCACGGTAGACGTCTACACCTTGTCCAATCAGAACCCTTCCCAACCAACCAATCTAAAGCGGAATTAAGTAAGGACGACGTGTTTCCATGTAAACCTCCATTCGGAATTATTATTTCCATGTAAACTTGTAGAAGAATACTGTTAATTTTATTTAATTTTATTTTGTTCTATTTTATATTTCTGCACCCTATTCTGCTTTTCACTTGCACTCTCACATTTTCTATTTTTTGTTTCTGTTTTTAACCATATGTAACTGTTTTACGTAGCACTGCAGTGCAACAATTTTGGAATTGATATAGTTTTTCTGATTCTAATTTTATTAGAGACTGATGTTGAAGAGTGTCCATTAAAACACGTTCCTTATAATTCGGGGCATGTGTACATAAAACACACCTACAGTAAAAGCAGGAATGCAATATGGCTAACTAACGTGTGACATTAGCCTCACACTCTCTAAACTGATGGTTATCAGGTAAAACAAAGTGTAGATACATAGCAAACACAAAATATTGCCCTATTACAAAAGCTATCAGATTTTAAAGGTCTGAGCTGTTTTAGATGGTGCAAAAGATTTTGTCTCTTCAGTTAGCATCTATTAGCTTAGCATGCCTGTCACAAATGTAATCTTCAAACCTTAAACATATTAAAAGTTTCCCTCAGAAGTGGACATGGTATAATCATTTCCAGTGGTTTAACTTATGAACAAACAAAGGCTTAAAATCTTTGATAAATCTTTGATACACTATGTTTTCTAGTATGAAAATCCAAAAAGTTAGCAACTGGTTCAAGCCAGAACTGGCCAGAACTGAATTCAGAATATTGGGATGAACAGTACAGCAGTCGGTCACAATAAAGATCCCAACAGGATGTTTCTAGTGAGGCTAAGCTGTATGTCACCCCCATATATTCTTTGGGGGTGACATGGAAGCAACATGTTGCTGGATGCTATCTTTCAGTCCCCTAGTAGCATCAACAAAATAATAATACATTTAGGCTCTCAGGTAATTTTTGACTCAAAGGTTACATGATGTTTTTACTGAAATCTGTTCTTATGTCTGATGCCAACAAAACTTAGACATTTTAAACAGCTTGAATTAAAAGTGTTTAGTCTTGGAAAAGCCTCGACTTTCATCTTCAGTCTCCTCGCTTAACCAGCATCATACTGGGCCCTGTTGATGAAACAGTCGTCCAAGTGCAGTGAACAAATCCAAACATTTTCATGACCATGTTGCCGGCCCAGAAAAGCAAACTGCATCCACAGATCCAGGATCACTGACCTTAGAGGGGCTGAAAAGGGTCAAACTATTCTCATTACTATTGCTGTGATGTTCACCACACTTTCACACAGTCCCTTGAAGTGGTCCATAAGTGGTTTTTATCTAGTTGTATTATAATGCATGTTTCCTTTAATAATATGCTTTAGCGATGTATACTTCAGTTCCATCACATGTAGTACCAACTCCCCCTCAAGCACTTCACATATCAATACACTTATCATTCACAAAGGGACTCATCCCTTCCCCCAACCTCCCTGCAAACTGGTTCTCAGAAAACTGTGACAAACTGGTCATTCATATCTGGCCTCGTTGCAATGCATCTTTTCTCTTCAGGTGTCAGCAAGACCTATTGTCCGCAGCCAAACAACCCTTGAAAACCACCCACTCTCCCACCCTCAGGCCCAGAGCTGACACGGCTGACCTTGGTGTCAACCCCCTGCACCCCACTCTGCAACCTCTTCACCATAGCTGTGGGGTTGGCTGCCGTTTTATTTTGACTGCTGCATTATGCAGAGAGAGATGTTGAGCGCTTCCGTCTGGTAGAGGTAAACATTGTAAATTTTAACCTAAAGTAACTGTAATAGTTTTGTGCTGATTGTTTTTATTCCTTAAAGTTTTTTTTTATTTTTTTATTGAATTCAGTTTTTGTTTATCTTACCCACGAAGGGGGTCACATCCTCAATCAGTGATGTAAAACAGAACCATTGTGACGGTGGCAATGAGGGGGGCTGATTAATGCTACAGGGTGTTTGTTTGAGACATGAAAGGGGAGAGGGGGGGGGGGGGCTTGTGTGGAGAGGAAAGAGAGAAGAATCAGGGCATGAGAAGGTTCTCAACGCATTTGAGTCTGTTTAATGTCCAGCGGAGGAGATCTGGGGGAGAAATATTTCACAGCTGACAAGTGTGTGTACGAGAAGAGGTTGGTGGTGTGTGGCTCATGACCAGGAACTGATGAAGTGTAGCAGGCGTGTGTGTGTGTGTGTGTGTTGGTGGGGGAGTGTTGGAAATACGTTATGTAACCTTCTCTCAGGGGAAAAAAGGAGCAGAGGGTCAGATCTAGGAGGGAGACGAGGAGAAAATCAGAGAAAATGAAGGGAAAATGATCATTTTTCTCTTTTTTTTTCTCATGCAGGATGTATCACCAAATTTCCAGGTTACCCCAAATAGCAGCACAATTT
Source organism: Telmatherina bonti (assembly GCF_933228915.1). Taxonomy (NCBI): domain Eukaryota; kingdom Metazoa; phylum Chordata; class Actinopteri; order Atheriniformes; family Telmatherinidae; genus Telmatherina; species Telmatherina bonti. Next base: position 15,684,952 of record NC_136629.1, read on the forward strand.
CCAGCTCTCCTGCTCTCTCCATCCGTCTTACATAAATACCCAAACACATGCTGTCACCATACATACCTTTGTCCTTATGTCCCCCTCACACAAACACATTCTGCAGTTTTCTCTGTTTTAACCAGAGTTTAGCGAGGCTTTCCCAGTTGTAAATCAGTTTGCGTCGGTGCATAGCTACAGCTAGTATAAACATCACATCACAGGAAGTGTTTGCACAGTCGTGATTACTGTGTGTTTGCTTGTTAAAATTTGACTTTTAAAATACATGTAAGTGTGTTGGTCCAATCAAAAACACGTAAAAATCCAAGCTTTTAAAAGTGGGTCAGTTCAACCAGATGATGAATTAATGTTGTCGTCATGAAGAAATACAATTTATGACAGAATCTTCACCACCAAACTTAATACTCCGTGTGTTTACATGGGAGTTTTAATTCCTATTTAATTCCGAATAAAAGTTAATTCCACTTTAAACTGATGGAAAACAACCGTGTAAACACTTCATTCCTAATGCAAATTTCTTTTCGGAATTAAACTTAATTCTGATGTAAGTGGCTGGTTTATTCGCATTTTAATTCAGGACTATTTAACTCCTCTGTCATGTAAACTTTAATTCCACTCAAAGTTAATTCCGGTCGTTCTGAGCATGCTCGTTACCTCGTCCCTTTCCCGATGGCGCGCGTTGTTTTACTTCCCGTGTTCGGTGGTCTATCTTTCTTCTCCTTCTCAGTAGCTACAAAAGTGAAGTAGTATGCTCGTGTTGAGCTGGTACTTCAAAATCATTATCAAAATAGTGGCGAAACTGATACTTATTGTGTAGTTTTTACAAGTTATGACTGAAAAGACGAGAAGCAGGAAGCCGACTTTGTTTATTTCCGGTATACGTCATACATCACGTGCACCCTCTGTCCAATCAGAACCCTTCCCAACCCACCGCTCTAAAGAGGAATTAAGTGAGGGCGTGTTTCATGAAAACGTTTATTCGGAATTATTATCCTCATGTAAACTCGTAAGAGAATAAGTTAATTCCAAATTATTTAACTCAGAATTATTTAATTCCGAATTAAAAAAACATCATGTAACCATAGCCACTGTCTTAATTATCATTATCCACACGTAGACTTACAAATCATAAAATTTCATTACAAATCCATCATAAATCGACGCCAGTGCTCATATTGATCTTCACTAACAAGCACAGAGTGACACCATCACCGATAAATAAGACAAGTATTCAAATAATTTTGCAAAGAATTGACCCTGGCAGACACCATTGCTGTTTATCGTGCGGAAATGAAACAAACTCATTTTTAGTACACATTATTAGTGAGATCCATGTTAAATGCTTGTTTCTTTTCGAACATAACGTGTCTCATTTTGGATAATTCTTGAATTATACTTCAGTCCAAGAAAGAGACACATTTAGCTGGAATAAAACGCATCACTGCAGGCATAATACTTATATCTACTCTATAAATGCAATATGACAGCATTTCAAAAACAAACCCAATCTCAGCCTGGGCCTCATAAACTGCAAGCACATGCGTGTGTGTGTTTTTCTGCGAAACCCTTACAGTTGAACGTGATCCACGTTTGGCCTTCAGGTCTACACGTTCTGCCGGAAGCGATCCATTCAGACATTCACTGAGAGAAAGCGCACCATGAAAAGCCCCTTTTTCTCACTGTTTCATTTGCTCTGATTGAGGCCTCTGGTGTGCTATTATGTAACTCATTTATGATGGAAATGTGTAAAGTCGCTGCAAGTAAATGAATTGAGCTGCAGAGTTTGAGATGCGGTCGAACTGTTGGCTGCAGTTAGACCGCAGGTTATTGCCCAAATCGAAATGTAGTTTTGTGTTGAGTAACTGTTCTTGGGTGGCGTCGCATTATTGGGGCATGTGTAATGTAATGTCTCATCCCCCAAGGTCGAACGAACAGTGCGCTGTAATAATGAAACCAGATGATGTCATTTGGGTTTTGTTATATAAAACCTTATTTTATCTCCTATGAATATGATCCCTCTGTCCTTATAAAATCACTTGCCATTTGTCTTGGTGAAAATTTAAGGCCTGCTTTTTTTCTCTCTCTTTGTGGTGTTCTTACACACACAGCAGTATCCAGAACTTTGCACACATAATGAGCTGCAGGCCTGTTTAAGCTCAGCAAGCTGGAACTTTGTATTTTTGGCTACTTTGCTTTTGATTGTGCAAATAATTGTCTGACGACTGAAATGTTTTTATCCTTCATCCTGTTCATGTGAAATAAATGAATCAGTTTTCTCCTTTTTCAGAGTGTGATCTGTTTGTGTTTCTCACACGATGTGTGTAACATCATTGCAAGTGTTAATTATGTAGCTCGTCATCAAACACACAAGTCCGACCCAAAGAGCTTCGCAGAGAAAAACCAAACATGAAAGTTCAAGATAATTAAATAAAACAATGTTAACAGTAATGATCAGTTGCAGATAATGGTAAATATTGAAAACCCAGTTCTGTAAAAGTTGGGATGCAGATTTACAAATCTCATCAACACATCCTTCATTCTCAATAGAACATAAACAACATATCAGACGCTTAAACTGACACATTTTAGCATTTCATGGAAAATATTAGTTCATTTTGAAGTTGATGCCGACATGCTTTTGCACCTTTTGTTCTCGTTCCAGCTAGAACCTTCTTCCTTCAGAACTGCCGTCAGAGGTTTGGCTCCATGTTAACATGAAGCATCACACAGTTGTTGCACATCCATGATGAGAATCTCCTCCCAAAGCTGCTCTGTTGGACGGAGATCTGGTGACTGTGGAGGCCGTTGGAGGACAGTGAACTCATCATCATGTTGAATAAAAGCAGCTGGAGATGATGTGAGCTTTGTGACATGGTGCATCATCCTGCTGGAAGTTTCCATCAGAAGATGCTACTCTGTGCTCAGAAAGGGGTAAAATATTGGTAAGCAGCAATACTCAGGTGAGCTGTGGAGTTTAACATGCTCAGTTGGTACTAAGAGCTTCAAATTGGACCAAGTAAGCATCCTTGACACCAGAAAACCACCAGCAGCCTGACGTGTTGGGAACAAGGCAGGACAGATCAATGTTTTCATGTTTATTCTGAGCCTACCGCTTGTGGAGCAGGAATGAAGACTGGTCAGACACGGCGGTGGGTTTACATCACCTACTGTTCAGTTCTAGTGAGTCTGTGTGAATTGTAGCCTCAGTTTCCTGTTCTTATCTGACAGGAGTGTTGTCTTCTGATGCTGTCCACCATCTGCTTCAAGCTTGGACGTGTTGCCAGTTCAGAGATGCTTTTCTGCATATCTTGGCTGGAACCAGTGTTTATTTTACTTCCTGTTGTCTCACCATCCTCTGAAAATGTCTTCCCCTCAACAAAAGATGAATCTCTTCTTCAGATCATTCTCTGTAAACCCTCGCAGTGGTTGTGTGTGAAAATCCCAGTAGATCTTTTTTATTTCATACTTGTCCTGTCCAGCATCATGGCAAGCAGAAAGGTTTGCTTTGCCGAGATGGGCTTTATATCATGAAGACCCTCTTGAAAATGTTTGTATTAATTATGTATTTATTTGTTTTGATTGTAATTAATACTATTATTATGTTTATCTATTACTGATTATACACATTAATGCTGGACAAAGAAAGATGAAAGTATTTGGGAAGAAACATAGAAGAAGAAGAAGAAAAAGGGAAAAGAAGGAACAAGGGCACAATAGATAGATGGCCAAAAATCAACAGTATTAGATGTTCAATCTAAACAATAACAGCAATCAGTTGTTTCTGAAATACTCAATCATGCAAAGTTCACTTATCTTCTCTTTCTTCCTCATTTTGATGCTCTGTTTGAACTTCAGCAAGTCGTCCTCACCATGTCTACAGACCTAAATGCGTAGAGTTGCTGCCGTGTGATTGGCTGATATTTCTGTTAACAAGCAACTGAACACTGAACTGATGAAACTGTTGAACTAATTGTTCAGTGAATATACCTGCTTGGACAGAGAATATCTCATATTTTAAGGATCAAAATGAATAAACATAAGTTTAATAAGAAAACTTCTACTCATTCAGGCCTGAATGGATCCAAGGTGTGCCTGTAACTCACTGTTAGTTACTGATTCATTTCTGGGTTGTATCCTCATATCAGTGAAGAATTTCCCCTCGGGGATGAATAAAGTATCTTTGATTTGATTTGATTTTATAAATGTTTTTATGCTGTTACACTGTATAGAGAACAAAACTGGTCCCTGTGGAAGATGTCATTTACGTGTTCAAACTGGAACCAGTTTAATCTAACCCCATCCAGCTCCTCATCCCACTGAGATCCTGGATGCTAATGAGGTTTTGTGGTCAGTAGTGTCAGATGAGTTAAGCTCTTTTGGTAGGAACGACACAGCATAAAAATGACTGCTGGACATGTCAGTGCAGCCAAAGTACTTTTCAACTCATCAGCAGTGTTTAAAACCCGGTGACCAGTCTGAAACGGGAGGGTGGGGCAGCTATAAAGTCCCTGACCTTAGACCTGGTCGGATGACAGGTTGTAAACTAGTTTGTTTTCAGCATCATCCTGTTTTATGTCAGAGGAAAGCCAATAATCCTCACCCACCATGTTGTAAAACAGAAATTATTTACGGCAAAGATGTGCAGTTTGGGTCCTTTTTCTGTGAAAATCACACTGAGCGCGTAAACATTCATACGGAAATCACCGGGAGCTTGAAAAGTTGACAAAGAGATGAAACACGTTTTCTTTCTGTTTCTCGTTCGTCCCGCAGAATAAATTCCTCCTGAAAGAAAAGAAAAAGACACTGAAGTGGATCAGCTCTCAGCTTGGCTTCACCAAAAGAGCCAGAAGAGACGAGAAGGAGCGCAGAGGAGGGGAGGAGGAGCTGCCGCTCTTCAGCTCCGTCAGTGTGTTTATGCTGTGACGGGGGGCCTAGTTGTGAGTGTTTTTAGAAGGGGAGTTTGGAGGTTGGACTTAATCGGACTCAAAGCCGTGCTCCACGGCCCATAATTAATGATCCCTGATGGAGGTGGGGTCGGACAATAGGAGCCTTTCAGCGGGGCTGTGGGGCCCCCATCCAGGACCCGTCCTGCAGGCACATTGTTGCTCGCTGTAACTTCTGCCAGCTGGGCCGAGAAGGGAACTTCAACATAACCAGGGACAGAGACACCACATCCAGGATCCTGTCGCTCTGTGTGTGTGTGTGGGTGTGTGTGTGTGTGAGAGAGAGAGAGAGAGAGAGAGTCTATTTAGCTACACTTGTGTTGTTACTAAATTAAATGACAGAACTGAAAACACAGAAGTGAAGTGGAGTCAAAAACTGAGCAGGAACATAGAAAATCCTGTAAACTTCAGTCAGTAAATGCAGCATCTCTGAGCGATTCCGAAAAAGTTTGAATATAAAACACTGATTAACAGAAAATGCACTGACAAGGACAAGAGCAAAGAGGAAACAGTATTTGCCCCGGTTAACCAGGTCTAACTTAACCATGACGTGCAAGTGAGACTCCTCATTATTTACTCTCATTATATATACTTATTATATACACTCATTATATACACTTATTATATAGAGTTCCAGCTTTATTATTTCTTTTTTATCACTACAAACACTAGGGGTCAGTGTTTCTTTGGCTAATAGGAGCAATCATGTCCCCCATGACTCTGACTCTGAGCTCTGTCACTGCAGGCCAGATCAGCAGTCATGCTTTAGCAGAAAAGGAATCAGCCTTTGTGTTGGTAACATTTTGCCATATTTAATGATCTCAAATGCTATTCTATTGCAACATCTGTGTCCTCGTTTCACCCAAGAAACTATCCCAAAAACAGCTACAGGTGACAAGACTGACAGTAATGTTTGCACCTTAACCTTCCAGCTCTTATGCAGTCGCCATGCATAAAAACATACATGTTGGTATCTGAGGGAGTGTGTTTGCTCACAAGTGTACATTTAATCTGGTGCAAGCATGCCTATGCATGCCTGTTTGTGTGTAATAATAACTGCACCCTCTATGGCCTGTCTATATTTACCCTGACCAACTTATGACATCCATACCAGTATGATCTCACACTGTTGCTGCACTGTCAAATGTCAAGGATGCAGGTTTGGGGCTGCAAGAGCAACAGAGGGCAGAGAGAGTCTGGTAAAGTCTTACACCATGTGGCATAAGATCACATCATGTTGTGTTACTGGCCTTTGTTTCTTGGCAGATCCCATTAAGTCATGTAAACAGTCTTACATTGTGCCATGATGCCGTGTTGCTTATGTTCTACAAACACTGTATGTATGACTCAGACTGAGTCTGACTCTTTCATTTAGCTCTTTCATTTAGATAATGATTTTGAATATATATATATATATATATATACATATAAACATATTATTAGTGTATGTCTGTCTGTATGCAAACTGTGCAGCAGAACAATTAGAAACAATAATCTTAAGTTTTCTTCATGAATAATTATGTAATGTTACGTCGAATGTGATGCCACAGCTTTTAGCGTGGTGTTCTCTGATTCAGTCTCACTTCATTTTCTTGCAAAGCATCATCTCATGGTCTATTGTTTCATGATATTTTCTATCAAGCCAGGGTGTTTCATGACCAGTGATAGGATGTAAAGATACAGACAGGTTGGGAAAAAGGAAGTAAAAAAAACCAGGTTCGAGAAAATATCTGGTTCTGTCCAGGTAGAACCTCCCTTAGCTGTAATCATCTGAAGCAGTCGTCATCTGTATGACGTTATCAGTCTCTTACAGCATTGTGGAGAAATTACGGCCCGTTACAATGTACAGGGTTGCTTAAGTTCACCGAGGTTTTCCGAATTGGTGTATGCTCCAGAGTTCCTGCCCAGTCAGGTGAAGTTGTGGACTTTGACATCGTAGGAATCTGATTCTTTCCTTTTACAGTCTTCCAGTTGCAGATTTGCTGCGGTGTGTTTGCACGATCAAGGTTTTACCAGACGACTGTTCTTTAATTTTTATCCAAAATGAATGAATATATAGAGGAGTTCATGGTCCGTTCAATGAATGTACAGTCTTCTGGGTGCCAAACAAGCCCAAATCATGAGTCTTTCAACACCAGCTGTTATGATATGCTGTTTGGTTTTGTCACAACATGTCGCTGTGCATCATCACCGAGTCGGTCCTCTCCGCCTCCATGAGAAGAGATTTTCCTCCGCAGTCCTTTCAGCAAAACCGATTGTTCAGTCTTTTTCTAATTGTTTTTTCTGAAACCAGTCACACCACTTGAGAGTAAAAGCTTTGTTGAAAAACCGTGTTTTAAACTATGTAATGCTTTATTTTTCCCCCCTGATGGATACTTTCTGAACAACAATAATTCAGATAAATCTCATGGTAATAAGCAGTGCATACATGTACTGTATGTGATTATTATATATTGATTTATTTTACAGTTAAAGGTCCAAATAAAGACTTTAGACTCATAAAGTTCACATTTTTAGCCCATTATTTTTTGGATCAGGCTGTAAAAACTCATTCTGTAACTTTGTCCCTGAAACTCTGCCTTCTGCATTTGTCTGATGGTTCATGTATGTTTCTGGAGCCGTCGCTGCCCAGTTGCCACCTGAAGCTGTGGAACCAGCGCCAGGCGTTGCATCTGCACCGCCTCACATGCTAGCAAGCAGATGTAAACAAACTGGGCCTTTTTTAATATGCATCATGAATGATTCAGCAAAGAAATGCAAGAAGACATTACTGGAGGAAGAGAGGAAGAGAAAGAGAGAAAAGGAAAGAGCAGGAGGTGAGACAAGAATCGAGACAAGCTTGTTTTTTTCTGGCTGGAGAGATCTCACAGTTCAGGTCGGATGCAAGATGGATGCTGAATGAGCCATCGATAAAAGGTGTGTCTGACAGAATCTGCCGCAGGTCTGTTGTGAATTTGTATTAGTTTGTTTGTTTCTTTAGTTTCTCTAAACATTGGAAGGCTTAAACCTGCTGAGCTTCCTGTGACGCATATATATATAAATATATATATATATATAGATAGATAGATATATGCGTCACAGGAAGCTCAGCAGGTTTAAGCCTTCCAATGTTTAGAGAAACTAAAGAAACAAACAAACTAATAAAAATTCACAACATCATATGCTGTATATATAGCAAACTGTCAAAGCACGAGTGTTGGATGGACTGTACCTGGCTGCTGCTTACCCCTCACCGCAGAAGCAGGGAGGTTGGACTCTGCTTCTTTACACACTGATTCTGCGTTTTGACCCAGTTTTTGTTAATTAGATAAGAAAACTTTTTGGTGTCATTCATCTGAGGTGGTATTCACTTTGTTTAAAAACAAGGTAAGAACCAGGTAATACCGTCCCATGTTGATGCACAAAAACCTTGGAAGTGAAAGACGTTGCACCGTCTTGTCCACATAATGCTGTGTTGTGGAACGCTGATTTTGTTTTATACACTACATTATGTTGAAGTATGTCACAATATTTAGTAAATTTATCAGCAAACTGAAAAATACGTGGCAGTATTTCCCAGCAGCCAGGTTGTCTCCTCAGGGAGCAACTCTTTAGCACAGATTAAGAATATTCCTGCTCCGCCATCACCAATGTATTCAGATCCAGCGGATGGGAATTATCCAGACTGTCAGGGGGAACAAGGTGGGACCTGGAGCCCCTTAATCTGTCTTGTGGAAGCCTTAATCCCATTACTGTGTTAGGGAGAAGGAACCCCAGGACGCTCTAGCTCACTGCCCACAGCCTGGCGACAAAGCTCCTACTTCAAAGTCGGCCTTTGAAGTAGGAGTTGACCTAAAGGAACCCATGTCTGGTCTCCTGTCGGCATGACAACACCAGAACTTAGAGAGCAACAGGAACCACAGTGGAAATAGATCTTCAAGAACCCATCTCAAAGCCACTACAAACATGTCTACTTCTCCATTTGCACGAGTGTTGGAAGCTATTTTATGTTTGGTTGAATAATAAGATGTTTTGGGGGGTTTTTTTCTGTGCAAATCTAAGAGAAAGTTAAAAACATCTGCAGGTCACTTTATCCACCTTGCTAGCTCTGGGTGGAAAGAACCTTTTCCTGCCTTAATTCTCGGTGTCATAGATTCAACAAGGAAACATTCCTCAGAGGTTTTGCTCCATGTTGACATGAAGCATCATGCTTGCTGCAGATCCATGATGAGAATCTCCAGTTCTACCACATCCCAACGCTGACTGAATGGATTGAGATCTTATTGTGATGGTAAAGAAAGCAGCTGGAGATGATGTGAGCTTTGTGACATGGTGCATCATCCTGCTGGAAGTTTCCATCAGAAAAAGCTCCACTATGCTCTGAAAGGGGTAAAACATGGTCAGCAGCAATACTCAGGTAGGCTGTGGTAATTACAGCCTCAGTTTCCTGTTTCTTAGCCGACAGGACACCTGGTCTACTGCTGCTGGAGACCATCTGCTTCAAAGCTGGATGTGTGGCGTGTTCAGAGATGCTATTCTGCACATCTTGGCTGAAACCAGTGCTGATTAAAGTTCCTGTTCTCATTCTATCTCCTCTGACCAGTTTGTCCATTCTCCTCTAGTCCACTCTGGTCCAGACAACGGCTGCTGACTGGATATTTTCTCTTTTTCAGGTCATTCTCCATAAACTCCAGAGAGGGTTGTGTGTGAAAATCCCAGTAGATCAGCAGTTTCTGAAATACTCAGACCAACATCCATGCTATGTTCAATGCAGAAGAGGACATTCCTGGTCCAGAAGGTAAAAGTCCTGCAATGTTTCTGGATCTACCTGTACATTTAGAACAGGTGTTTTCACTAACAGGCTTGTTTACCTGGCAAATAAACTCTGCTCATTAAATCCAGCTTGTTTGGTGACTGGTCGGAACCGCTGCCGGACCGGACTTTTACTTTCTGGACCAGGAATTGCCACCTCTGGTTCAATGTCACGCAAATCCTCTTTCTTCCTCATCCTGATGCTCAGCTTAAACATCAGAAAGTCGTCTTCACCATGTCTACGTGACTAAATGTACCGAGTTGCTTCCATGAGAATGGCTGATTCGCTATTTTTGTAAACAAACATGTGTTTACCTAATAAAATGGTGATGACAACATGTAAACATTATCCACACTGGAAACAGATTCCTTATAAATTGTTTTAATAAAAACAAGCACAGATATTTTCAAGGCGGCCTCATCTAATAAAGTACTTCTTATTAACACAAAGGCGTTTTTACAGCAATTATTCAGTCATGCAAGCTGTTATCAAGTCTATTTTTTCCCAGACATTCCCAAACCACACAGAGCTGTTTTTGTAGGAAATAATAGTCATAACATATCCTGTATCCAGCCAGTTGTATTGTTATGTTGTCTGTTTTTATTCGCCCCGTAGCCACACTGACATATGGATTCCCCGTGCTACATTGCTGCAGTTATTCAGCAGTCTTCTTTTATCAGAATTAGACGCCACATCCGCCGTCACTGTCCCAATGAGTTCCACGTTTTGATTACATCGCTTCTGCCAAAAGAGCAAAGAGCTTTTCATTCTTCTTTTCTTAAAAACTGTCCTTAGTCCCAACAGCTTCTCGCTGTCTTCTCTTCCTCCTGCTGCCGTCACGTGACGCTGCGCTCGTTTTTTTCATTCTTGGACAAGCGAATGTACCTGAAGGTGTGTTGGCATGCACCAGTCTGTCAGTCTGTGCTGTACTGGAGGGTGTTTGTGTTTGTACAGCATGTGTGGCGACATGCCTCACCTTCTAGTATATCCTTACCTAGAGTGTGTGCCAGCGCACAGGTCTGTTTACGTGAGGATGTGATGGCTGATCCGTCAGAGGAAGGCAGACTGTCTTGCAGGGGGCAAGTCTAAACCCATCTTTGTGTGTGTGTGTGTGTGTGTGTGTGTGTGTGTGTGTGTGTGTGTGTGTGTGTGTGTGTGTGTGTGTGTGTGTGTGTGTGTGTGTGTGTTTGAACCTTTTACTGCTCAAATTATTGAGTCTGACGTGCACATAATCAGTAGTCATGTTTACGTCTATGATTTGGGACTTATCTAAGGGTCAAACATGAGGGGAACGCTGAAAAATATTTATTAAATGTTTTATTTTCCCTAATTCCCCTGTGTAGCGATCAGTTTTTGAGCCCCCCCCCCCATACATTTAGCATTTTGCGTGCATGGATGTGGCCAAAAGTATCTGATTCTTGGGTGACATAATTCTGTCTGAGCCAAGCACCCTGTCAGGGTCTAACTTTAGCGCAGCGTGTGTGTCTTGTTTTTTAAACCACACGTGCACCGGCTGGGGCTTTTCTTTTGTTCCCTCCCTGGCAAAGCCGAGCTGAGCGATAGACTGAGGAGATGAACAGCATATATATGCATTCATGTTCTGAAAGGGAAGACTAATTTGCGGTAAAGTCAACTGCATCAGACAAATGCTACACGCTTTTTTTACACGTGTGATTAAGGGTGTTTTTGTTTTGTTTTTTTTACTTACATAATCTCCCAAGTAGGTCAGAGTTTCATCATGAATCACATTCAGGTTTCGGGAAATCCTGATGAGGTTGCAGAGACAGGACAAACCACCAAAGAGCCACGTTTTCTGCTTTATCTCCTAAAGCATCACTAATATTTAAACCTCAGCATCTTTGTCTGTTTGCTCGCTGTTGGATGTCACATAATGAGCAAAGTCCAGGGCCATTAGGAGCCGCTCACATGGAGGTCGCAACCTTGTAGCCAAGTTAGAATCAGGTCGTGATGAGAAAGCAGTGAAGAGCCTCTGATGTGGGTAACTGACCCTGAAATTTCTGCTTGTGCGTACGGAGTTAATGTCGCCCTCTGCATATGTGACGGTTCACATGTCGAGCAGGTAAAATGCTTCTAATGAAGGCAAACCGGGCAGAGAGACTGGTTAAATCTCAGCACGCCACTTTTTCCCAATGGGGTCTTTTTTTTTTTTTTGGTGTCTGATCGAGCGCCTGTTTTCAGGCTCGTGCACGCTTACGTGCAGCATGTGCTTGGTTCTAATTGTCTGCGCTGTCCAACTGCATTAGTGGCCTGTTTGTTTCCGCAGGCCTGATGTTTGTCCTGGGCCCCCATAAGGACAAGCTTGCCCCAAGATGGGGGTAAAGATGTGGGAGGGGGTACGACAAAGAAGCAAGAGTGGTGATGGTAAAAGTGTGTTTGTGTGTGTGTGTTTGTAAGGGGGGGGGGGGGGTCTTGCCATGGTGCCGGGCCCCTAATGGGATCAGAGGCAAGCAGCGGCATAAGGGGACAAGGTCAAGCTGAGGTGCTGCCAACTCTGGTTAAGCAGGAGCGGACCATATTCCAGTGGGACAGGTGCTCTCTCACGCCACTGCTCCCAACTCTCCTGTTACCCTACTTTCTGCCTCCAACCAACCCCCATTTTATACTCGTTTTTCTCTCATTTTGTTCTCCTTCTCCCTCTCATGAACCCTCCTGTCGCCTTCCGTCAGCGATTTACAAAGCGGTTCAAACCTAAATCCAATCGAAGAATCAAAGTGGCTGCTGATCCCCAATTAAAGCAGCAACTTTTCAGTTTGACAAAAAGAAAAAAATAGTGATAGATTTAGTAAATAGTTAATAAACAGTTAACTGCAAATTTTAGCTCCGACTATTCCCCTCTAAAACCTCTGGCTACGTTCACACAGGAGGAAATGACCCAAAGCCGACTTTTTTTGCACTCAATATGTGGGCTATATGTGATTTATTTATGACAGTGTGAACAGCACAAAGTTGTTTAATTTTCATTTTTTGGTCCGTGGCTCGGATCTCTTTCTGAACGGCCATGTTGGATTTCATCCAGCTATTCGCCGCTCAAGTGAAACAAATGCTGCGCTGGAGGATGCACGATGTAGCAAGGGGAAATGTAAACCGTTGGTTAGAGTAATACTGTGTAATTATTTTGTTGTCTCTGATAACACAACTTCAAACTTGACCCTCATGTTAACATGGGTGGCAGTAATTCTGTCCTTCCGTCTAATCTCGAGCAGGGCCGGGTCCTGGGGGCAGCAGCCTCAACACAGGGACCGAAAGATGCTCCCTTGGGGGCATTTTGAGGCATTCTCAGACCAGTTGAGAGACACAGTCCCTCCAGTATGTCCTGGCTCTTCCATGGAGCTGCTTCCTGGTGGGATGTGCACGTCACCCTCATGCTTCCAGGCATCTTTTACGTTGCCATGGTTGCTAAGTCAATTCATCCACAGGTAGACCTGAGTTCAGAGTTCACTTCTGCGTTCTGACATCGTTGGTTGCTGTAGATGCGGGCAATTACACACAACCTTCAAAAGCTCCCACCACACCTACAGTCAGCATTGTTGTTCTCTTCAACCTCTATGTCTTCTTCTTCTTCAGGTGCTTTTTATTTGATGGTTTCTGCTTCACCTTCTCACTGTTCCTTTTTTTTTTTTACTCTGTGGTTTGTTCCTTTTGCTGGTTGTGTGCCAGCTATACAACTCAGCACTTCCCTCTAGATTTCCATTGGTGTTTCTGACTTTCTGCACCAAGTGATGGATAGCTAAGCTTCTTGTGAAAGAGACAAAATTACATATCTGTCCAGCTACATATCTGTGTTCTGCATGGAGCATAAATGGGCCTTAACGGGGAACCCAGCCATCCTGCAGAGGAAACTAAATTTGTCCGGGCCTCTTGTATTTGTGATCTTGTTCTTTTGGTCACTACCAACAGCTGTGACTATAAGTGAGGGTAGGAACATGGATGGACTGGTAATTCCAGAGCTTCACACCTGGGCTCAGTTCACCACAAAAGTCCAATTCAGAGTCCTCATCACAGTCTAAGACTCCAAGGTCTTAACCATGAATGGAGAACGGAGCATGTAGCAATTCCATTGCAATATAACTGTGGAAACTAGTGGGTGCTGTATGGATCTGACCTGCTGCAGGGTGTTCCAAAGAAAGGACCGAACCAGAATGAATTGAAGCTCGGTGGGCGGTTCCTACCGTCGCCATGTTGACAGCGTCATGCGCGTCGTCTCGCCCGGAAAATACAAATACGGGCAAAGAGGTGGAGCTGAGAGGGCAGCCGTGAGCGTCATGGTGGATGATTGACATCGAGCGAACTCCGAGCTCTCTGTAGCTAAAAGTTAACCGAGCCACCTGAGTTTGACACCCCTGCTGTGCAACACGGAACAGTCTTGTTACATTCCCTGTAACCGTGACACGTCACCTTCAGGCACACCAACAACTCCTCCACCTGTCTTAGACCTGGAACTTGTTTGTCTTTGTTAAAAGCTGAAATTCTTCTTTCTGTCTTCTGCTGCTTATGTATCACTAAGCTCTGAAGCTGTCCAATGCTGCGTTCAGCCTCTTTCTGTCACATCGTGTCTAAGATGAGCTTCATTGTGTGTGTTGGATTCCAGGTGTATTACATGCCTGTTGTTTTGACTCACTGAGCTGAAAAAAAAATTCACAACTCTGAAACTACCCAGATGCTTCCTTGAGGTTTAAGATAAGCGTAAAGATTAACGTTGAAGAAACCAACCTACGATGACAAATAAAGTTTGTTTTGGTATTGCTAGAGTTTGCATGGTGCATAGTGTCATTGCAAACAAAAAGTGTCGTGCTGTTGTGTTTATTTCATGCATTTCTGGGAGATCAGGCGGTTAGTTTTAAGCATCGCCTAGTAAACAGCCCACCTTCTCTCCTCCTTCCACCTCCAACAAGTCCTCCTCTCTTTTATCACATCACGCATTTCTTCAAAGAGCTCATGTTACACGGCTGAGCTGATGAATGGATGCATTCTTGTTTAGGGGGAAAAGATATAGCATGAGTTAACTTAAAAATGTCTGTTGCACAACTGAAAAGGCCATTTTCACCGTCGCTACCTCATCACACTTGCTTTCCTTGCAGATAACGTTGAAAACATAAACAACTGGCATCATCAGAGTTGTCGACCTCATGCAGGCCCAAATTTTCATACAACCAAATATGAATGAAGCACAAAAAAGTAGATCTTGCTGCTTGTCATTCACTTAAAGATACCCCATCAAGCACGTAGAAGTTGCTTTTTCACTAGTCAACACGCGTCTGATCCAATCTGCAGCTCAACTTCTGCTAAAAAGAGAGTGTGACTGGTATAAATAGTCTGTCATAGCTGGCAGCGATAGTGGTACATGGATGTGTGAGGAAGTGCAGATGAGATAAGTTGCATGTACATCAGCGATGCATTGACTGGCTTCTAGACTTACTTGCGGTGTAAACATTCCCATTTAAAAAAGAAAAAAAACAAAAAAAAAAACAAATTGATGTGGGTCATTGTGTAACAAGATTCCTTCCATGCATCTTTCTCTTAGCTTGTGTTTGTTTCCTGGAGATTTACAGAGCACATCATGCCGGTGCATGCAGCCCGTGCTAAACGTCTGCAGATGCTTGTGACTCTCAGGTGTGTTAGCGCACACGGTTGGGATCTTTGCACGTTTCAATATATGCTCAAGCATGAAGCTAGCACAGAGCAGCGGCTCAACTCGACACGAGTTGCATCATTCTTCACCCAATGCGAGAAGAACAGCGGTGTGAAAGAAAAGCAGGTTGGTGCAAGCAAGGTGTTTGTATACTGAAAAGGAAGCCACCGTGGTGAGATGAGTAGCTCTTATCTGAGCCTATGAGCGTCCTGCAGGGCGGTTGAGAAACCACAGAAGACGTAAGACGGCAGCAGGTACACAGGCAGAGTGTGCTTATGTGAGGAAGATGAGAAGCTTTGATTAACACACCAGCTGGCTCAGACGCAAAGCCACATGCAAGATCCCTCACAAAACAACTCTCCTTCACAGACAAACCCATGCATGAAGACCTTCTTGCACACGCTTTGCAGCCGATCTTGTTGATGTCACTTGAACGTTACATAACGAGCATGTGAAGAATTTTCATGCCTTTTTATCCATTTTTATGCCTGCAAGTAGAAGTGGGATCATTTCTCGCCGTCTTGTTTGTGTTCTTCTGTTTTTTCTAACAGATTTACTCAGTTCATGTTTTTGTTTTGCTTAAAGTACAACTTCCCAGTATGTGTTACTGTATATCACTGATGTGTTTTCCGTGATGTCACTGATATGTACCAATGTCCACTTCTGTTATGTGTCATTCAGAGGCTTTGCTCCATATTAACATGAAGCATCACACGGTTGCTGCAGATCCATGATGAGAATCTCCCGTTCCACCACATCCCAACGCTGCTCTGTTGGACTGAGATCTGGTGACTGTGGAGGCCGTTGGAGTACAGTGAACTCATTGGAGATGATGTGAGCTTCGTGACATGATGCATCATCCCATGTTTTGTTTTTTTTTCCTCTGTCTGGAAAGCGTCTTGAGATGGCATTGCCGTGATTTGACACTATATAAATAAATTTGAATCCTGCTGGAAGTTTCCATCAGAAGATGCTACATTGTGTTCATAAAGGGGTAAAACCTGGTCAGGAACACTACTTAGGTAGGGTTGGTATTTAAACTTTCTCAGTTTGTACTGATGCGTTCAAAGTGGGTCAATAAAATATCCCCATCCACCATTCTAAACCAGTGATACAAGGCAGGATGTATTGATATTTCATTGTTATTTCCACCAAATTCAGACCAGTCCATAAGAATGTGGAGCTGAAATGGAGACTCACCAGACCAGGTCGTCGTTCTGGTGAGTCTGTGTGACTTGTAGCCTCAGTTTCCTGTTCTCAGCTGCCCAGAGAGGCACCTTGTGTGGTCTTCTGCTGCTGGAGACCATCTGCTTGGACATGTTGTGTGTTCAGACATGATATTCTGCATGCCTTGGTTGGAACCAGTCATTCATTCATTATCCTAACCACTTAGTCCAATTAAGGGTCGCGGGGAAGCTGGAGCCTATCCCAGCAGTCTTTGGGCGGAAGGCGGGGTACACCCTGGACAGATCGCCAGTCCATCACAGGGCTGGTTGGAACCAGTGCTTTCTAAAGTTCCTGCTCCTTTTCTACCATCTCCCACCAGTCTGTCCAGTCTCCTCTGACCTCTGACATCATCAGGATACTTTCTTCCAGACAACTGCTGCTCACTTTCTCCTTTTCACACCATTCTCTGTAGACCCCAGAGATGGTTGTGTGTGAAAATCCAAGTAGATCAGCAGTTTCTGAAACACTCAGACCAACAACCATGCTACGTTCAAGGTCTCCTAAACGCTCTCTTTCTGATGCTCAGATTGAACCTCAGCATGCTGTTTTGACACTTGGTCTACAAAGAATAAACCCTCCCTTCATGTTACATGTAACTAATAGTAACTAATACTGAGCCATTTTTACAAGGTTCAATTCAACTTTATTTATAAAGCGTCAAATCACGGCAATGCCATCTCAAGACGCTTTACAGACAGAGAAAAAAAAACGTGATGAAAGCCAATTCATAATAACCTATATAAGGAAACCAACAGATCCAGAAGGTGCAAAAGAAAACTGAAAGCATACGTGTCCATTTGGACATGCTAAGGCTGGATACAGTGTAAATATTTATGAAAACCTAATTATTTCTGTATCTATGTCTGATTTATGTTTATTATTTGTCCAGTCATCAAACTCAGAATGATCTCGTATTTTCTGTAAAATATCTGTGAAGGAGCAGATGTTTGCTCTAAAACCTGAACATTGAATTCACCAACAAACATTTTGTTTTTATTTACATTTTAAACAGTTTGGGTTTTATTTCTAAAGGCTAACATGTTGCAGATGATGCCATAAGTGTGTCGGAAGTACATAAAGCACTTTGAAAAACAAACATGCAGAGTAGTTGTTTTTAGAGCATGGAGTGTGTCTGTATGCAAATTCCACCGACGTCACAGCTTTGTGCATCGCGTCTCATCTGTACAGTGTATGAATGAGTTATTTCAGATGTGGTACAATCTGTCCTCATTCACATCAACGTCCTACTTTAGCATCCAACCAGGAGCTGTGTGATGTTATCTCTGATATCTCTGTTTTCTGAAAGGGGGCAAAGGCTAACTTAATGGATGTTGTGGAAGCACATGTGTGTTTCTCATTCATTCTGGTTCTGTTCGCCCACATTGAGCCGGTAAACTGGCTGACTGACAGCTAGCAGCTTGACGCAGCAGCATGCGACATGTGCATTGTCCATTTACAACACGGATGCACCACAGATACATAACCAAACACAGCGATGCAGACATACACACACTCACACCTGCAAACAGGAAATAAAAAGACTGGGCCATGAGGACACAAACAAACAGTAACTGTATCATCTCTCAGCTGCAGATGAATCAGTCCAGGTACTGACGGCATGCCTGCGTTTGTAGCCTTTTATGCTAGCAGTCTGGTTTTGCATGCGGTGTGTTATCAGCAGCATCTCAGCTCATGTGTGTTTTTGTGTTTATGCAGTTTTTTTTTTTTTTAATCTTTTGCTTTTTTTTCTGCATCTCCTGTCAAAAACAGCAGCACATTTGCAGCTGGGTACGCTGCAGCACTAGCCTGCGGTGTTTGTGAATGCTGTATGAAGGATGTGTGCCCTCTGCTCCACCACATCACTCAGACACTGACGTTCCTGCATGTGTGTGTGTGATGTGGTTTCAGTCGTGCAGCATCACAGAGGTTTCCAGTCATTCTGCGGAGGAACTAGGCCTACCAGCAGATATAGGAACTTTGTGTTCTGATGTTATTGTAACCTTTTTTTCATCGCTTTCTATTTCCTTTTCTTGTTTTCTTTCTTTATGCTTGAAAGAAAAAAAAAACGTGGGTTTTTTTTTGTTTTTTTTTTGTTTTTTTTTTCAAGGTTTCCTTCAGGAAATAGGAAACATAAGAGTATCTTCATCACACTGTATGTTATGGAAACATATAGGAAGTTTTAGAGCATCTTTTGTTATCAGCTTTTTGTTTCTTTGCATTGCTTTGTGATGATCTTAATCGTTTCCTGGAAGAGTTGCGTTTACATCTTGTGTTTTATGGTGCATTTATTACGTTCTCTTTTTTTGCTGGGAAGCAGAATCTCTGTGGACACTTTTAGTTTGTGTCTTTTCACCTCTCTGTTTTTGTTCCTTTCACCCTTCTCTGTCTCCCCCACACGCTACCTGTGCAGTGCAGGGAGCAGAGCACGCTGCACAGCCGCTGCCACCATCGCCTCTGCTGCTGCTGCTGTGAAACCAACCCATCTCATGTGGAGGTTTCCTGCAGCAATGCAAAGACAAACCACCACAGGTGATTTGCACGAGTTGTGCGGTGATGTTAACCGGAGAACACGTGATTTGCAGGCTTTTTCTTTTCATTTTTTTGGTTATTATTTTCAAGTTTCACATAAACGCCTTGAGTTAAGAGTCAGTGTGGGAGCCACTTGTCTTGTGAGAAAACCACTATTTAAATATCTCCTACACGGTGCAAACATCCTGCAGACTCTTCATCACTTCCAGTAATTCATTAATTGAAACAGGGTTTTGACTCAGTCATTAATGGGAAATTTGAGCTGTTCATGTCATGTTGACTCCAGCTTTTGACATGAAACACATTTGTTTGTTTCCAGATTCACTCAGGTAAACTCATTTAGGAAATGCATGGTGTTTCTTAATCATGTTTGGAACACGTTGTGGTAACTTTCTGCATCAGAAACATCACTGCTGCTTGTAAAATCACAAATGGTTAACACTGAGGAATGTGTCTTCACTGTTATAAATATAAATAAACAAAGGTGTAGCCTGGCGTTTCTGACACGTATTTAAGTGAGACATCATTTAAAAATATCTGATAAATGACATGTCTTGTAATCAGTGTAAGCACTTGACGCTTTTGTAAAGAAGCTAGATATATGCCATAATTTATGACTGACTCTTTTAGGGTTATGCTCTTCTCAGGACACACTGATACAAACAGGAAAAGAGTAGTTGTAACTTAATTGAGCACAAAAAGTACAAAGAATCGTGTTGCAAAATAATTTTTTGCCTCTATTAATACTGATTACTGTTGAGTAACAGCTCCAGTCTACAACATGTTACAGTAATTTTAACTTTTCATATGTTTTCATCCACACACTTCATTAATCTCTTCCAGTTAGACAGACTGTGTTGAGGCTAGAGTCTGGTCAAGCAGCAGAGGTGATCATCTTCCCTGACTGCAGCTAGAAGAGGAATGTTGTGTGTAGACCAAGCGTCTTGTGTGTTCTGAACACTGACTTAAAAAAAAATAAAATAAAAAAAAAAATTTCTGTTGCTCATCATAAATTATATATATATATATATATATATATATATATATATATATATATATATATATACACACATATATATACACATATACAGACAGACAGATAGATAAATAGATAGATAGATAGATAGATAGATAGATAGATAGATAGATAGATAGATAGATAGATAGATAGATAGATAGATAGATAGATAGATAGATAGATAGATAGATAGATAAGTCCAGGACTGACAAGCCGCTAGAATCCTGCATTCGTCCACAACGGGACAACATTCTTCTACTAAAACTCCTGCAGCTGGGTCTCCTCACTTCCCAGACTTTTACAGACACAGAAGAGGAGATGCTACACTACGCTAAACATCATCCTGGAACCACTTTGTATGAAGTGTTGCTGCCATCAGATTCACATGAGTGAACATTTTCCATGAAACGGTGAAAAGACTCAGTTTGTTTACGTTCTGCAGGGATAAAACGTGGTGATGATATGTATAAAATGCTGTATTCTGTTTTCACTCATGCACAGCTTCTTCACTTTTTTTTAGAATCGAGGTTGTATAAAAGAAATAAAAGGTCAAAGCAGAAGCAAACTTAGATAATTTGCTCGCCAAACTCTCCAAAGATGTCAACTGCGCAAATGTTACCAAGCTAACGCCGTCATGTTACATGGGCAGAGGAAAATCTAGTCAGCCTTCTAAAAACAATGTTCCAAGGTGATAACCTCAATTAGTCACATCAGATAAATGTAAATAACTGAAAGGCCTAAATCATCTCATTTGCATTTTTGTTTCTACATACTGAAGTGGTTCAGAAACAAGTAGGACCTGAGACGAAGACGTGAGCTTTGAAGCGTGAAACCAGTTGCAGTAATAACGATCTAACAAGTGGAAGCAAAGCTACTGTGACTGCTGAGTTTTTGCAGCTCTTTCTGCAAATCGGGAGATAACAAAGCTGACAAAAAAAATCCCTGAATCGCTGCATGAAATTACACCCAGAGGGCTGATATGAATGTCGCTTCATTCTCGGCTACTCATACTTAGACCTGACATAAGCAGCTGTGATGTTCAGCAGCTGCACAGCGGTGACCGCTCTCCCTCATTGCAGTAAAGTTTAGTTGTCTGTAAAACATTTTTGATGGGTTAAAGGGCTTCTGTTGATCCTGGAAACACTCAATGCTCCACTCAGTCTTCACAGAGCTGTTTCCTTACAGTATCTCTTCCTCCAGTTTGCTGAAATCTCTTTTTCTGCCCACTACCTCAGCAGATCCCCAGCAGGCTGCGGAGCTCGGCCCTTCATGTACTCCGCTAACTTCTTCTTTCCTCTCTCGCTCTCAAATGAAGAGGAAAATAAAGCAAAACAGAGCAAATGAAAGAGGAAAAGGAAAAGTGACACAACAAAAGAGGTGAATGTGATGGAGGCTGGAGGAGGAAGAGGAGGAGGTCATCCTCTCCTTCCCTCCCTCAACACGGCTGCTTCTCCTCGCTCTGGCTTTGATGTGCAGCGGTACGCTGAGATTCTGTCAAGTGCACTCAGTGGAAGTGTGTGTGTGTGTGTGTGTGTGTGTGTGTGTGGTTGGGTTTTAGGAGGAGAGGGTGGGGGTGAGGGGGGGCGTGACAAAGTAAACTTGATGGGCTGCGGAAGTGAAGATAAAAAGAGGCACAGCTGGACTGATGGGAATGATGAGAGCCCCATCTTTTCTCCTGCAACCTACACACATAAATATACACACATGTACAGGTGCACACACACACACACACACACACACTGAGTTTTTTCTGTTTCGCACATTGCAGAAATACTCACACTTGTACAAGGAAAAACCAACCACTCAAGATTCCTTTTCTGTGAAACACACACACACACACACACACACACACACACACACACACACACACACACAGACCCAGCTCCCTGGTGTTGCTGTCAGTCACCAGTCTAGTAAAAAGCCCTTCTGTTCAGTCTCCACCTTTCATTCCCCTCTAATGGTCAGGTGCTTCTCTTTCTTCACCCGGAGAAATCAATCAGCAGTCTGCTGCTTGTCTAACTGCATGAATGGTGTATAATGTGTGTGTTTGCGGCCGAGTGAGTTTTTCCTCCTTTGACTATGTAACTGTTGTTGATTTACTGTGAAGCTGATAAGAAAAGAAAGAGCTGTCAGATCCAGCTCAGTTTGGTTTTGAGCCTTCTGTCTGCTGCTCTTTGCTTGTGTGAGTCATCCCCCGCAGCCGGCTCATCTGATTCAAGTCAAACCTTGATATTTGTGATTGTTTTTCCCCTACTAAAGCTTATTCTACAAAACAAAAAAAAAAAAAAAAAAGCATGACATTAATTTCATTGCTTCATTCAAAGAAAATGAAAACTTTATGCACACGGAGATGAGCAGATTACTAAGAAGCGCATGCTGATGTGTACAGAGGGCAGAAGCGTGATGCTAAACTGGGACACTAAGTTTTGTTGTGAAGGTAAAGACCTGGAGTAGTTTGTTCAAGTGTAACTGACTGAAATGAGTTCTGAAAAAGCTGGGACACTGTCTTAAAATATAAATGGAAGCAGGAAGGGATCATTTGAAAATCTTGTCCACCATATTTTATTTCCAATGGAACATAAAGAAAAATGTTACATGTTGAAATTGAGACTTTTTACGATGTCATGGACAATATAAACTCACCTTGAATTTAAAGGAAGCAACACAGCTGATTGAATTAGCACCAACAAAAAGCTGGTAATGTCATTTTCACCAGTAATAAACAACTGGAAGAGAATTGGACCTCTACTTTGCAACAGGCTTGAATGTATAAGGAGCATTTCAGAGAGGTAGAGTCTCTCAGATGTAAAGATGTGTATAGATTTATTGATCTGAGACAACCTGCATCTAAGTGTTTTCAGAAAAATGTTCCTCAGCATCACATTGGGAAGACTTTGAGGATTCCACCATCTACAGTCTAAAATATTATCAAACGATTCAGAGAATCAGAAGGAATCTCTGTACGCTGGGGACAAGGCTGAAGGCTGCAAATTTAAAAATGCCACAGCAATCGTGTTAATATTTCTGATTGGAGAAATAAATGACCCATGATGAAGTTTACAAGTGACTGATACATTTTGATAAGTGTAATACAGTAGGTGTTGTGATTTTTGTTTGTATTCACATTAGTTACAGAAGACATCAGATAATAAAAGTGTGTTTAGTCCATAACAAATTAATAGGTTTGTCATGTCACCTTGGTGTAAATAATGACATGAGGAATTCAAGACAAACTTTTATAATGTTCCATCCTTACACTGTACATTATAGTTGACTTAATGAACTGTTGATCTCATTGACTACATCATTTAATAAATTTAGATCCACTAAAACTAACTCTGTAACAAGGAGGTGGTGGAGGTGTGGACTGGAGGCAGGAATGCTGAATCTAGATGTTTATTCCATAAACCTGACACATGAACACCGGAAGCTAACAAAAACACAAGCACAACCAATGGACCAGCACTAGGAACAGAACCCAAGGTGTCTAAATACACAGGAACAAAATGAGACCAGGTGAAGTGAACGAGCTAAATGAGACAGGTGACTCTAACGAACAGGAAATCAAAACAGGAAACCAGACAGGAGGGATATAAACAGGAAAAACTACAAAATAAAGCAGGAAACCAGGAACTAAAGAGAAGACGAAACATCACATCATGACAAAATCAAAACACTGTTACTTACAGAAAATCAAAGGTTTATAATATAATGGCTTTTAATTATGTGTATTTGTGCCAGTCATAGCTGCCTGGCGTGTTTAGTGTTCATTTGAAGCATTGGTTTTACCCATCCTCAGAAATCGATGCTATGTCTGACAAGCTGCAATATGGAAATAACCAACAGGGGTAGCGTAGGGACTGCCATTCAAAGGTTGAACAGCAGAGAAAATAATGGGAAGTTTCAAAGATTGCAACTGGTGTGCTTGGTTTAGTGACCTTCCATACAATCTGCAGCTGTGGTAAAATTTTTTAACTTCTATGATTAAGTTCAGGTTAAGGAAGTTTAGGAAATACAAACCTCTTTTCACCGTGTTTATTGTTTTATTTACATGTGAGCTTAAAAGACAAGTAAGTTTTCATGCTAATGAATTCAGAAAATGTTATTGGTAGCTTAATAACTCCTGCAAGTATACATTCAGATGGACTCAAATTAGACTCAGCCCAGAACTTTGACCTGGAAATGAAGTATAGAGTTGATACACAGAAAAAGAAGCCAGTAACATGAAGATTTTGTACATCACTTGTCCACAAATCAATTTTCTTTAGTGCATGTCTGTTGGGATAAAGACAGAAAACAATTAAGTGGGCAAGAAAGCTACAGCAAAATATTTTTTTTTTTAAAAATTAAAAAAAAAAAAAAAAAAAACAACAGCAAAAGAAGAAAAACCAACATACCCCAGCCTGAGCGATAGATTATAAGTCGCAGCAGTGATAAGAAGAGTCTCACTGCTTCTCTACTGATGTTACAAAGAGCTACATGGACTCCAACAAACTGCCTGCTTTCACATTGTGAGGATTCTTTACAGGCAAGGCTGCAAGGGTCCTAAAGTTGCATGGTTACCATAGCAACCCATAGACATAAAAAGGTGACCAGATTTTGCGTTGGAATGATTCTGATCCATATCGACATTTTTATTAGCCACTCACTGAACTAAAGCGTGGACGTTTTAGTGTAATTCGGTTTCCAAACAAACTAATTTTAACCCTTGCCTCTTTGGAAACAAAGCCATGTGAGCATTTTAGCTAAATTTCTTCCAATAACAAGAAATTAGAAGCTGTGTGACGACAAATATCAGGACCACTTTCAGGACAAACTAAGCTGGTCAGATGGACGTTTCTGGCCTGGTGTCCACGCTGGCACATGCGAACCACCAGGTGCTCCCTGCTCAGAGCCAGACAGCAGTCCCAAGCCCTGCCACCGTCCATTCAGTTTAATAGGTGGCAGTGTGAAAGCCTGATGGCACTAAACACCAGCTTTTGGCGGGCAGCAGGCCTGAGCGAACAGAACCTCTTATAAAAGTCAGAGAAAGGACAGAAAGAGAGTTATAAAATGAAAGGCTGACATCATAAAACACGGCTCCAACAAGAACAGAGGGAAGGCAGAGAATCACCAAACCCACCCTTACCCACACACATGTACACACACCCACTCGCTCTTCAGCCCGCCAGCCCCCCGACATTTACATTAGAAGAGGAGGCACACAGTGGGCCTGTGGAGGAATAGAAGGTCTGGGAGGGGAGGTCGGACACGCTATTGGTAGGCTGTAAACACTGTAAGACAGTATCTCCATGGAAGCACGCGCACAGCTCTGAGGCATCTCATCCCCCTCCTAAACCCCTCTCAATCCAGCCGTCAACCCCCCGAGTCTTTCCAAAGCCAAGTACCCTGACCACCGGGCCCCAAATCGACCCCTCGCCTCGCCTGCTGGCCTGGCTGTCCAGCACAGCAGATGTGCTCAGAGCGTTGGCCTTGGATGACTGGATCCCCCGGGCTTTACTGAGGGCGAGGGCGGAGGAAAGATGATGAGAGTGGCCTTGACAAAAGGCTTGTGTGATCCAGCTTCTGTGTGTGTGGACAGACTTTATTTACAGTAGATGACACAGTGTGGGTTCATACATGTCAAAGGGTGTATGCTATGTGCTTCCAGGATACAGGAGAGGACCGTATTCTGGTTGGGATCAAAACAAATCAGCTTGTCTCCTTACCACTTCACATTAGCTGGCTGTAGTTGCTGTGTATATTTTTATTTGATGGTCCGTAATGTCGTTGTTTACACAGGAGACGTCCTCATGAGCATGAGGCAAAACAATTGTTACCTAATTTGTCTTTCAGTTCTACTGTGAAGAGATATTTTTGACCAGGATTTGTCATTTGTTTCGCATTTAGAACAGGTTTCTGGAGGTTTCTTTCACATATGTAATAATGCAAAGATTAGTGGCATCCTGTCACACAGAGATGAGGAAAAAATAGTTCATGCTTTTCTTTCTTCAAGATTGAATTACTGCACTTCCTTGTGTATGGGCTCCCAGTTCAGCAGGCAGACACCCTCTCTAAGATCAAGGACCTTCCTTTTGGATAAATCATGTAGTCCAGGGAGGTTTAGCCATCCTTTCCTTGGCCTGCTGAGGGGTCTCCCATGTAGAAACATGTGACAGTACCAGCAGAAAGATAAGGTGACGGACAGCTACTCAGATGTTGGAAAGACACAAGATAAGTGGCAGTTCAACATCCATAGTCATTGTTGCTTTTTCTTTTTATGGCACATCAGAAAATCAGACAAGCACACATACACACACATACACACACTCACTTCAATCATATTTGCAAAGCAGAAATCGTTCAACACCCTCCATTTAAGGACACCACTTCCTGAATGGTTCACTTGCAAACTGATTAGTGAAACTTATGGGGAGGAGTTCCCAGTTTATCATCTGGGATTTTGGTTTCAAACAACTTCTCATCCATTATTTTTACCTTGAAAATGGGAACAAAAAATTTCAAAGTCACGTTTGGGGTACTGAACTACACGCAGAAACAGTGG
Source organism: Telmatherina bonti (assembly GCF_933228915.1). Taxonomy (NCBI): domain Eukaryota; kingdom Metazoa; phylum Chordata; class Actinopteri; order Atheriniformes; family Telmatherinidae; genus Telmatherina; species Telmatherina bonti. The sequence continues at coordinate 15,711,655 of NC_136629.1, forward strand.
TTTGCTTAGTTTAAAGGGGTGCTATTATGGTATTTGGAGTTTTCTGAGCTTTCTACAGTGTTACATTTGAACGGCACCGTTTTTTATCACCTAAACGCATGTTTGAGTTTGAGTTTGAGTTCCAGCACTCTCTCCGTTCAGTTTCCATGGCGACGAAAAACGCGTCGTTTTAGAGTTTTTTTCTACTTGGAAATCCTTGTGACGTCCCAGGGGATAAGGTTCAGTGATTGGTTACCTTCTACTGGTTAACAAGGGCATGTACAAATACATCAGGCGGGTGGAAAACATGGGATTAAGTTATTTCCAACGATGGCTGGTGAGTTTACCAAAGAGAGACATCCTGCTGCATTCGTTGCTGTGGGTTGCTGTTTTCCACTTCGTTTTCAGGGTCTGATTCAGGTTCCAACATGTAGGGCTGTATGCTATGTGTTGACATTGTATTTAGTTGTTTTTATTGAGTTCATATTAGCCTAATCCTTCTGTTTATGAGACGTTACAATGACGGCGAAAGCAGTTGCGGTGCGCGCTCCCGATGTAGTGCAGTGGCGGGAGGCGGGGCTTAATGCAGAAGAGTCTCAATCCACTCGTTTTACCCACAGGCTGATCTGACAGCCTACGGAGAGGGTCGGTCTGAAGTAAATAAAGCGATTTGTGACAATAACTCAATCAATCCCAGCCCTTCTGGTCTCAGAAATAAAAATAAATTTGCCTGAAATGCACATAATAGTTCCACTTTAAGAAACAAGATTTATTGCAAATACAATTTATTAAAGTTATTTTTATTAAATTGCACCAAAGGTAATTATATTTAATCTGATATATTCACTGTTCTAAACAGTTTTTGGTGGTTGCTTCAGTCACGCACAACAAATATCAAAATGGCTACAGAGGAGATAAGCTTCGGGATGCTGCTACGTCTGTCTGGACCCTTTTGGCAAAATACCAGATTTCCACTGTCTGCACACCAGACTCAAATAGCTGCTTATGACGGAGTTTCTCCCATAATAACCAACAAGAAATACAGAATATGTCAAACTCCAATGCGGATCAACATGTTCCTAATGTCCATAAATTAAAATGTTCATAAACCGATATTGGTCGAGAATGCAAAGACCTCCAGCCTCCATGTGCTTCAACATCTTCTGGAAGAGGGATCACTCTCTGCTCAACATAGATGACTTAAGCTTGGTACATATTTTATGAGAAGCAAGAACTTTGCTCTCAAGCGAGTCCTGCTTTGTCTACAGCAGGCTGGGTTGTGCATCCATGAATTTAAATACCACATGTGAAAACATTTGTACTCCCCCCTTGATCAGCTGTTTCATCAAAACAATCCGTTTTACCTTCACCAATAAAAGCGCAGAAGCGACAACTGTCCGCTTCATGCTTTTCCGTGTTAACCACACCCACCTCAAATGTCTAACCTATCACACAATACTTCTCGAAGCCCCGTGGGAAAAAACATTCTGCCAGCCTAGCATGTCGAGAATTGTCGTCAACCGTGTCCACAGAAACAAAATGAGGCCATTTTCTTCTCGGGGCCTCGAGAACAAAACAAAAGTTCTGGCTTCTCATGGAGGATGTAGGAGGCTTTCTATTAAAAAGTACAGTCACAACTAAACCCTTCCTAGATTCTGTAGAGGAAATGAAGACAACAATGTCATTGGCTTTTCTCCGTTTTAGGGACAAAAGAAGACTGAAGTGTTGCTATCATCTGAGCAAAGCACCTTCTTCCACATGTTTTAACCTGAATGGTGAGAGTTTAATCTCCACTGGAAGTTTCTTCATCTTGTTTGTAGCACAACAACCAAGTGCTTCTTCTAGTCTGGACTCTGGTCTGGACTCTGGTCTGGATTCTGGTCTGGACTCTGGTCTGGACTCTGGTGTGGATTCTGGTCTGGACTCGACCTGAGGTTTTGAGTCGAGGAGCTCTTCTTGGTTTGTGTTGTCTGAACATATTACAGGCATGCTGGGATTTGTAAACCATCAGCAGGGTTTTACAATCTATCCCGTACCAAACTGGAAGCCAGATTTTCAAACTGGTGCTCAGTATTCAGATGTCTTGGTCCTGGTTAAAGCTCTAGCAGCTGGGTTCTGGATGAGCTGCAGATGTTTTAAAGCTGTCTTTGTGACAGCTTTGACATGGCGAAGGTCAGATCTGAGTACAGATAAACAGCATGAAAAACAATTCTTTCAAAAACCTCCAACCAAAGTGATGATTTGTAAATACGTTGTTCAGGCACCAGCATGTGGAGATAAATAAGCTTTTAGGTGTTCAAACGTCACGTCTGACATCATGTGGGACTGTGTTTCCACTCAGAAACAGCATGGTTGCACTCATGCAGCGAGGTGTGGAAGGATTTATTTTGTAAAAACGAGGTTTGCAGACTAACATTTTTTCTAAACAGAGGGGGGAAGATTGCAGTTTTTGAAAAATCTTTATTTTGAATTGACATGATTTAAGATAAAAGTACAGTATATTGTCTTAAATGGTCTTTCAGTGCACCGGCTTCTGCTCTGATGCACCGAATGCAGTCATTTTTTTAGACCTCTTACTGTAAATGTGTGGATCTTTCACCTCACCGTCTTCATAGGCTTAGGGTTACTTCAGGTACCTTGAAGAGAACGACTCTCAATATCTAATTTCTAGAATTTCTTTTTTTATATAAATCTAAGTTTATAAATGTAATAGCAAAAGGCACTTTTAACCTTTTATGCACTCAATTTGGACCCGATTGGGGATATAAAGTCCTAACTACCTGAGAACTACGACTGCCTTTATTGTTGAGGGAAATCAGGACGTGAATTCTGATGGAATTAAAATGAAAAAAAAAAAAAAGTTTTCAGAGGAAACAGTTTTATCTTCTTTATTATCCGGTAATTACCAAGGTAAAGAAACCAAAGGACTGCAGGTGACAGTGAAAAAAGAAAAACCTTCCATTTTAATAGGATGTAAAACGTCCAGCACAACCAGGACCAGGAAGAGTGGCCATCTTCCTCAACTGGTTGTGAGTGCAGAAGGCAGAAAAGAGGAGTCAACAAGCAGAGTTACTGTGTAACGTTAAGACATCTATTGCAGTTTGACTGAAACAGTAATGATTATTCACTTTTCTAAACTGAGTGCTAATACTTCATGTATCATCACAATATTACACTCTTATGCCACAATGCTGAGTTGCATGAAATCCCACTTAAATTGGCCCTTTTCTTCCTCTCTAACTACATCCTCTACTAGCTCAGAAGTATTAAATCTCCTGTAAGAACTGGTAAGAAACAGCCCATACATGAATGACAAGGCTAACTCTTTTCAACTTTTATACCTAATCTTGACACCCACACCAGCGAACCCACTGATTTCTACAGAACAATGTTAACAGAGCAAGTCTTTCTCTCCCGACTCTTTGTGAATGTGTTACTGGCATCCGTGCTCGAGTTCTACATCTTTTATAGACTCTATTTATTTTGAACTTATGTGACTTGGAACACAATTCCCTTTTCAGCATTTTTCCATTTCATAATATTCTGCAGCTTTTCTGGAGAACTTAAAACGTCAGGGCAAAGATTTCCACTCTGGAAAAATTTCAGACCCTCATCACTTCTTCTCCGTATTAATCTCTATGGGTGGAAAGGAGGCATGGCATGGGATTGTAGATAGATGGGTGGATGTCCAGTAAAAACAGATTCCCATTCAGCAGCTCTGCATAAAGCTCTTTTATTGGGAGTTCTGTTCGTTAGCCCTCTCACCTCCTGTGTGCTGCACTTCACTCCCAGAGAGAGCGGGAAGCAGCTGAAAGATACACATGCAAGAAGTAAAAAAAGGTGGTTGAGGAAAAAACAGGCCTTGTGGTCTTTTATTCACAAAGGACAGAGTTAGAGAGGGAGGGAGGGAGATGGAGAGGGGGGGAGAGCACAAGAGAAAAGCAGAGAAAGCAGGAGCAAGTTTACAGAGCTGGAGCGGGCAGTGGCTGCCAGGCACTCAGGAATTCATGGTCGATTTGTCCTTGTTCGCGGCAGGTTTGCAATAAAAAAAGGAGCTTAAAGGGAGAAGAGGCTGGACCAGGCTGAGGGGCAAGCAACAGATTGCAGATGCCTCTATTGGAGAGAGATCCTTGTGAAAAAAGTGGGTCCTCCTCTCAGAGTCCAGAGCCACCCTTTAGAGAAAAGAACCCTTCTCTACTGTAAAAGAGCGCTCGGGACATTGTGGGACTTGTCAATGGCTCTCGGCTGGGGCACCGGGAGAATACAAGGAGGCCCAGTGTTCAGCGCTGCAGCTCCTTCTATAGAAGCCAGAACCGTAATGGGGGCCCCAAGGGCTCTACAGGGATTTTAGAGGGCCCAGTTTCAATGGAGACCAAGTCCTTTTAACTGGTACATTGTGCGACTCTCACTCCCTCTGTCCTGGAGATGGAAGAGAGGGAAATTCCTATGCAGATCAAACGAAATGTCTTCATTTGAAATGAACTTTGGGTGGATGAAATTTTTAGGGGACACAGTTTGAGACATTGAAGGGAGGTGGTGGTGGTGGTGGGGGGGGGGGGGGGGGGGGGGTGGTATTGTTAGTATCAGGAGGTTGGCATGTGTGTGAGTGTGCACGGGGGCTGACTGAACTCATGTGTATGTGTCAAGTTTTGTTACCAAAGACGGCGGTCAGCAGCCGGTCCATCTCAGGTGAGCTGAGAGCCAATCACAGACTGTTAAACCAGCTGTCAATCAACCCAGCAGAGCACTGCACCCAGGGTGACCTCCAGCTGTTTTCTAATGTGTGTGTGTGCAACTCCGTGAGCTGATTCTGCGTGACTATGTTAGGTAAGGTCAGTCATGAGTTGTTTCGACTCAGTTGTTAAGTTTCCCATGAATTTTTTTTTTTTTTCTAAAAAAGGCGAACTTGTTTAATCTAAAACAGGGACTAATCACATCGCATATATCGACAGACAGACACACTGAAAACCTCAGAACTTGGTCTCCCGCAACTTAGAAAAGACAAACTTGAGACGGGTCACCCTGACCACTGCAGATTGCCGATGAACAACGTGCTGTCCAAAGGAGTGGCCGTAGGTTTTCCCCTGACCTCACCCAGTGGCCGCTCGAGCCTTTTTATATCTCTGTTTGGGTAACGCTCCTTTCTGCCTGTTTGTCTGTCACATATGAAATGCTTCTGGGCAGCTTTGTTTTATTCCACTTATTTTCATAGCTGTGGTCATCCTTCTGTATATGTTACAACACTTTACTCACCGAAACAAAACCTGAGATCCGCTCACTTTTGTTCCCAAGTGTTCCCAAGTGTTTACATGAACGGAGCCAGATTTAAACTGTGAGGACAATGACTGGGCGAACTGAAGCTTTCCATCGCCGCTTTGTCTTGTTCGGGGAACTAACAACGTCCAGAATTATAGGAGCCACAATGCGGAAAGAATTTATCCCAAGTTGTTTGTTTACTCTGGATTTTTCTGAATGAGGACCGGCTGCTGACTCGCTGCGTTTCTAAGTCCACAATCGAAAGTTTCACAACCAGCTTTTGCTAAAGCTCCAATCACAGACTCAAAGTGGTTGTCCAGGATAGTTGATTGTCTCACCTCACTTTAAGAGTTTGAGAAAAGTCAACAAATTCACAAAAAGATTTGAGTCATGTCAACGGGACCAAGACATGACCTGTTTCAGACCCCCCCCCCCTGCATGAGCTGCATGTAGGGTGTAGCATATGTTCATTGCTAGCATGTAGCATGCAGCCTTTTAATCAGCTGATCTTGTGACATGCTCCAGTAATTTTGACCAGTTCCCAGTTTGGAGAAGCATCCTGATCGATGGTTACAAGGAGAATGACCGAAATGCAAACCTGAGAGCTGAGACACAGGTGACTGAAACAAAAAGCTCTGAAAATATAGACTTTTCTGGAAACTAAGGCAAACTTGTTGTAAATCCTTTTTTTTTTTTTTTTTGACCATGTGTGATCCATATCTGATTATTTATGACAGCCTGAAAAGCACAACCCAGAATTTTTTAAATCTAGCGTCGGCCACTTTCACATTTGGTCCTTAATCAGACACTTTGTTTTTCAAAGCAACATGTTTTATCTGACTTCGGATGTCCCAGCTCTGCACCAGAGGAGGTGAAATGCAGCCATGTCTAATGCTGATGATGGACGTAACAATTCTGCATTGTTGGCTCTGTTACAACACAGAAAATTATACACACAAGCTAACATGGCTAGCATCCATTTTGTACTAAAAGCATGCTGTATGTGAGGTCACATTTTCTTTTGTACATGCATGACTGTAGACACTAAAGTCACATGTTGTTTAAATCATGATGTAAACTCATGGAAAAGAAACAAAAACTGATGTGCAGAGTCTGTGTAGCCGAACAGTCTGAAGAACAGCCTGCTGACTGAACAACAGCTAAATAAAGATCCTGTATGGGATCAGTTTGGTGTGTGTGGACCCATTCGTCAGCCCATCACCCACTTCAGGAGATTTTTACGTGTGTGTTTTCTGCTTGGCTCTTCATCGTGCTCAGAAATGACTTGACTGACTCGTTGGAGACTTATTTTAAAGTCAGGTGGATCCTGTGATGTAGAGCAGAAACACTGGAAACGGTAAACATGGAGGTTTAACGTTCAGAACGGTCGACTCAAATATCACAAACACGGTAATATACCACTGGCTCGGCATCAGGTGGACGTGTTTCTATGTAAACAGGTGATAACTCAGCGGCTACCAGATATTAATGTAGCCTCTTCACTTCCACGACTTATTTGCTCGTTTACACAAAGTGGCAACTTCAGTTGGAAGTCACGTATATCTTAAAGGCAAAATGATTAAAGTTGATGGATTGGGACATTTCCAGGAGTGGCCACCAGAGGTGGAGTTTGACTGCTGTCCATGTGTCTCTCATGGTTTTCTTCACATTCTCCAGTTCTTCCCTGTGATCCAAAAGCAACAGAGCTGCAGGTATGAACAGGAGTGAGGATTTCTACAGTTTCATGAGCCTCTTTTTTCCACAATACTGATTTAAAAAACACACACACACTTCAGTAATGTGAGTTTATGGTCTAACGAAAAGTAGGGATGAGGTTGAAATGTGGAAAGATCTGAAAGTTGTGTAATTGGCTTGTCTGGGTTCTGTCAAGATTCAAGACTGGGAGGAGATTCAACAAGAGGAGGTCGGTGACCCAAGATGAGCTGGGATCCCATCCCCCACCCCTAACCCAAAATGGTAACTGGGAAAAAATTACATATATATTTAAAAGGCATAAAAGAGATGGATGAGAGGGGAGAGAATAAAAAGATGAGGGATGATGAAGGACAGGAATGAAGACGGTGAGGTTGAGAGAATGAGACAAATACAGTCGTCCACAAATGGATTTGTCCCCTTTCAATTAAAAAAAGGCAGAATTTACAACAATCACTCAAATAACTGGAGACTGACAAAAGGAGCAACAACTAAAAACTTGCTAAATTATAATTTAGTGATAAAAGACAGTCACTTCAATGAGTTGGGAAAAAAAAAACAAACAAGCAAATTGATTCTGCACAAATTAGAGCACTTTTCTGTTGAACAGTGGGACAAAATACCTGCAACAGGTGCAGAAGTCTGACTGAGAGGAACAGAAAACACCTGACTGGAGCGGAAACATCAAAGGATTGTTCAACTAAATATTAGTTTATGGTGATGTGACGGATTATTTGATCATTTTGGCTTTTCTTTTTTAAAAGAAAATTCTGTTGCACCAGAATTGGAAAATAATTCTCATGATTTTTATAAAATTTAAAATTGATATTTTTATAAAATTTAAGATTTTATGAAATTTTATAAAATGCAGGCTCTGCGTCGGTCTGTCGTGGTGAAGAAGGAGCTGAGCCAGAAGGCGAAGCTCTCGATTTACCAGTTGATCTACGTTCCTACCCTCACCTATGGTCATGAGCTGTGGGTCGTGACTGAAAGAACGAGATCTCGTATACAGGCGGCTGAAATGACTCTCCTCCGCAGGGTGGCCGGGCTCTCCCTTAGAGATAGGGTGAGGAGCTCGGTCATCTGGGAGGGGCTCAGAGTTGAGCCGCTGCTCCTCCGCATCGAGAGGAACTAGTAGAGGTGGCTCGGGCATCTGGTCAGGATGCCTCCTGGACGCCTCCCTGGTGAGGTGTTCCAGGCACGTCCCTCTAGGAGGAGACCCCGGGGAAGACCCAGGACACGCTGGAGGGATTACATCTCTCGGCTGGCCTGGGAACGTCTTGGGAGTTGGCAAATGTGGATGGGGAGAGGGAAGTCTGGGCTTCCCTGCTTAGGCTGCTGCCCCCGCGACCCGACCCCGGATAAGTGGCAGAAGATGGATGGATGGATGGATTTTTATAAAATTTCCATTTATTACTTTTGTCAATTTCAGCTTATTTGACAGGCAGCTGTTTTGTTTTTTTCCTTCTTTAATGGGATTTAATGAATAAATTTGAGGACGACTGGAGATCTGAGTGGGCGAAGCAGGTAGGAGGTCCACCAGGTGATTAGGGGTGTAGTTGCAGTGCGGCCATGCCAAACCCACCCACCCACACACACACACACACACACACACACCAAGTTAACAGGTTAAAGCAGAACTGCACAACTTTGTGTCTTTAAAACTGTGTTTCTGACTGACTTTGATGGTCCACAGACATTCATTGTGTACATTCCTGGAGCCATCATCCCCATTTCTAGTCCCCAGTGTTATATTAAAAACTAACTTTTCCACTTTCATGCTCCTTCTATCCGTCTGCAATCTGACTTCTGTACACTAAATGCTTCTTCGCTCTCCGTTCCAGTTATTGGGCAGAATCCTTTTCCATTAAGAAGACCTGCCTCCACTTTCTGCTGTGGTTTTCACATTAAACCAGAGCTCGCAGCAACCTTTTTTCTTTACACAAACCCTGGGTCCTGCCTTTATGTCAGTCTACCCCAAGGCAGAGCTACTGTATTTGGCGCCATTGGTTTGTCTGTCCGTCCATCTGTCAGCAACACAACTCAAAAAGTTACAGATGTGTTTTGAATAAAGTTTCAGAAGTACTCAGAAATGGAACGAGGAGCAAGTGATTAGATTTTCGAGGTGAACGGGATCACTGCCTGGATCCAGGAACGCTTTCAAGGATTCTTTACTGTGGAAAAGTTGGGATAATTAGTTCAAAACATAATGCTCACAGTACATGGCAAAATAAATGACAATGGCTGGATGGAGGTCTGCACCCTCTAAGTGCTTCTAGTTTAAACTGTTATCATACCAATAAACTGTGTTGCCACAAGTTGACACAAGTTAAACTGCTCAGAAACAGCTCCAATCATAAAGAGAAGAGCCTGAAGGGATTCCAATCTAACAGAGCATCCAAGACATGCGATGTAATAAACCCGGTCCCCAGAGGCCAAAGAACACAAGAAAACCTGAAAGACACGCCGCTATGGATTCCCTGAACAACAACCTTGGATAACACGCAGGTTTGTTTCCTGGAACATAAAGAAAGAAATGCCGTTTAATTTTCTGAAACCAGTTCAGAGCTCTGCAGTGAAATCATGGAAGATGAAGTTGTAGTTCTGATATTCTCCTGAACAAGTAACACCATCACAGTGCTTTTCCACCCTGAACTCCTGAGCAGGAAGGAGCTCATCCTGCAGAACTCCCTCATCCCACCAGCTGCGTGTAACACGCAGGAGTGCGTGTGCTGTCTGTGCACGCGACAGAGATGCAGTAGGATGAGAGAGCGCGACACCTCTGACTGCTGGGTTCCTTCAATTGTTCAACAGGAAGCCCGCTCGGACTTCAGATAAAAGAAAATGAGGAAAAATACAAAAAACAGAAACAGAGAGGGGGGGGTGCACAGCGATGCTAGCTCACCACAGAGAGAAAGTAGTGCAAAGGTGAGGGTCATAGAGCAGCAGAGCCACAAACAAGAAAAACAACATGGTGAGTCAGGCCTGTGGTTTACAGGCTGCACTCAGCTGAGTGAAACAGGGAGACAGAGACCCCACAATGACGCACACTCCCATGCACACCTGCGCACTGACAGCGGGTTTCACACACACGCACGAAAACCTCAAAACATGGAAGGTAAAACTGACATCAGAAATGCAATACGATGCGTCACATTGTTGTTGTCTTTGTACAATGTCCTCACATGGAGATGGAAATGAACCACATCTCTGGTTTTAATTTAACAAAACAACAAAAACCGTTCATCTGCTGTGATATCAGCCTTTAGTATGAATAAGCAGCATTTTGTTGTAAGCGTCGCTCGGATGCCTCACCAAACCCAAAAAAATCAACCTGAGAATCAAAACTGAGAGCATTTTCCTCCACTTCTGAGAAGTTTTGTTACTATAAAAAGTGTTGATTCTGTTACCAGCATTTCAGAACTTTATGGTTAAGTTGTAGCTTTGTTAGGAAATTCGTCCACTCATGGGGATCTCCCAAAAACTTCATTCATCCTGATATTTAGATTACCACTTTTCTTTCCAATAGATGCCGGTAAATTTAGATTTCTTAGCTTTTTGTCAAGATTCATCTGAAGTGAAAGAATGATTTTACCTTTGTAGAAAAAATGTCTTTGTATGTAGAATTGTTCATGTTAGTACAAGAAGTAGAAGTATCATCTAGCTGACAGTACATCCACAGCCCACAGTAAGTGGACAATTTCTTCTGTCCACACCAGAAACAAGAGTTTATCTACTCATCATGCACTTTCTCAGGTCGGCCTGGCTTGCATGGGTTGGATCTTCTTCTGGATTCATAGATACTTAAATCCTTTACGCCATAATTTCAACAATGTGTTGGTCGACATTCCTGAGATTTTGCACCATATTGACATGAAGCATCACAACCTTGCTGAGATCCACGATAAGAATCTCCGCCACATCCCAAAGCTGCTCTGTCGGACTGAGATCTGGTGACTGTGGAGGCCGTTGGAGAACAGTGAACTCATCGTCATGTTGAACAAAGCAGTTGGAGATGGTTGAAGCTGGAAGCATCCATCAGAAGATGGCTCACTGTGGACAATTAACTACAACACCCAAGTAGGCTGTGGTGGTTAAACCATGTCACATCATCCCCCACCCTCCCAGTAGACCAACATTTTCTGAAATACTCATGGTGTGTTCAGACCAAACCCCACCCCCCAAACAAAGCGTTGCTACGTATCCTGCTACGTTGCCGAATCAGTAACATTCAGCTTTTTAGCAAGGAATGATTATCCTAAATATTGCACGGAGAAATGGCGTCTCAGCCCCGTGTCTGGGTTCGCCACAGGAATCCTCCTGGAGCTGCGAGCTGATCGCTCTGATTGGTTGACGCCCCACGTCAAGAGGCCAAAGTTCAGCTTTGTCCATCTCTGGCTTTTGACGTGCGTTCCACGCCGAACGCACATCGAGATTAAAAAACTTCTTAAATTTTTGGCGCGTTCCGAGCGGAACGCCAACGCCCAAAACGCAACGCAAGAAAGCTTGACGCCCCCTTACCACGCCTCCACATAGACTTTACATGGAAACCTGCCGCTGTTGACGCTCAAAACGCATTTGGTCTGAACACACCGTCAGAACAACAACCGTGCTACGTTCAAAGTCACTTAAATCCTCTTTTCTCCTCATTTTATTGCTCAGTTTGCACTTCAGCAAGTTGCCTTGTGATTGGCCATGTGATTGGCTGATGGGTTGGAGAGGTGTACCTTATCAAGTGGCCAGGTGTGTAGTCGGTACTGACGTGCAAAAAGCCGAAACCATGTCATCCCTTCAAGCCAAATAATAGCAACAGAAAAACAAGTGACAAGGAAGTTTTACACAATCCTAAGTTGTCACTCAAGGAAATGAGTTATGTCAGAACAAAGGATACACCGGCAAACAGGTTTCATCATAAGACTTGGATCACTCCATTAACCTGTTTCCTCTCTAGCAGCTCCAAAACGTTCACACTCAGCGATGCCAGGAGTAGATGCTTAGCAAAGCCTATATGATTATGTGCATGTTTCCGCAGAATGTGGATGTGAGAAGCTGACAGCTACCTGTAGGGATGTGTCTCCGTATGTGGGTCATGTCCGTCAGCCTCTAATCCTCTGTGAGGCCGACCTGTTTGAACAGCAAGCAAGTTCTCACCAACACAGTTATGTAAGACTTGAATAGAGACCAAGCAAAGACAAACACCAAAAGAAACAGACAAGACTGGAGAGACGGAAAAAGATTGGTCTGCGCTTGTCATGCTTAATTCACCTGAGCACCACAATTAGACAGGAATGTCTCTATACCTCAGAGTATTACTGTGCACGGAGAAAAGTGCGGGCATGTGTGTGTCGGAGTTCAGTAATGAGCAGGTGTTTGACTAAAGGTCTGACCAAACAAAGCGGAGCAGCTGGAGATTCCCCCATGCTGCTCCAAGACTAACATTAGACTTGTACCACAGGTTAATCAGATGCCTCATCTCGGTGAGTGGATGGAAAATAACTAGCACTGACACCTACAGGGCTGAGAGAACTCAACTGGCTTTGTGCCAGCTAAAGCAACTGGCTGAAAATGTTTAAGACATTATAACTTATGTTCATGGAACATGGCAGCAAATACCATAACAAGCCCATCTTAAAATCAAGCCTTAGAAATCCCATTATGTTTAGGTTTTACATTCATTTCATACAGTGTTCCTGCGCAAGATTTATGTCGACTGCCAAGAATGAAATAGAGTGGAGGCCAAAGATTGGCTGTATGGAAATCAGCAAAAAACCAGAGTCATAAATTGTGTCTCATGTTAAACATTTACTATTCTGCATGAATTTGTGTATCCTGAAAAATTTCCAAAGATTTCCCTCCTGATACACAGTTACTGTTACACTTTACGAGTTGTATGAACACAGGTTTTCTAGAGCTAAACCCACCTTTGTAATCACTAGGTTACCACTGCTATGACTTGAGCAAAACACATAATATAAGCAGGGTAAAAACTTTGTTAAACCATCTTTACACAAATAAGTTATCATTGGCACAATAAGAATAACTGTGGTTGTCTTTGCCTCCATTTACCTGCCAAATCCCACATTAAAGTATACCAACCAGTCAGGTTTTTAAATGCCTTCAGGCTTTGCACTGCAAATTTTCTAGTCATTAAATATTCCTGAAAACAAATATCAGAAAATCTCCTTTCTGTCCAGATGTTATTGTCCGTGTTTTACAGCTTCTTTAATGGTTACAAGACAAAAAAAAAAAAAAAAAAAAAAAAAAAATCCCCCATCAAGACAAGAAAGCTTTCATTTAAGATGATATGGTCTTTTGATACTACTAACTAAACAGCAGCCATGTTGAATGTGTTGCATTTCCTCTAACACGTGACTAAGTTAGTTTAGTTTTTACAGCTGAGGGTGATGAGATGAAATTTAGCTTTGCTAATGCGTCTCTCCAATGGAGGATTTTTTCTTTCTTCATTTCTGCTGTTCTGTACCTGTCTCTAATGACAATATATCAACCTAGGAAACAATCACAAAGTTCTGTTTCTGAAGATACACAGCTAGCATAGCTTCTAGCTTTGAACATGCGAAGCCTTGCCCCTAAATGACAGCAGCAAAACTTGTCATGACAAGTTGAACTGACACCAACTGCATTATTACCAGTATTAACACATAATTTATTGCTTTCTACTGTTAAAATGTCTTTTTTGAGCTATGAGGCACCTCAGTGGATTATTAATCGCTGCAACTCTTAAAGAAAAATGGGACATTTTTTATTCATTACCATCTTGCCAGGGTTTTGGCTATGAGAACTTTTTTTTTCAAGCTGGCTGAAGACAGTGTTGACACAGCAAACTTGTCGAGCCACGCTCTTCTTGAGAGTGACTCATCTTATTATCTGCAGGTTGAAGTGGATACAATTTTTAAACTTTGGAGTTCATGATGTGATTTATTTCATTTTCCTTACAAATTGTACAGATTTTTTTTTTTGTTTTACATTTGGCTGATATAGGCAGCAGGCATGTGACCTGTATAACTATATAAGCCATAGTGATTGCATACTGAAGTACAACTAAAGATAAAGGTGCACGATATCTTTCTCAATCTCAAAGGAACCAGACGTGGACTACTCCTATCTTGCACACACACATAAATGTCTGATTTATATTGCTTTTCGGGACACTGCATTGAAACAATGTGCTCTCCAACCCTCTGCCGTCACCCCAATCCCAAACCCAATGTTGGCCTCTTTTGTCAGTGTACCACAACCAGAACCATTTCAGTGACATATAACCCAATCCTGACCTTAAGCCCAAAAGTCTTAACCCTCATAAATCTACTGTTGGGGACTAAAACCTACCTGCTGGGCCATTTACAGGAAGTTCCCATACACTTGAATCCACTCATGGTTTTGTTCTCATTATAGCCTTAAAACTAGTGCACATTCATGCACACACACCTGGGAATGACATCATTGTGTACTCAGGCCTGATAAGGGTGTTAGTCAACTAAATCAATGACCTCTTGCATAAGAAAACCTAGAGAGGCCAAGTGATTGACTGGGACAACCATGCATGCACAGTAATGCTCAGAGTGAGCTACAAGTAGTTAATGATTACGGCTGAAATGGGATAGGCTTTGCTATTGCACCTGTCACATCAAGGATAGACTGACTCCCGCCTGTTTCTTACAAACAGTCATTGTTTTCTCTGCCATGCAACACTGGCTACAAACAGTCTACGTCTGTCTGTGTTTGTGTGTGAGGATGTGTGTGTGTGTGTTCGTGCCAGTTATCACGTGTGATTAAGTCTAGAGTTTAGTAACAGTTTACAGTCCGAGTGAATGAGGGTGAGTTTGGAAGGAGCTGTTCATTAAAAGGGGGTAGTTTGAAAGTTCAGCACTGAAAATGAAGTTCACTAAACCATAACACATTACTGCACAGGATCTAGTTAAATAACTTAAGGTTTAACCTTGTGTTTTCAGTGTCACATTTTACGATCCATGGTAACTGTAATGCTACATGTAACCTGCTACAGAACAAGTTAGTCTATTAAGTTAGTACACCAAATGCTCAAAAGTTGGCTCTTTTAAATAGCAGCATCACAACTTCTACAGCAGGGCGGCTCACTTCAGTTATACGAGGCTGGAGTGCTGTCGGTTTTCAGTGTTTCTCTGCTCCAACACACCTGGCTCAATTTAAATGCAGCATATAAAGTTGCAAAATGACTTACCGGTAATAAATTTCATTCAGATGTGTTGGAGCAGCAACGCAAACTGCATTACTACAGCCCTCATTGGACCAAAATGAACCCTGTTGCAGAAGATCTTCTGTCCATACCTGACACATGAGTTGAGCGTCTATTCATCATCCCATTTATCTTGATACTTGGACCCTCTTTTTTCTCTCAGAACTGGTTTTAGCTTTGGTGTCATAGATTCAACAAGGTGTTGAAAACATTGCTCAGAGATTTTGCTCCATATTGACACCATAACATCACACAGTTGCTGCTTGTCAGTTGCTGTATTTCTATTACCTTCGAGAATGCACAAAACCTAAATATTACAATAATTAGCTGGAAATGGAAATTAATACATTTCAAAAAATAAAAAAAACTTGTGAAATTTTGCTAAAAAGGTTTAAGGCTGTAATGAGGTGGTTTTTCAGACGTGTTGACATAGAAGCATATGGCAGAAGTGTAATGGAAACACTTTTTGCATTTTTTTTATGTGATATAAGGAATGGTGTGACCAGTTCATTCCAAGTAAAGATGGTACGATATGAATGGAGGGAGGAGGAGACAGTGAGTGAAATGCAGAGGTTTACAAGGATTTACAAAAAGAAATTAGGTAGATGGGCTTCAAGAAGCTGTTAAGTCCTCTGCAGCAAGTGGTAAACCTTGAAACAACGTTACCAGGCTGCATAGCAACCAAGCTACCTGACATAGCAACCAAGCTACCTGACATGAGCCGTAATTCTTGTAAAAACAAGATTTTTATGAGAACTGCAACTTATTTTCTTAACACCATTTAATGGAAACACCTCTAAATCGTAGTTGTAGTTTGTCCAAGTTTTAG
Organism: Telmatherina bonti; assembly: GCF_933228915.1. NCBI lineage: Eukaryota > Metazoa > Chordata > Actinopteri > Atheriniformes > Telmatherinidae > Telmatherina > Telmatherina bonti. The sequence continues at coordinate 15,727,665 of NC_136629.1, forward strand.
AAATCACTTTAATTTTGTGAAAATCTGTAACGGGAACGCAGCTCAAGATGTTCCAGCACATCCCAAAGCTGCTCGGGTGGACTGAGATCTGATGACTCAGGAGGCCATTGGAGTACGGCAAACTCTTCGTCATTGTCTTTTGACCAAACAACATCCTGATGTGTTTTACAAAGGCATTGGTGTAAAAGAAGAAAGTAGAGGTGAAGGATTGGCCCATCCATGGTCCCAACATGTCCACAAAGCAGCTTTCACACATGCATTGGAGTCCTGCCTCTGTGTGTGTGTGTACAACCTGACGACATCTGTCAAGGAATGTCACCAGCTATGTTCATTGTGTATTGTTAGTTCAGTCTCCTCTGTTCTCTCACCTGCAGCTCCTCCTCCATATCCTCAGCAGTTGGGGAGTTTTTATGGCATTAAATTCCCCCACAACCAATCAGGATGATTTGAACCAATCATTTGTACCAGGAACCTTCTTGCTGAGATGCAGTGATGCTAACTATTTCATCTGAATATTCTGAATAACCTGAATTTGCAAAATGGTCCCACATCATTTTACTGTGAAGTAGATGAGAAGTAGAAATTCTCAAGCATCTTTAAACTAAACTGTGGAACAAAAATCAAGGTGATGTTGCTTTAGTAAGATGACAATCTGCCATTTAACAGCCCGCAAAAGAAGGTTTTTAATAACTAACATACAGCTGACTTATTTGCTACATTCGTTTAGGCTGCTGCCTCTGAAGGAGTACATGTTGAAAACAAAATGCCCAAAACACCACTTTTAAAGCCAAGTATTGGAAAATGAGCTGATATCCAGTATTAAGATAACAGGGTATCCTTCTCATTCCTGTTATCATGCCAACTCAATAACCACAGTGTTCTCTGAAGCGGCAGAGTCTTTATAAGGACATACTTGTAGCTGCTCGTATTTCACGACAATATCCGAAGACTTTACTTAACCGGAACCAGGAATCTACAAGGCAGAGGCGGCAGCGTGTTCAGAGAAATGACTGAAATACATACAGTGGGTGTGTGTTTGTGCAGCACGTGTTTTAACTACTGGCTGGTTGTGTTTGGTTTGTGTTCACTTAAACCACTTGTGTTGCTTGTGTCTAACAGGAAGTAGATGTCACAGAAAAACAGGTGATTTTTACGTTCAAACTGTTTTTAAAGAACAGCAATTTCATCTGAGAGAAGTTCAGTAAAAACTTGATAAAAATGGTGAAAAAATTACCTTGATCCATTAAATTAAAACACTTAAAGAAAAACAGTCCAAACTGAGGCTGCAATGGTAGTTTTTGACCTCACAGTTGGGGCCAAAAAAGGGGTTAATTAAAGGGGCGGAGCTTGAGTTTGCTCAGAGAAATGGGTGTCGTGACTCAGTCAACTGACACACGGCTGTTTCTGTCATTCCAGGCATAGCAGAGACGGCACTGGACCCACAGACTGCTGTTGTTCTTGGCTGCAGAAATGAAAAGTAGAAGCAGGGAAATGAGGGGGAGGGGACATGAGCACCATGTCATATTCTGATTCATTATTACCTTCAGAGACATCAAACATGATTAGAACCTGAATAATCACCTAAGTTTAAGCTGCTGAAACTTACTCTTACAGAGTGAGCTGCTTGTTTAGCATTCATTCACCAAAACTAGTTTATGATCTGGGACACAGAAAAAAAAGTGTTAAGTTGTAAAAACCCGTTTAGGAGTAGGAGCTTTATTTCTTTAAGGTGTTTTGCAGTAATAATGAGTCTATAGATGTCAGCTTGCCAGCACATGTAAATGATCACCATATTAAATGTGGGAAAAACTGTCCTATAGCAACATTGTGTCCACACAGGATCAGGTCAGACATATTACTGAGTTTCAGTAGACTTTAGCGACAGTCATTCAGATATACAGTCACTGTTAAGACTCGCTCTCTCCATAGAAGTGGATGGCCGGTGGTATCAGTACATATAGCCTGGAAAGAGTCTTCTTGCTTTTCTTGAACAAATGTTCTGATTTTCACTAGAAGTGGTTTTTTTTTAAGAACTGATCCAGAAACTAGCAGTAACTCCACGAGGAAAAGGCTGCATGGTATGAAGGGATGGCATTCCACCGTATCCTTCAGACATCACAAGTGGGTTGTGAGCCCAGTGGGTTGTTAACACACACAATCACTTGTTATGTAACGTAGTCAAATCTAATGACTGGATGTGTGAATTCTAAAAGCAGTGAGCTGGAGGGACATAAATCAGTTGACAGACTGACTGGCTGTAGATGTTTGTAGGGTTTCCATGGAAGGGGGTGCATCCCAGTAGGAAGGCCAGTGTGTCAGTGGCATCGATTCTAATTAAAATATTGATCGAACATCAACGCAGTAATCATTTGTGAAACTATTTACATTAGCTTCATGGAAACAAATTCAATCATATCTGATATTATATGAACATAAGTGATCCCATTGTGTGATATTTTCTCATATCAAATTCAGCCTCCACACGTATGAGCATTTCCTGTTTGGAAGGCTAATTCAATGAAGCTGTATCAGTACTGCATGAATTCACAACAAAGCCACCTTAGTTCAGTCCAGTTAAATTCAATTTATAGTTCTCCAGTTATAAAATCCAATAAACCAAATCAATACGATCACAACCCACAGTGGTCTGTTCATATAATTGCCTTGCTAATGAAACCAGTGGATTGCACAAACTTTGCTCTTTAAATCAGTCCACTATCCTGAGCATGTGGTAGGTGATGGTCGAGAGGAAAAACTCCCTTTAAACAGGAAGAAAAACCTCCAACAGAATCCAAGCCGGGAAGGTTACCCGTCTACCAGGACCAGCCGCGGTGGAGGACACAGGGAAGACGAGCGAACAAGCACCAAAACCCCAACACAGGAAGACCTGCTGAGAAAGAGAAACGCAAGTCAGTGACGGCAACAATGCCTCCTATGTTTGTCAACATACGTATATTTATTAGGGCTGTGATGATATGCGTTTGTCCCGATTCCATTTGATTCCAGTTTTTTGGGTGCCAATTCTCACAATTCTTCTGTATTGCTAATTTTTCGTAGATTATCAACAAAATAAAAAATGTGTAAAACATGTTTTCATGCTCGTCATTTCCCTTGATTTCAATTAGAAAAAACAACACAGTAGCCAGATAATCATTCTGCTGCAATAATGCCCAAGAAGACAAATTAAAAGATCAATAAAAACAATAAAACTTACAAACATTTTGTAATGGATCATTTTTATTTATTTGGGGAAAAAAAATCATTTTTTTTGTTTAAAAAAAAATTTGATTTTAAAATTGTGAAGCAAAAAAAATCCTGATTTTCGATTTCCCCACCCATAATATTTATAGATGAGATAAAATTGGGGTGAAGTGCTCAACAACAACTCAACAATGTTTTAAAGAGGTAAAGAGGGTTTGCTTTCCAAACCGGAGGTATTTCATGAAGTTAACAGTGGATTTGAAAGTACGGCCTCGATTATCCTCCATATAATAACCGGCGCATACAGGAGGAAGAGCATAAGGACATGTAGAAAATAACTGTGATATATTTGCTTCCCAAGCAAGTGCAATGAGTGTGTGAAATGCAGGTCAGGTGAGTCATCCTCTCTACCCTGACAGTGCTGTCTGTTTTTTCACAGTTGAATGGAAAAATACACTTCAACGTGTGTGTGTGTTTGTGTGTGTGTGTGTGTGTGTGTGTGTGTGTGTGTGTGTGTGTGTGTGTGTCTACAAGCAAAGACACACAGGCTGATTCATGCACTTTTATGACTGCCCTGACAGCATTGCACAAAGCTGCGCTCAAGGGCCCAAGGACATGCAGGAGTGTACATGCTTACACACACACACACACACACACACACACACACACACACACACACACACACACACACACACACACACGTACACACAAGTCTGCACAACTGTTTATTCCTTCTCAACTTCTTCACCATCACAGAACTAACAGCATCACAAGTATCTTTCTGCACAAAACACAACTTCTTTCTTTAAGCCGATAAGTTCCTTGCTGCACACATAAACACGTGCACACTAGTTTTACTGCCAGTGCTATAAAAAGACAGCAGTGTTTAACCCGTCCTTGAAACTGGACAGACGACCAAAGACACACTCGTACACACACTCACACAGGCTATATTACATACTGCAGGGTTTATGTTTAGAAATGACAACTCTGTCTGGCTACTGTGTCCCATAGGCAGCGCAGCGGCGATGGAAAGTGGCAGTGTGTCTTCTAAAATCACCACTTGGGTCTAAACCGTACACACAGTCAGGGCTCTGGTCTTATTCCAGAGCCCCTCCTCTTTTTTAGTGCAGTTTCCCATCATGCATCTGACTGATGTTAAAGTGGAACGTTTTCATGTCGTGTTTGTCTAAAACCTTCCTCAAGCAGCGTCATCTTCATCAGAGAAGTCCAGTTTACACAGCTTGCCAGGATGAAAAACCTAACCAGCCCGAACCATAACCAGTTCATGCATGACCCTAATCCCAGTGCATGATCTTCATACCAGACCCGAACCTGTGAGGAAACATCTCATCATCTGGTTTCGCCACCATTTGCTGTTTCTAGAGCGAAGCTGCACTTTCACTCAGTGCTCTCCTCTTGCTGTTGTTTAGTTAGCTGCTTCGTATCTGTTGCTCTCCCTCTATGTGAGACACACACACACACACACACACTTGTGCGATATGTGAGCTCCGTCAGTAACACAGCAAAAGGAGTGCTGCCCAGCAGGGTCAGCAGTGTGCCATCCTCCCCTGTTTCTCTCATTTAACTTCTCTCTCGCTCTGTTCTTCTCATCGTCTCCTTCCTCCTTTTTCTTATCTTCCTCATCCTCCTCCTCCTCTCAGTGTTGTCATGACCCTTTACAAAGCCACTGACCTCAGCTGCTTGCATTCCAGTCAGGGCTGCTCTCAGACACCAGGATGTGCACAGATCACAAGAGGCAAGTTTGCTAGAAAGTTTTGGAGCTTTACTGTTCATCCTTCCTGCAGGATGGCTCATAATGATCGTTTCATTTAGCTTCCATCCATCTGTCTTATCGTTGTCATTCTTCTGGTAATGCAATGAAGGAATGGGAACTAATAATGTGTCTTCACTATGCTGAGAAGTAGTGTTAGGTGCTGTAATCCTCTGATGTTTGCACTACAGGAATATACAATGGAAAAATGCTTCTGTGCATTTTTACACATTTTTTAATCACAATATTTTTCTTTCACAGATGACTGAGAAAATTATTTTTAAAAAAATGGCTCAATGCGACATGCAAACCAAAGTAGAGATGGTTCAGGCACGTTTTCTTCCACAAGTTTCACACATTATGCATTATTATGACTCAAAACTTTATAAACAACAGAACTGAACTGTAATCTAAATGAAAAAAAAGTTTATTTCGCAAATGAACAACGACTCAAAGTGAAATCAGTCAATAAAAAAAAGTTCAGAAAGCTCTTTCTTCCTTGAATGCAAAAAGAAAATTATAAAACTTTTACACAGTGCTATATGTCTGATGTCTCCTCCTCTTTGTAAGCCTTGAAGTGTGATGAGAGCTCTGTGTGTGTGTGTGTGTGTGTGTGTGTGTGTGTGCTTACGAGTTTCCAGCAAGCTGTAAATCATTTGCAGGTATGACAGGTCAATCTTCAATCCAGATGGCCTCCGAGACTCCAGGGCTGCTTTTCAAACAGAAACAGTCTCTGCTCCAGCGTCACCTCGCTCACTGCCTCCACATTCACCAAACAAGTGAGCCTAGCAGAGAATCGGGTGAAAAACTCTGAAGAAACAACTATGTTGGGATGAAATATTGTGCAGCGAGAGCCTTTCTAAAAGGCTTCAAAGCTTTTCTTAGAGCGACTATCAGTGTCTCTGCCAAGATGTCGTCACTAGGGGGGCCACATTTAGTTTGTGTCAGTGCCCAAGCGTTTATTATAGCAGGCAGTCCTTGGCTGCAATGCGCTACGTTGCTATAATTAGCATATTTCTTATCACACAGTGAGTTGGGGGCGAATGGGCGAGGTAACGTGGGCGAAAACTTAATGGTGAAGAAATGATAATGACAACTTCACTTGAGAAGAAAAGAAGTCAAAGGAAATGTGGAGATGTGATGAAACAAAGACTTAGTGGAAACTTTCAGATTTAAATCAGACAAATTTGACTCTGATGCATCACGTTCTCCATATCTGTCATCGCCCTCATCCTCGCCTCTCTTTTCCTTTCTGTCTTTTCCCATCTTTCTTCTAAATCGCAGACTCCTGGACTCTTGTAGATGATGGGACGTGATGACAGCCCGTCCACATGAATACATGCATTTCTGACAAGTCCAGACATACATGCACCTCTTTACGCCACTGCAGCTACTAACTGAAAGAAATGAAGAAAAAAGCTCCAAAGTGTTCAAGTTAGAGTTTGAAAATACTAAGAAGACGGATGATATTTTGGCAAATTTACAGTAAATTATTACTTCACTTGTGTGTGTTCCTTCTCCTACTCGTGACAGGATATGACAGATGACAGATGGAAAGAGTGTTTGCCAACTTGCTGTACATATTCACACACACTGGTCAGTCAGGCTACCGCTGAGATCAGATGTCCATCCTTTCCATCTAAATGTCACTCCTCATTCGGTCATTTTTTTCCATGGAAAAACAACCAAACAGACTGACTTCATCTCCTCACAGAGGTCATCTGTGCGTCCATCGATAAGTTGCTTTTTTTAATCCCATCACAGTTAAAGGTGGAAACAGCGATGACATTTATGAGGTCTAACAAGCGTTTGTGACATATATGTGACAGGAGAGTCTAAGCCTAATATACATCCAGGATGACCGCATAGTTTGGATGTTTATGCTTAAGTTAGACTGATTTATTCTTTTTCAAATGGTTTTTTTTATTGAGTACAAACTACTTAATCATTTTCATTTGATCTGATATGATGGCGGTTCCTCCCTCTTGCTACAGTGTTATCGCACAGGAATGTAACTATATGTCAAACCAGAGAGATGGTCTCTGGGTGGTGTGGGAGGATTTTTGTCCGACAGGCTGTAGCTTTACAGATTGCCTCCAGCTGTTACGTATCAGAGAAATGAAGATGTAAAGATTACTTGGAGATTTCAAATGTTGAAATCACTGGAAAATTTTACAAAAAGCAGCAGACACCCAACGTGAAAGAGTCTGAAGTGATCATTCTGGTTCATTTCAACCTGACATAGTTCCCATATGGGCTTTTTGGATCCGTGCGTAATGCTAAAGGTGAAACCTCCATCATCTGTTGAGAAACGTTGACCTGCAGAAAACAGTGGAAGAATGAGTTCAGCTTGTTTCCCAAAAATGCTGAGAATGTGGCAGCGATGTCTTTACTTAAATGGAATACACCAACTTAAGGAACATTTCTGCTTAACACAGAAGACGGATAAGCACACGGACAGACAATTTAATCCGTCTTTGTGTGCAGTTTGGTCCAGTTTCAAGGGTTATAGGTATCCGTCATTTGACAGAAAATGGAGCAATACCACCAGAAATTGTGGGGGCAGTGTTGAGTTGTACAGTGAAAGAAAAAAAAAACAGAGAAGAAGAAAAGGAACATGAAGACGACAACTCAGACAAACAATAAGCACCCAAAGAAGTTAAGAACAGCAAAAAAAAAATCTTTGTGGTTTTATTCAGCTACATTTATCTGCTGTTTTTTGGATTTTTGTAAACAGCTTTTTAGCAGCGGCTTATCGCAACCAATCCGTATCAAAACGTGGAAGTGAACTCTGAACTCAGCACTAGTCAGTAGTGTATAAACTCATTCATTCATTCATTTTCCAAACCGCTTTATCCAATTCAAGGTCGTGGGGAGCTGGAGCCTAGCCCAGCTGGCTTTGGGCAAAAGGCAGGGTACACCCTGGACAGCTTGCCAGTCCATCGCAGGGCGTGTATAAACTGACTTAGCAATAATGGCAACATAAAAAACCCATGGAAGTAAATGTAGAGACTCACGAGAAGGTTCAAAACAGATGTCCCCACTAAGAGAGCATAAATGGACCATTAACCTTATAATGCTGCATGCCATATTCTACCAAATATGTGAAGTGTCAGCTGTGACACACAAATGGTTACACAACTTACAGAGTGCACACACTACTTCTCAATGACAGTGCTGTGATTATAGCTGAAAGAGTTGGAGCAGTTGACTTTTCTTTATAGAAAGATGTTGACAACAACACTCGCTGACCGCACATAAAAACAGGATTAATCGATTTACCTGACCTACAAGACAGCTAGCATCTCATGCTCCCTTACGTCATAGTTCATCCACTAGTGGGCAGTGCTCAGTTCAGAGTTCTGACACCGGCTGGTTGCGGTAATTCAAAGTTGTTTACGACCATCCAGAACACTATAACAACTAGAGAAATAAAACTACAAGGATTTTTTTATGATGTTCTTCTGTGTCATACTCCGGTGCTTTTCATTTCACGTTCCTGCATCATGTTTTTCCATTCCTCTTCTTTTTCTCTCATTTGTTCCTTTTACTGGTCGCATGTCAGCTATTCACACCCTTGACTCAGAGGACAGGGCAATACCACTGGAAATCATGGGGGGCAGTGTTGAGTTCAAGTGACAGATAGCTTAAACCACTTGAAAACAGATTAAATCAAATGTGTAACCAACACGGTTGACAAATGACGTCAATATTGATTTTATGTCCTCTGTGTTTCTTGTGGACGTCGTAACCGTCAATGTACTGATGGTAAACTAGCTACAATTTTAAATAGGAAAAATATTTCAAACCTTAGTTTAGTCGGTGTACCTACATTTAAAAAGTTAGTTCAAATGTACTAGTCTTGGTGCAAAACAAATACAGCAGTTCCACAGTACTGATGGTGAGCAGGAGGATAGAAGCAGAACAGTGAATTTCAGGACTAAGAGACCAAAACAAAAGGCCAAAAAAATATATAAATAAAACTCTTTAAATGCAGATTCAGGCACGCAACGTCTTGAGTCACATTAAAAATCCTTTGTTAGCGTAATTTTACTGATTAGCATATAGCTTTAAATTTGAAGACAATTAACAACAAAAATAAATGTGACTCAGTTCCAAAAATATGGAAACATAAATCTGTCAAATACCATTAAGGGTTAAGTGGTGAAGTGGTGAAGGTTGTATATTTAACCAACGAGCCAGAGGGGGAGCACGTAGGAACGTTTGTGCCCCGACCTGCCCTAACATCCCCCTGCAGGGCCGTGAAACAACACCGGCCTGTCAGCACCTCCAGCAGTCCACATCACAGCCAGGACACTTCTGTCAGCGTCACACACACTCAATCACATTCCACAGCAAAATACACATTACATAGAGAGGTGGAGATACCCCTTGCTACACACACACACACCATCAACTTTATGTTTGGTTAACACGTTTGTAGCTTGCCACTCACTTTTTTCCTGTTTCACAATCACGCTAACAGCATGCATGAAGTCCTTTACACGTCTCCACTGATGTCTCCTCCTTTATTGTCTTCAGGCTTTATCTCTTGTCAATTACCTATTTGCAACAAAATCTTAAATACGTCATTAGTTCATTTGTTTAAACCTTTATTTACAAAGGTTCAAGGGATTTCTGGCTTCATTCATCAATTCGGCTGTTTTTAAATTTATTGATTTCAACATAGTTAGAAAAAGTCAAGATGGAGACACAACTGTCCTGGTGTTGCATTACTCTTTTCATTTACACCGATCTGTTGTTTGAGAAACAAACTGTGGTAGTTTTAGGAGATGAATCTGCAAACATGCTGACTGAGTACAAAATTTGAACACTACCACAGCCTGTGATTGTCGTGAACAGATTAACCCAGAAGAACCCCAGCGTGACATACATGATACAAACAGTTTCTGAGACATCTGGCATCACTTTATGGTAAAAACTTTACTCAAAATCCTGTGGAACACCATCAGATTTTTTGTCTTCTGCCTCTTAATGGACACCAGAAAGGCGATTACACTATAAAAATTTTTTACATATAAATGATGACATTCTGATTTATTTAATTTGGTAATAAATGGTGAATATGCCTAAAAAATATATTTTTTGGTACTTTTTGGTACCTTTTTGTTAAAGTGGCAAATAAAGACCTAATACTAAATAATAATTTAAAAAAGAACTTATCTTACCATTTTTTCATATGTTGGGTCTTATGGGTCAAACAAAACATTTTTTTCAATTGTTTTAATTTGATTGCTTTTATATTTTTAGATGTCTGACTTTTTTTTTTTTTTTTTTTTTTTAAGTTTTCCTAATGTATGTTGTTTATTCTGTGTTTTTTTTTTTTCTTAACCCCCCCACAATGTGGCACTTTGGTCAACATTGTTGTTTTTAAAGTGCCTTATACATAAAGTTGTATTGTATTGTAAACAAAAAACAAAAAAATCTATGTTGCCATGAACTCTGGTGCACCCCAATGGCATAACAGATTTTTGCAAGTTTTCCTTTGTCTTAGAAGCAACTGAAACATGGACTCATCTGAACATGGAATATGTTTCCATCCACCTGAGATGAGCACATTTCTCCTGACAAGATGAAAGTTAACGTTTCTCTTATGAAACAGTGAACTGTTTCAGTGACAAAGGTTGTCCATGATAGTCCTAAGTGGCACAGTGCCACAAGAGCGCTTGATGGGACACACCAAACACATGTTTTTATCTTTAGCCTACACTCAGGAAGATTTTCCCAGCCTCACTAGATCCTTTCATAATCTTCCATTTATGTTAAAGGATCAAACCTATTTGCGATATTTATTGGGCTTTCTGAGTTTTGTCAAAAAGTTAGGACTCATGACCTTTCTTTATCTGGAGAGTCAAAGCTTCATGTGGATGCTCCTGATATACCCAGTGCTCACACCCTCACCATCAGCTGACTCCGCTTATGTTCATTAACCTTCACTTACAAATAATCAATTGAAGATATTTGTTTATTTTTTTAAAAATTGCCAAACTTTTTGGCATATTAGGATTTTATACCATCCATATCATTGCTTTTTCTTGAATTACTACATCGTTTATCAGTTAACTATTCCACTGTTCCTGTACTGGAGGGACCTTTATTATAAATAACTAATTTTCTATTTTCAACCCAGATTTTTCCCCAGTGTCCTCCCTGGCCTCCCAGTCCAGTCCTCATACATCTGACTAGAACCTAAATATTAATAATTGTGTGCTTTGCCGGTTGCCATGTCCTGCAGTGGCTCCAGAATACAGATGGTGATGAATAGTAGATGTGGTGGTTGTGCTGCGTCATGGAGGCTGACTGAACGGGGTTAGATCAGGTTAGCTTTGCTATCCATGACCCCAATTCAACAGCCCTTGTTTCATCTCTGAATGTCTTGATAATGTGGGCTTTTAACTATTCTTTTCTGGTTTTTACAACATTTTCTTACCTTCTTTATTGGCACAGATATGTATGACACTGTTGTTGCCAGTGTATTATTTTATGTGTGTGCGGGCTTTGTCTGCCTCATCCCTTTTTTCTCAGGAATTTTCCTGAGAGGTTGCAGATGTTGGACTCTTGGAAGAACATCTGGAAAGAAGGTCGCATGGATCCAACTAACACATTATGTAATGAAACAAATAAACGCTATAACCTTTTTTTTTTTTTTTTTAACTTCATGGATACTATTTAAAGCAGTTCATGTGAAAAATTTGGCTCAGTCATGGAAGTCAGGTATTCTTCCCTCCTTTCATTTCTTTTCCACCACGTCCTATCAATCCTGGACTCTGGACCAGCCTTTGCTGGCCATGGTCAACGCTAATCACGTTGCAAAGATACTCCACAGTGAGATCATAAAACCTCCGCTCACCTGTAGGGACTAAATCACTCTCATATAAATCAGAGTGTAGGTCATGATTAAGCAGAACTGCAGTAATTGATAGTTAAATTTGTCTCCCTAACACCAAATGATATTTGTCCGATAAGAGCTTATCTGTTGCCGCGACTCTTATCAGCTGGCCTACATACTAAAATGAGCTCAACGTCAGAGGACAAGGTAGCACAATATAATTCTTTGTATTATGTCCAACAACACCAGTTAGGGTGAAATATTGCATTTGTGCTTTATGTACCTCCCTTTATAGTTTTCCTTGTGACTGATATGCAGTGCAGCTATAGATAACAACATGGCAAGCTTCACAAATATTCTCCAGAGGTTCGTGTCCTCTGAGCAACAACACCAGAAATTTTGGCCATATTTTATCGCTGATTAATCTCTCTTGGAACAACACAAAAGTCACTCCTCAAACATTTTCCCAAACCACGAGATCTGCTCGGGTGCACATGTACAAACAATTAAGAGTGAGTAAAACTTTACCAATACACACATTCAAAGCATTATGTGGAGCATGAAAGACTGTTTGTCCATCAGGACGGCTCATGAAGTGAGTCAGGCTCGACTGGGGAGGCTTGAGATGAGGAAGCAATCACATCGGGGAGGATAAAGTTTCCATAAACAAGTTGCAGATCAGGTATGCAGCAGCAGATTTAAGAAAATATGTAATATTAAACGCAAACAGGTAGGTAGATGCCCAGATAGGCAGCTGCACACCATATTGAATAACATTAGCTGGAGTCTCATAACCTTAACTCCCCTAGGCCAAAGATGTTCCTTACACTGCATTGTGGGTTATGGCTGGTCTTACCACAAACTCACACAGTTTTATTTCACTCCTTGATATAGCCACAGACAGTGGCACAGAACAAGGAAATACAGGAAATGTGTCTCGAGAATTGCTCATCTTGGCACATAGTTTAGCATGAACAGAAATGCAGGCTTTTTTTTTTTGTCTTTGCTGTCATCAACTTTGTCTAGTGGTATTCTTTTATTTACTAGAACAGCTGCTATGATTAGATCATCACCAGCCAGAAGCAATATTATGTGAAGAGTTGGTGACACAGCGTGAAGTCATCGTTAATATGGGTGAGTCTCCTTCTCTGTGTAGGAGAGTTTCATTTGAAAGTCTTTATTTTCCTCATCAATTCACTGATTTTTATTCAGGTTTAATGTAAAACTACTTTATTTTAGACATGTAAAAATATTGCACAGTACGGGAAAAAGTTCTCTAGTTTATTTTTACCTGAACTGTTCATAAAAAGAGCTGGAAAAATACCTCAAAATGTTTTAAAATATATTTAATCAAAACTATTAGCAAGTCACACAGTAGGCTACATGCGTATGCTACACAACAGGAAGAAGTTTGCACATCAATATTTTTTTTAAACTTTTTTTATGGTTTAAAAGGATTTAAAAGATAAAAATCTGAACATGTAAATAGTTAGAAGAATAAAGAGAGGATGAAGAATGAAAACCAGAGAAACTGAAGAAGTGAATAAAAAAGTTTGCTGTAGGATTTGTCGGTGGAATGCAGCTAATTCTAAGTATACATAAAGTAAAACGGTTAATTATATACTGTACAAATACTTAGTAAAGAGAATAAAAAAGAAAACCAGGTAAACTTTAATGATGATAGCTAGCAATCACTAGCTGTTAGCAGGGATTACTTGATTAATGACTAAGCAAGAAAAAACTAGCACATAACTAGTGTTTCCAACAATTAGCCACATTGTCACTATATTAAATGGGATTTCAGCAACTAATTTTAATTATTAGTAAAACAGACAAAAATTTAGTAAAGAAAATAAAAAAAGGAAAACTAGAAGAAACGGAGGAATGGATGTGCAGCAACTCTGTGATGCTTCATGTCAATATGGAACAAAATCTCTGAGGAATGTTTCCACCACCTTAACACAAGAGTTAATCCCTGTAAAGCCAAAAGTATCTGCAACACTTACATGATCAAAATCATTCTTTAAGTCCTTTTATGTCACTGTGTGATCTGCAGATGTCTTCTTCCTGACTAAGTTTCAAAATAGTTGACCTTAGTGATTCTGTAAATAAGTTATTTATTAGAAAAATATTTAGATTTTGTTGAAAGGTCCAATTAAAGTTCAAATAAAGTAAATCATATTTCATGCTTAAAGGGCATCAGGTAGTCCTGAAGGCAAAAGAGGGCCCAAGCAGTTGATGTTGATGTTTTGGAACTTTTTCTGAGCATAAGATAGTTGAGACTTCACTTCACCATGCCACAAGTTTAATATCTAACCAAATTTACACATTTAGCTTTTCTCTACGGAAGATTTCTCTCTTTTCTACTTTCTTTTCACTCACAAATGATTGAAATGTTGGGGATAGAAAAATATTTTAGGAAAAGGGTTTGCACATTTCATCATTCCTTTGTCGGGACTCCTGCCCTGTCACGGGCAGCTTACCCAGAGAAAAGAACAATTTAGGGATAAATTACAATCCCACAATTTACACCACAGAAGAAGAAACATTGTTATGCTGAGATCAGGGACAAATGCGTCCCCTACATGTAATGTAGTGAGACTGAACTGATTCATATATGCAGGGCCGGATTATCCAATGAGCATTGCGGGTACAGGCCCAGGGTCACACGCCTACTTTGGGCCCATGTGGGGCAAACCCATAGACTGCATATAAAGAGATAGACGTAGCCTCTGTGACGTCACCCATAGGTTTCCGAAAAGCTGAATTGTTGCTCAGTGTGCGGTTCCTACCGTCGCCATGTTGGCAGCGTCATGCGCGTTGTCTCGCCCAGAAAATACAAATATGGTTAAAGAGGTGGAGCTGAGAGGGTAGATGTGAGCTTCATGGCAGATGATTGACATCGAGTGAACTCCTAGCTTTCTGTAGCTAAGAGCTAACCGAGCTAATCCGGAGATAGCGGGAGCTAACCAACTAACGGAGGTAAGCGGGCTAAAGCTAAGTCACGTTGTTAACCGGCTAAAAACCGCGGTTGTTCTACGTTCTTCTTACTTGAAGCCAGAGATTGGTACCTGTCAATCAAAAGGACACACCCCTAAATTTGCCGAAATTTGAGATGAAATTACTTTTAAAAAAAGTTAGAAAAAAAATTCACTCCCCCCACAGTTGTCATGAAGGTAAACCTGACCTACAAACCGAAAATGGATTTTTGAACCAGGCTGTAAACATGTTTATTTCTGTTGTGAAGTTGGTCTTTTTAACATGGGAGTCTATGGGGATTTGCTCTGTTTTGCAGCCCCTAGCGGATGAAGGGGGAACAGCGGTTTTATGCACTTCCGCATAGGCTTCACTTTAAACCGCCGGAGGTTGCCGCTTGGGCAAACCCCAGCAGTATGGACATGAAACAAAATGTACATAAAAGCCAGATAGTTACACCACTGTGTCTAATGTATTGCTATTAGTACTATTGGCTGAGAGATGTTAGAAATGTAATTTCACAGTTTATCATTCACAATTTTCACAATGTTGTGTTGGGGAAGGGGGGCTCTGGAACACTCTGGGCCCAGGGGCCTGTGCACTTTTAATACGGCCCTGCATATATGCCTCCAACTCTTCTACTCGGATGTTTCATCAGTGTTTGTGTGATTGTTCGTCCAGACTGTTGATCCAACAAAGACTTTACCTCACACTGTTGCCCTCAGCATGACCCTCAGTGACACAAGGAAGTGCACAGGAAATTAAAGAAACAGAACTGTATGCTTACAATGTGAAAAGAGCTATTGAATCTCAGCAGTCAGTTGATGTTGTGTGTGTGTTTGTAAGTGTGTGTGTAAGTATGTGTGTGTGTTTGTAAGTGTGTAGTAGTACTGTCATATGATTTGTCAGACTAAGTACACTTGAGTTGTTTTGAACAGTGAAAGCATTGATTACAGCCCAGTTTTACAACTGTATACTGAGGAATCATGATAATTTTATCTATGTCCTCTTTCAAACTGACACATTTCTAAATGTGTGTGCAGCTTTGTTACATTTCCATGTCACTAATTTAAATGTGAAACTACAAAGGGACTAAAAGTATGGTTTAACTCTCAAAGCACTGACTCATATGGGCCCACTGGGGAAGTGGCTTTTTTCATAATTTTGCAGCTCTGCAGCGAATTGTGCTTTTACCTTTCTTCTCAGAAGACTTTGGATGAATTTATTTGAAACAGCATTGAGACAAGAGTGAAACCAAAAGGGATCTTTTGATATAAACCGTTTGTGTCTTATCTGTCCACTCAATAAGACTCTGCGACTCAAACTGTGGCAACGTGCTTTTTCATTTTTGGCTGCATGCAGAAACACACCAGGAGTTTTATTGTTCCATGGTTTCTTTGTGTTTTCTGAGTAATTGAAAACATCCTGTGTTTTCCCAATAAAAACCAAGGAAAGAAAACTAGATAATAACAGAGAAACATCATTCTCTGGGCTTTTTGTTGGAGTGAAAGTTAAACAGTTAACTCTACTGTGAGGAGAACTGGTGAAAAGGTTTTTTTCTTTAACTGGAACTTACTAGATTTGACTAGAATTTACAAGTTCAGCAACGATATTGTAGGCTGTGGTATAAATCATGCCACGTTGATACTTAGTGGCCCAAAGTGCAAAAAAAATATCCAACCATCGCCTGCAGCCTGAGGTGTTGATCCAAGGCAGGATGGATCCATGCTTTTATGTTGCTTCCACCATAGTCTGATCCCACTATCTGAATGTAGCGCTGAAATGGAGACTCAGACCTCTTTGTGTCTTTAGCAAATATTGTCTTTATCTGTGTTCCTTCAGACAAAAACCTGTATGACATCATACATAAAGTAAACTTTACCTTCGCATCACTTTGTTTTCTATTAGCAACATTAGCTCATTGGCTAACATCGGGCTTATAACAGAACATATTCTAGTTTGAATCAATAAATAAAAACTGAATAAACATATATGTGCTGTATTAATCAACAAAAAAATGAATGAACATTCACTAAGAAAAAGGTTTCAATATTAAATATTTTGTGGGATTCTATAAATAATCAAAACACAAAAACTTTACATAGACGTGTTTTTGTTAAGTTGTTCCAAAAGAACTTTAAAAAGATAAATACAAACTTATGTAACACTGTTGTCGCTACAAACATTTCCATTTTCCTCCATTATATGATGGTTTGAGCCTAAATCTGTGGGTCAAACACTAAAACCAGAAGAAATGTCACCAAATGTTGGAAAATCTGTTTTGTTTTGTTTCGTCTGTTTGTTCGTACTTTTTCATTTTCATTTCAGGCCTTTAGCTATTACTTTCCTTTTGAACAACAAACAATATATCCACTTGATGTCATGTGTTTCCCATTGAGCTAAGCAACCCCACATGGATCCAGTAGGCTGTTACGTAAAGTTAAATGCAGCATAAAGTGGTTTGTCACAGGATGCACCCAGAGGCTTCTGCAGGAAGTAATATAGGAAGGATTTATAGTCATGTTCAAATGGTAGTGTGGAGTGTTTGTTTGTTTGTTTATTTAATATCTCCATTAGCTTTTGCATAGCAGCAGCTATTCTTCTTGGCAAAGGTGGTACAAACTACTGAGGTAACATAAAATATACAGTGTGGAAGGAAGGATGTGCTAGCTTTGTTTAGCTTGTTATCTGCAACTTTGGAGCCAACATAGAAGCTCAGTCTTTATTATATTCACTCAAAAGTTCCTTAAAGTTTGCTTCGAAATTATAATTTATGGAAACAATACAAATAAATAATATTTTTATATAAAAAATCAACAAATCAGTCAAATAAATTAGCTAAATCGTCTGTTCTTTTTTCCTCCTCTCCCGCATCCTCCCTGATATGTGCCTCATGATCAAGTAGCATGCACAGAGGGCATGGTAGACAAGGTGGCCTTGACGTCAGACTTGTCAAAGGTTGCCATGTCAACGGAGGGTGCAACCTGAAAAGTCAAGAGAGAAAAAGATGGTGTGATGTTTCCCGTTGAACCAGTATGTGTGTGTGTGTGTGTGTGTGTGTGTCATGTGGCTGTATTTTTATAGTGCAGTGATCCGGTCATATGATGATCAACACCTCAGACGCACATTTTACCCACCTACAGTAGGTACATAGAGTCTTGTTTCAGCACAGGCTGTGCATGTCCAAAGTAAACCGTACCTACAACAATAATAGAACATTTTCATTGTGAAACAAGGACAAACTTGGCATAAAGAAGGAAAAAGTTCGTGGTTGCGATGCGTATACACTTAGACTCAAATAAAACTTTGCTGCCTCTCAGAGCACTATGCCTTTAGCTTTGTGAACTCTTCTAAATTTGACAGTACTTGACAACAATTGTCCTGGTTAGGGTGACTCCACCTATCTGGTTTCCACACAGTAAAACAAACATTACGCTTCGCATTTACTGCCTGACCCACTTCCACGCAGTGCTGCACAAGTCCTGCGCTGCAGCATTCCCACCAAGCACACACAATCAGACCCTTTTCAGGAAACTCTGTAAAGGTTATATGAGTAAAAGATGTTTTTTTTTCTACATAAAAGTGTGTGAGTGTGCCTGTGTGTGTGTGTACACTGAGGTAAACTAATTACCATGTGCTGCGATCAGCTGTGGGCCCTGAGGGTTGCAGAGAAAATTCCTCCGTGGCTGGCCGACCTCGATCGTCCTGTCTATCTGTGCCTCCACTCCAACGCATTCACATACACACGGTGCACTCGGTCACCCCACTCATGTCACTCTCTCAAGTACATCATGCTGAGGCCCACTAACAGAGGAATATACATATACACTTAGGCTGTCATTAAGTTTTGTGCTGAACCACCATAGAGAGACGTTAAATTCTGCACGGTGGGCAAAGAGCTGGAATAAAAGTTTGGACTGTGTGGTAGTTTAGTGACCTACATACTGCGGTGGTAGAATTAAGTAGCTGTGTCAGTGGATTTTGATCTGGATGTTTTCCAGTTGGTTCAGATGTTGTCTAAGACATGAATGATGCATTACTGTAATGGCTGGTGTCTCGCAGCAACTATTTACCCTCGAGCATGCTGATGGAGTAGATGAAAAGCCATGTAAACACTGAACCAACAGAGGACTCCTGTATCATTCTGTTAAAACCAGGAGCATTGTTTCTGGTCACAGGAGCATTTTAAAGGCATTATTCACAGGAAAACCAGTTTACCGGAGGAGAACTCATTCAGTCGTGACCGCTGGAAGGGAGTTGGATCATCTGAACAATGTTAGCCACTCAGACTGGGTCAAGAATGGAAGAAGCTATCGTAACCTTTCACCCATGTTGTACTGTTCAACTGACCTCTTTTCTCTACAAAGGAAGGTAGGAAGCAGGAGTTCTGAGGTTGCTTTGATAAACATCGGACATCCATCTGATTTAGTACCACGTTTATCAAAGTAACCTGGTTCTGATTAGAAAAAAAATTACATTTGGGCTGTTACATAGTTTTAAAAAAACATCTAAGCTACACTACTAGACAAAGGGTTGGACACTTTTGTGTCCGCACCTTTGACTGGTAATGTAAGTAGTGATGTGCAGATTAATACTGACATGTCAATACCTCTAATACTGTAAACTCAAGCTCTAGAAATGTCTGGAAAAATACATTGAATTTTAAGAAATAGATAATAATACAAAGAAATATGTTATAATACTTTAAACTTTTAAAAGAATTTTATCCACACTCTTCATTAATGGGCATTAATATCTGGCAACAAAGCAGGGCTGGAGCAGCCAGTGGCTTCTTCTGGTCACAGAGCAGAGGTGACCACATTCTGCATTTACTGCATCTTCAAGCTGGATGCTGCTTGAGGACCATTGACTGTATATAAAAGATGGATGGAGCCTCCGTGACATCACCTGTCGGAAGATCATTTGGCAGTTCTTACCTTCACCGTCATGGCAGCGTCCACATGTGCCATCTCTCCTGGAAAACACAGAAATGTACAAAGAGGTAGAGCTGAGAGGGGGTCTGTGGGCATGGGGGTAGAAGATTGACATCTATCAACTTCTGACCTGCCTGTGGTTAACAGCTAACCAAGCTAACAGGCGCTAAGCAGCTAACCGGGGTAGGCAAGCTAAATCACACTGTTAGCCTGCTAAAAACTGCGGTTTTTCTACACTCTGCTTTCTTGCTGCGAAATTTCAGGTACCTGTCAATAAAAAGGACACCCTCCCAATTATGTCAAATTTTGAGTTAAAATTACTTCCAACGGAAGAGTTATAAAAACAAAAAGACTAAATAAACCAGCTAACGGAGGTAAGTGGGCTAAAGCTAAATCACGTTGTTAACTGGGTGAAAACTGCAGTGTTTTAACATTCCTCCGGGATATCGGGTACCAGTCAATCAAAAGAACACGCCCCTAAATATGCCAAATTTTGAGATTAAATTACTTCTAAACGGAGGTGTTTGAAAAAAATTCAATCCCTCCACAGTTGTTATGAATGTACACTTGACCTATTAAACCTAAAATGTTTTTCTTTTGTACCAGGCTGTAAACATGTTTATTTCTGCTTTGAAGATGGTCTTTTTAACATGGGAGTCTATAGGGATTTGCTCTGTTTTGAAGGCCCTAGTGGACGAGGGTAGGACTGCGAGTTTTGGCGCTTCCACATAGGCTTCACTTTTAACCACCCAAGGTTGCTGCTTGGTGAAGACCAAGCTTCTTGTGCGTCCTTCTGGATGGCGAGGGGCTGACACAGCTGCTGCTGCTAACAGTCAACTAAATTTTCTTTTGACGTTACTCACCAAAAGTCTCCTATACCACCAGAAGAGTTTAAACTTGTTGATAGTCACTTTCTGAAAATAGACTCACTAGATTGGTCTAAAAAAACTACTAAATATAGCGCTAATGTTGCTGAGTTAGTGGTGAGTCTGCATCAGCATAATCAGAGTACCAGGAAAATGTGCACTGACAAACATTGCACAATTTGTTTTTTTACACATTAGTTTTTTGTTTTGTTTTTTGTTTTGTTTTTTTATCCTAGCTTCCATCATTGTGCAACCCCAAGTGCAATATAAGCAATTGAAATTTAGCTCATAAGCTATAAAATCAAGAGTGAGACTAGAATTATTTGCAGAACTGGATTAATTTCTGTGACTGCCAGAAGATCTCGGTCTATTAAATCTGATTTCTCCATAATTCCTGTACAAACTTCCCTCACACAGTCTAAGTTTGTCTCCTCTTCTGCTAGAATGATTGTGAAAGAAACTGAGGCAAGCCCTCCACAGCCAGAGGAAAACCACAAAAAGTAAACACATGTTCTCCCTGTCTAACTCACAAACCAAAACCAACAAAAACTGTCCAAAAGTCATGCTCTTTGGAAAGCATTCATGCACAGATGGTGTTCAAAAATAATGGGTGGTAGGGTGGCAAACAGTGAAATCGTTCACCCTCCAAACCAATGAACCACATGAAAGTCAGATTTTATAATTAAATAAGTGGTGAAAAAAAACTCCTTGTATGTTAAAATGTCCTATAGAATTATAGATAGATAGATAATGACATCACTGTAACCTGTTGACCATTTGAGCGGGATCTTCATTACACTGTTGACGTCCTGGATATGGACTGAAGGCCTGTTTTGTGTTTTACATAAAACCTTTCTGACTCAGAGTGTATGGAGAGAATGGGCAAAAGAGACAGAGACGGGGAAATATGATCGAGAGAACATGTCACTGTGAGGAAAGCCATGTGTTCCCCTGACTGATGCGCTGATAAAGACTGAATGGATGTGGTGTTGTTTTCATGGAGCGGCTGAAAACACTATGACGTGACTAAGCTGTAAGAGGATTCGACTGTGTGAAGCAGCATGTGATACATGGTTCAGTTTTATTTCCCGTGATTCCCCAGCAGAACTAGCAGCCTGGATGATAATTGCTTGACTCACTTTCCATGTTTTCTACAATGGCCCATTTGACCAAACCTAGGACAACATTCAATATAAACCCATTTGTTTTGGCCAAAACAAAGCAGAAAAGGCCAAAAGTTTGAGCTTATTCCTGGCACCACCTGAGCTTACATTTAAACAATCACAAAAAAGAAAACAAACTAATAGCTACTGTTTCAAGAAACTGGGAAAAAAAAAATCTAAACTTACCTGATTTAACTAAAGAAAACAACAAAAAACCATGACATTTAAATTTAAAAAATATGTAACCACAAAGCTTTGTTTCTGAGCACCTGCCCTAAATAGATGTAAAACTGAAACCATTAGTCTAGACAGGTTACAACAGGAGGAGGTGAGAAGATATATTTGTGGCTTTTATAAAGTGACACTTTAATGTCACGTTGTGGAAAAGAAAAATAAGTTGACCTTCACTGGAAACATCGCTGCATCCTACAATCACCAGCATGATGAATGAATGCATGACAATAATGTCAAGCTAAGTCAAATAAGGAATAAAAGCTTCAGATTTTTTAAACAATTAGAAAAAAAATCTGCCCTTTTAAACACTGAAAGTGTGTTTTCTTACTTTGGTCCAATGCCAGTTGTATTGCTAGTTTTTCATGAGCCTATTCATTGTACTGGCTGGCGGTGAGCAGCTTGTGCAACATCTTTTAATCCTCTATCAGTTCTAGATGTTCCAAAGGAGTCAACAAAATACAACTGTATCCACCTTGTTTGCTAGTCTCTAGTCACGTGATGCATCTAAAACTGAGTGAAGTACTGTTGTCAGCGCCAGTGAAAATCCATTATTCCTTGAACCACCAGTCAAAAATCCTTACAGTATCTATGTAACTAACAGTAGTCTTGATTTAAATATCAAACATTTAGCATTGAATGGGAAATATATTTTTTTATATTGTATAATCCCCATTTAGACTAATCAGAATACACATTTTTGTTTGGCCTCTCTGGCATAGGGGTCATTTTGATTTATTCATTGTGAAATGGGTTTATTTATCCCCTGCCATTGTGGGGTTTCTAGTCCTGCTATGCATGAAATTCTTTGATAATTTACACATTTACAAGCTGACTTTTTGTGCTGCATTGTGTTGGGTGGTTTTTTACTATCACCTCAAAGTATGAAGTTTCCTGGTTTTAATCTTGTCATCCTCTCACAATCACAATTATGTGGGTTATTGATGTTTCAAAATTTTCCTTTGGTGTGAATGTATGACCCCGTGATGGAAGCTTAAAGTGAGATATCCTGGGTATATATTTGCTTTTGATCTCCCAGTTACGAGTATGGGCCTCCATTGTGACCTTGATTTGGACTAAGCAGGTAAAGAAAATGGGTGGAAAGGAGGGTGTTGAAAAGTAGGCTATGGCTCATCGTTGATCTTCAAAATCAGAGGAAGCAGTCTGGGTTTTAACCAAGTTTTGGAACAGTAGAGCAAACTTCATCCTCACAGAGTTGTTGAAGGAAATCATGAGATTAAATATCCAGGCTACATGTGTTTTATGGACTTGGAGAGGGCTTGTAATTGCGTCCCCTAGTGGGGGTTGCTATTGGGTGCTGAAGTCACTGTTGCGGGCTGTTGGGTTGCTGATTGCCCAAAGTAAGAGCTGTGTCTCCATTCTTGGCACAAAGTCGAACATGTTCAAAGTGCAAGCTAGTCTCAATGCTGCCCCTTGTCACCAGTTCAGTTTGTAGTATTTATAGACTGGATTTTGAGTCAAAGTCCACAAAACGAAAGTGTCTATTTTTGGAATCACAGGATTGTGTCCTTTTTTTGCAGATGATGTTATTCTGTTTCCATCAAATCAAGATCTTCAGAATACACTCGGATGGTTCACAGATGGATATATGAAGCATTTAGGACAGAAATCAGACCTTCTAAATCTGAGGCCATGGTTCTGACCCAGAAAAGGGTGGGGTACTACCTTGGATTGGGTTTTTGGTTCAAGCAGAAAGGTTTACATTTTAACTCTCACCTCTGGGCACAAAATTTGAGTCATGAACCATGAATAAGATCACAGACACAAGCAGGTAAAATTGGTTTCTTCAGAAGGCAGTTTTGTTCAGCCCGACAAATTGACTGAGGAGCTTGTACATCTGGACAGATCTTGGCATCGATCTATGGTTCCTCTGCATCAAAAGGAGTCAGTTGAGGTGGTTCAGGCATCTAATTAGGTCACTTGCCTCTCCTTGGAGGTTTTCTAGACACACCCTACTGGGAGTAGATCCCACAGCAGATCCAGGACTTGGTTGCTTGCTATATACCACCTATGGGTCTGGGAAAGCCCTGGGATCCCCCAGAAGGACCTGGAGTGTGGTGTCTGCTGGACTGCTGAACCTGTTGCCTCTGTGATCCAACCTCAAGTAAGTGTAAAGAAAATGGATCTATGGACTGAACGGAAAATGTTGAAACATGAAGATAATTCCTTGAGCTTTGAAAGTCCTGAGTAGACAACTTTAGTTGCCTATGAGGAAACACAACACAGGTAGTATCTGTGAGGAGTTGGTTTAATAATAGTCACATGCTTATGAAGCTGCTCTACAATATTCCAACCTAGTTTCATAAAGAGATGGATTTATTTGATCTACAGGCTGCTGTAACAAAATGCATTATCGCAGTCTTTGTGGTATTTACTCACAGCTCTTTCCTTCAGAGTTGAACCCTGCAGCTGCCAGCAGCATGCCCTCGTTTCCAGCAGAAACCAAACACACTCCAGCTGATAACAGTATCAGGAGCTTAGGACAGATATGACTTTAACCCCGCAGACCTCTGGAGGTCCTCGGCTTGGGAGATTCGTGTGGGGTAAAGGAGGTGGGAGACTGTCAAAAGTCAGCACGGAGGTCACACTCAGGAGTGTACAAGCAGTCATACAACGCCTCCACACACACAAAAACTCTTTGAGAGCTCACATGCATGCACATGCACACGCAGTCAGAATAAAGACGATAGGTGGACGTTTGACGCGACTGACAGGTGTTGCTTGCTGCTTCCAGCTGTTCCATGTGGGGCTCATCAGGTAAGATAATGACACACATGCTCACACACACACTTGTTTGCACACTCATGGGCCTAATTGTAGCATCATACCCATGACTCACCAGATTTATGTGCTATGTACCAGGCAACACAAACAGCAGTATTTCTGCTTGGGAGCATTTGTGTGTGTGTGTGTGTGTGTGTGTGTGTAACGGGGGATGTTTACCATTTGGAGGAATGTACAGTATTTGGTGATTTGAAACACAGCCCTCATTGGTGAGTAGTGGTACAAACACACTCTTTTATTGGATGGGCCGTAGATTCCTCTGTATACACCGAGGGCCTGGAGGGAGTGTTATAAATGCTTCAACATGCTGTCTCACTCACTGCATGTGTGTGTTTGTGAACAATAAATGCTGACACCACATATTTCTGTCTGTCAAGTCTTTAAAAAAAAAAACTCTTTTTGTCACTCGAAGCAAACTTGTAAGCTTTTAAACTCCTGTTTTTGTTGTGTAATCCAAGTTAACTCTGATTGTACACATGAGGTATAGCTGTGTCTGAGCCTTAAAGTTCAGTTTTCTTTTCATTTTTTAGATCAGTTTCATCTGTTTTCAGGTCACATGAGTACTGTGGGTACATTTCACCATGTGTACAGTTTCTGTTTGCATATTAAAGGTTTCTGGTATTAGTGAGCAGTGTGTGTTTATGTGTTTGAGTTGTACTGTACTCAGTTCTCAGTCTGTGGTCTCTCTGAGAACTGATGGAGAGCAGCAACGTGACCACCTGTCTCTCTTATCATATTACGTATGTCTATGGGAACATACAAACACACACACACATACTAATCTTTAAAGTGAGTATCTGGGTCAGTACAGCCAGCAGTGGTACACCAGGGCACGAGTGTTATCCTGAGGTGAGGACAAGCGGTGAGTGGGGGAGGGGGGGCACTTACCTATCTGGTAAGGTTTTTCCACCTGCAGCCCAGCTGGATCCAGAGGTGCAAATCACAAGTTTGATCGGGATATCTTATATCAGTTCAGTGGATTGTGATTCAGTGTTTTCTGATATGAAAAATTTTAATGGCAGTTCGAGCCGATTCGATTCAGGATCCATCGATCAGTCTTAGAAGATGTTACATGATTTAACCCCATTGCATCCTAAGGACGGGCATATCAATTCTCTAGACTTGATACCTCATGATCTACCAGTCAGAATATCAGATTAAACACAATCTAATTGCCACAGTGTTAATACAAAATATGGCATTTGTTTTGAGTGATGAAAAATGACATGTAAAACCATCATTGGTGTGTTACTTTCAAGTCTTACGTGTCACATGATCATGATGTCAAGATAATAACTTTGGTTATTATATTTGTGGTCTTGATGGTAATTTTGTGTTTTAATATTTTACAGGTTCTTAAGCATTGCCTTCTTTTTATTCATCATTTAATTATATTAAAAGATGTATGTTCTTTTTCATCAATATTCATTTAATTATCGCTTTATAAGCTTCTATTTCATTCATATAGTCATTCATGTTAATGTCTTTTATTAAATTTCATATTGTCTGTCCAATAAAGATATTAATGTACACTGTAACATTATGTGATTTTCCTTCAAAAGCTATTTGTATAGCCATTCATGGAAAAAGTGCCATAAACCAATGGCCTCATTTCAAAAGGAAAATTACCTATCCTCGTCATTTTGATTTATATCAAATCACAAAATTACTTCATTCAGCCTTCTGGATAACCACTTTTTTCTTGAAGTTCTCCATTTAACTCAGTCTTAACCAGTCTAGCTACTCCCAGAAATCCAGATTCTCTTTTGAAACTGTAAAACTTTATAATACAATATACACAACTTGATGATCTTCATTGTCGAGACTTACCACATCCTCCAGCGGCTAATCACATTGATTCCTTTAATACATGTATGTCAACGTCAGCAAAACTTGACTTTGAAGATTTTCCTCCACATATAAACCTGTCAATTGTCCTTAAAAAAGTGTAGAGAAAAGCAAAAGCTGTACATACGAACTGTATCTGCGGTGCGCCACTGAAGGACCACCAGTCCCAGGTCGGGGTATTACCAGTATAGGCATTTCCCACAAGGATCAGAACAGGAGAAACTCCTCCTGAAGCCAGTTTTTAGGAGAGAGAACATGTCTTTTTTTTTTTTTTTACAAATTCTGGGCACAGACAATGAGCCTGGAATAATTTTGCGGAATATGTTTTGCTTACTTAGTCTAGTTTTAACACAACTGTAAACTACACTGATGACAAAGGTGTTACTGAACCATGAGTGAAAAACTTTAGGAGATCTTTGTTTTGCGATGGACTGGCGAGCTGTCCAGGGTGTACCCTGCCGTTTGCCCAAACCTGCTGGAATAGGCTCCAACTTCCCCGCGACCCTTCATCGGATTAAGTGGTTAGGATAATGAATGAATGAATGTTTATGGAGACCCGTGGCCATTGAGATCATCACTAAATCAGCAATACAAAGTCTTTTTTTTCTTTTATCAGGCCATCATTTAAACACTAAAATCTGACATGAAATTTAAAAAAAAAAAAAAAAAAGTATGCAATACATTTACTTTACTCAACTTAATTCTTCTCACACAAATATAGAAAATAAGGAAAGCAAAAAATTTTGCTTTTAGCCTCAGTGAATCTGACAAGCTCTTCTCTTCTGGAAAGATGTTTACAAGTGAGTTAGTGAAAAAAGGGGAAAGCATCAGTAAATTTCAGCCTTAGAGCTGGAAAGAACTCCTGTGAATATGAGTTCACGTGGAGATGTTTGACAAGGGATTAATGCTTAGCCCAAAGAGTCCCTGCTACACTCTGACCAGTAATGAATGACTTCATAGATTTCTCCAGGAGCAAAAAAAAAGAGAGAAACTGTTTATCTAACGCTCCTCTAGTAAACTGGTGCAGAGGAAAAGGACTTAAATTGGAAGTTCTGGCCTGGCGGACAGTGAGGGGAAGCAGCGAAAACGTGCCGCTGTGTAAGCACACACTGACAGGTTTGCTTTTTTATCAACAGAGATCTCAATCTTCTCATTTCCTCCAGAGTGCCAAGGTCCTTGGGGATTTCTGTGTGGATATGAGGAAAAGAGGGTATGATGAGCTCTCCTGTCAATATTGTTTCAGTAATAAATGGTTGCAAAGGCTTCATGCTGGAGTTGGCGGCTCACGTGACTACCTGCAAAGCAGCTGTCTGGTAGCATTAAAAGTCTTTCAAACTTTGAGGGACAGAGATGTTTTACTCCAAGCATCCTCATGTGATCATGTACTTACTGTAGCAGGTGTATGTTGTAGTGTACAAGTATGCAGCTTGTGCCAGCATGATGTCAGCTGTCAGTTCATTGACTACCATTCTGAGACATTGGAATATGTTTTAGCCCCAAAGTACAACAAAACTCCTAAAAAGCTGGGACACTGTGTACATTCTCAATAAAAACACATTTCAGTGAATTACATTTAAATAAACCGGTAATAAAACCTAAAAAACATTTTAAGATTTCTTGGTCTTTAAGCTTTTAGCTGCTTAAAAGTCCAAGATCTTATTGTATTTTGAGTTTCATAGCGAGAGAAAATGTTTCTGTTTTTGCACAATCTGGACTGCCAGCAGGCCAGTTTAGCAGCCAGTCTCTGGTCCCACAGAGTCACACTGTTGTAGCAGATTAACTGTGTGGGTTAGGATTGCCTTGCTGAAGAATAGTCTTCCTGAAGAACACATTGTCTGGGATTTTGAATCTCAGAAACTTATATATGCCTATAAGCTTTGTTTATGCTCTCCAGAAGTGCAAGTTGCCAGTTTATAATACACAAGTGCTATACCACCTGAGATGCAAGCATCAAGTCGAATGACCCTTCTCCTCTTCAGAACAATTGTATGTTTGTCTAACCAAATTGCAGTTTTTCTTTGTTCCTTCAATCCATATTACTTGCAGCATATTTAGATAATGTTCAGAGTGTCTTCTTAAGATAGTGCAGAGAAGTCTTAAAGTAGGAGTGTTCAAAGTAAGTCATCAAGGGCTGCTGTCCTGCAGATTTTAGATACTTTTTTAATACATGAATCAGATTAATGACTCAGTATTGGGCAGAGCGTAAAAAAACAAGCTGTTGATGAGAGACATTTAATTGTTGGTTTATTGTAGACGATAGAATATCAATGGTTTTAGCCATTTCATGTTGTTATTGTACAGTTGTTTCACAAAATCATAGATGCTCTTCTTTGAACACTGCTGGACCTCTGCAACTCTTTTACTTACTCTCCTGATCCCCAACAACGTCAACTGCAAATTAACTTAGAAAATTCTAATGTACACGACCGGTCAAAAATTTGAACACGTTTTCCTTTTAAAGCCAATGGGAAAGTGTGTCCAAACTTTTGACTGGTAGTGTCTCTTTAGCATTTTGTTGCCCCCAGAGCACTTTTTGATGTGTTGCATCCCTCAAATTCAAAATGAGCTCACGAAATAGTAAAATGTCTCTCTTCAGACATTTGATAAGTTTCCTATGTGTTGTTGTGAACATATAGTTTGTTTTTCTTTAGACTTGCAAATCAATGCTTTTTTTTTTTTGCATTTACTTACATTTAATAAAGCATTCCAGCTTTTTGGAATTAGTGTCGTAGATTTCCAAGATCAGTTCTCAAGAAAAACGTAATAAAACCAGAAAGAGCCGACTGAAGATGCTTTCGATAACTCATGATGCTACTCCTAGCAAGCTAGCTTATAGCGAGCAGCACTTTGTTGTCTGGCTGTTGTCATTTGAGTTGTTTGATATGTCAGTTCAGTGAAAAGACAAATTATTTCTAACTAAACTGAAAATTCAGAGACTTGTCATATCTTTTGTTTTCACTGTAAACTTCTTATTAACAATGTAAGAAGCTCAGCTAGCTAAAAGTACTGGTAACAGAGTAAATCACTTAGCTAACAGTACAAATGAAAAGCTCAACAAACCAAAATATAAAGCTTTTTTTCTAAATCAAAATTACCCAACCGTGAGAGGAAAAAAGTTTGCATTGTTCTGTTCCAGTCTGGTTTCTCTGATGAGATGCTTGTGACTGCATGCCCCCCCCCCCCCCCCCCCCCCCTCTCTCTCTCTCTCTTTCAGTAAATGGGGTAGAGGAATTTCCAAAAACAGTCTCCATTGGAACTGACTGTTGCATAAGACCTGGTCTGGGGTAAATAAAGGATACATTGCACCATACTGACATACAAGAAGGACTGAGACAAGCAGATTGTGATTTAGGTCAAGCCTAATGACTGGCCATCTGTAATTATGCTCATTATTGCCATCAGTTCACAACATGACATGCAAAACCTGCCGCTGTCTCCTACACCAGTAATCATTATAATGAGGTGGCACAGTAGCTGGTTTTTAGGATGAATTTAATTTCAGATTTCTTTTTTTCTTTTGCAAATTAAGACTTACACTTCATTGTCCTGTGACTAAAGAGCTAAATTTAGGAATGAATGAATCAGCATGATTACAAGGAAAGAGTTTGATTTACATTTGTTTAAGCACATCTTTTTCTCATTAGAGACATCCATATCCCTGTTGCATTTGGACTGGAGGTGATTTGAGGCCATCCCCACTGCGTGTTTAAAGTGACTCAGCTTTTTAAATAGATTATTTAGGTTAGCTCCAGCTGCTACAGTTAACAACAGAGGCATGTGTGTGTCAGTGGCTAACTGTGTGTGTCCAACCAAAGAAAAGTCAACTGTGAGTTTATGCTAAAGTGGTCATGACTCATCTTTTGAATAAAAAATGTTGCATTATTACAGAGAAATGCACCAAAGAGAAACACAAACGTTACCAGGTAAACTGCACAGGAAATGGCCAACGGCTTCTTCTGGTCACTGTGGCAGAGCAGATAAATGGCTGCACACAGGCATGAGCTGATCTCCAAATAAACATGAGTTTGTTTTTAAAATGAAATCTATCTATATTTACTGTAAATAGAGGTGTGTGTGTGTATGTGCACAGTGAGAGAGGCAAAACACACACAGACACAGATGCACATACATATGGATTGTGCAAACGAGTGCAGGAGGTGTGTTTTCTCGCCCCCCGATGGTGTTTGAGTAAGTGAGTACACACACGCAGAATTTGCTCAGTATGTGTGCGTATGTGTGTGTGTGTGTAATTGCAGAGAGCTCCCACTCTCTGGTGTATGAATGAGTGTCCTGAAAGTGCTAGATAAAGGTGGTCTGTGCTGAAGCTCTGCTCCACCGATTCTTAAAGGAGGCATTGATGGGAAGACCAGTGCGGCCGGCTGCTGCAGCACCAGAACCTGCGTCCTCCTGCAGCTCGCAGGCAAATCAATGGATGGAACGGGTGACAGGTGCACAACAGTGGAGGAAGTTTCTTACATTTGTCAAGTGAAATACTTTTAACAGTCTCAAAGCAACATTTTAATGTCGGGAGATACTGCAACCAAACTCAAACTGAATGCCTCGGTCATGTCACATAAATAGTGCGCTCAGGGACACACTCTCCTCAGCATATTTCTGTTTCATTTAAACTGATGGTAAATGAGCCAGGCAGCTCCACTTCTTTGCCCATTTTTGAGATTTCCAGGTGAGACGACCGCGTGACGCTGCCAGGATGGTTACAGTAGGAAATGCCTACGGAGTCTACTCCTCAGAAACCTACAGGTTATGTCACAAAAGCTCCACCCACCTACAGTGTCTATGCTATCTCCCAATAGTAAACTTTTAAAATAGTTGGATACAGGTAGTGATTGGGTTCCACCCAAAACGTAATCACTTGTTCCTTATTCCACTTGTGAGACTTCCTGAAAATGTCATCAAAATCTGTTGATAACCTCTTGAGGTATTTTGCTAACAGACCTACAGACAAACTAATGCTGCTGAATACATGAGCTCTGCCTTGGTCGAGGTTATAAGGTCAATTAAATAGCATGACAAAGTGAGTACATGAAGGCGGGAATCTTGAAATGCTTTTCCTTGCGGTTTTTCTCCTCTGTAACTAACTTCTTCTTTTTTGTACAAACTTATTCAGTTACTTCCAGGTCAAAGCATGAGGTGGGAATAGTGGAGCATGACCACAGCTCATTATCTAGATGTGTTAGTGAGTTTAAAACATCTGCTCTGGATGATTTAATTTAGATTAATGTGTTTCCATTTGTTTTAAAAGTCTGGTTGGAGTTAGACTATCTCGGTGACTGGATATTTTTTTAGAGTCATGTTCAAGTAAATGTTTCTATCTAAGATGACTCAAAAGTGAAACTGCTGATAAATCTGCCGTTCATGAACTTTCCTGAAATCAACCATACAACTGACATATTTAGCCTGAACTGTAAAGTGTCATCCTTTTTATACACTCAGCATTACTACCATTCTCAACTACTTACTATAACCGTCTCATATCTGGTTTAACCCACAAGTCAATCCATAAACTCCATTCTGCTGAGCTCTGCTGCCTGAATCATTCCAAGAATCTCAGCTGAACACATCAACATCACTTAGGAATCACTCACATCCTGCTCAGGTTGATACTGGTTTAAAAGTTCTCCTAATCAACAGAGCTTTTGTCTTACATAGATCCAATATCAATGCTGATTGCTCCAGTCCAGAGTCTGGATACTAAGCCTATCCCAATCGCTGCGAGGCAAGTAACACCCTGGACAGCTCACTAGTACATTGCAAACTCTCAGATCCTCCACTGTTCAGTTGTCCCCAAATATCTTTGATGTGATTGAAAGTCTTTAGCCATAGAACCCCTCTCTGGAGTTATAACTAAGTATCCGTACCATTTAGTCTTTTCCCTCTTTCAAATCCTCTCCTAAAACCCACATCTTACGTACACCTTCTTTTCCTTTTAACTTGCCACTGCATATAATCTCCCTGCATCTCAACCTGCACCTCCAAGACAATGCAGATGCTAACATTGGAGATAGGGGACTGATTTGTCCATTGGTTTGGCGTACAATTTACGTTGAATGTTCTTCCTAACACGACCCTCTGCATTATTCCAGGCTTTGAACCGGCACAAGGCAGACTGTGGCATGTTTCCACTTGATCTCTTTTATCAAAATGTATGTTTAAAATTGATAGTTTATTGGCTTTTTTCTTTTAACTGACTTCTTGTTTTAATTTGGTTTTATGAAAGATGCCCACATATAAGCAGCTTATTAGTTAGCGAACCATATTAACATGTGCGTGAGAGCAGAGATTAGCCTTGCAGCCTAAATCAATGCATTTTATAGTAAAACAATATGTACTTGAGAATATTAGCCCAAATAAATGAGAAGTTTATCCAATCAATGAGCCTGCATGACTAAATGTTACAATGAGCAAGAAGCAACAATTGCTCAGAGACAGTTTCATCCATTTCCAACAGATGTAAATGCTAAAAATGTGATTTGGCAGGGTAGAGGCTGTGTGTAGAGACCATAGCTAAACTTTCTCTCAGAAGAAAAGATGTGTGGTCATGTTGAGAAATGAAGCACTGAGTGGAAAAAAACTGGATCACATTAGAAAGAGAAACAGAAACATCATTAGTGAGCACACAAACACTCATTTCCTCTGGCTGGCCAGCAGATTGTATCAACATACGGCTTTTGTTTGAAAGCCACAGATATGAAATATGGACGTGAGTAAGAGCACTACAACTAGACCGAGAAGAACCAACCAACAGCCCCTCCTCTTTGCAAACACACATATAAAGGGATATCCATGGTCTCTCCACCACCACATCCAGGACATGGTGACCTTCAGTCCCATTTAGCTTTCTGCTAGATGCCAGTCACACCTGAAAGGTACCCTAAAGACACCATATATTCCTCCTATCAACATCAAAACTGATATCAATATCAATAAAGTACCATAAACTAATAGTATTGTATCAATAGGAAAAATGTAGGTATCGCCAGCCTTATATTCTGTTGCATCTACTTCAAGGATGAAGGTGTTGCATGTTCACAGATGGTATTCTGTATATCATAGGCGCAACAAGTGCTTATTTGACTTCCTGTTGCCTTTCTACCATCTCAAACCAGTCTTTCCATTCTGCTCTGACATCAGCAAGACATTCTGGTCCAGAAAACTGCTGCTGAATGAATATTTTCTCTTTGTCAGACCATTCTCTGCAAGCTCTAGAGATGATTGTGAGTGAAAATATGAGTATATCAGCATTTTCTGAAATGCTCAGACCAACAACCATGCCACGTTTAAAATCACTTTAAGCCCCAGAGTGTGAGAATTAACCTATCTAGTGGTGTGCTATACAGTCTATGGCACTAATTGAAAGCAAAAAAGCGAGTAGTGCTCTCTGGTACTTTGCTGTTGAAGTATGTTAATACCAATACCGAAGCCGTACAGGGTCACAAATGTGAAAATGTTAACATCTTGCACAACCTGGAGTCAGGTGAGTAGGTACAGAACAAAACATAATTCTGTTTTATTACTGATGCTAATAAGTTACAAGAGTGCCCTCCATTTTTTTGGTACCAAGCTATAGCTAATAGCTAATGTCATTGTCTGAAATTGTGTGACTTGTGGAAGAACAGCAGCCCTCACCTCCCTTCACAAATGAGCTAAAATAAATAATAAATCATGAGGGAAAATTCTCAGAAAGTACAACTGAAAGAAGCACTGACAGAAGGGCCTGCTGAAATGGCTTCTGTGAAGATAACACCAACTGAAAACTGGTGCAATGAAGCTTTTCCACCATAGGCAAACAAGCAAATTAGCCGTCTCTGCCGCTTTATATGACTGACTCAAACAGAAGGATAAAGTAGTTGCTAGATTACCAACCCTGTTTCTAACAAAATGGCAAAATAAACTTCACTGTTAGACTGAATTAACTTACCTGGAGAAAGCTGCAACCTCCACATCACTTTTGAAGTTCCTCTCCCTCATGAACTGTCTCCATCTGGTGCTACATCAACACTACACTTGTTTTCCCCCAATTGTTATTTCTTATTCCTTTCTTTTCTATTTTTTACTAGAGGGGCAAAGAGTATGGATGGTCCTCCAATGCAATGGAAAACGGCAAGGTGAAAGAACCACCGTCTTTGCTTATGCATGGGGTTGTTTCCATGTGATTTGCTCATTATTCCATCATTCACCATAATTGTCATTCAGTTTGAATGAGAAGCAAAGGTTTAATTGAACACAACCACCTCAATTGGTATCAAATAAAAAAAGAAACTAAAATATTGAAACCTAATTTTCTGTCTGAGCTCAATCTGATGTTTAAAATGAAAAAATCTCTTGTTTGAAAATTTGACTTGAACATATTCCATATATTAAACTTTAAAATTTTCACATCATGTAAAACAAAAATGAAAGAATACATGTCCATTTGTTTAATTTAAAGCAAATTACACAAGTCTCTGACCTTATATTCTGTGCTTTTGGTGCCACTATGACATTTATTATATACATTTTTTAACTACTATTGTACAGCAGCATTCCAAAGCTGAGAGACTCTGCTTAACAACTTTCTTTTTTCCAGCCCACCTTAAAGCTATTTCATTTTGTGTCACCACATCATATGCCAGCAAATGGAAATCAGCACACAGCCTGTCACTGTATGCGCATCATGGCTGATTTAGCAAAGAAATGTAAGAGGACACTATCAGGTGAGAGGAAAAGAGAAAGGAACCAAGCAAGAGATAAGACAAGAGTCAACATCAGGCTGACTTTTACTGGCTGGAGAGAGTTCTGAGTAGAGACAGGATGTATGATAGGTGTCTTCATTATGAAACATTACTCATATTCGCATTCTCAAGGATTTTACAAATGATACCGTGTTTCATTGATCAGTGGATCAACATGTTGTGTAGGTTTATGTCTTGTTACACTCCTGGTAACTACACATTTAACAACTGAGATGTTTCTGGCTATAAATGATACATAGAAATGAGAACTATGAACAAATTATTATTTAATTTGACAAAGATAGATAGATAGATAGATAGATAGATAGATAGATAGATAGATAGATAGATAGATAGTAACTTACTGTAAAATGTATCACAGACTGCATAAATGTTAGAGTTGTATATTAAAACAATGTGACGAAGCTTTTTAACACCAGTTGACCATTTTTCTTTAGTTATTAAATAAATAATTACATACTCTAATGTGTCAGGTCTTGTTGCTCATCTGATGTTGTATTTTTGTGATATTAAGACCTGCTGAAGCCCAAATTAAATGCTCATTGTGTCTAAAGGTGAAAAACTGAAAGAAAACAAGCTGAACTTTTATTTCAGATTTCAGACTGTGTGTGCCAATTCTCGTAAATGTAGGACACTTCCCTCTGTTTGCCTTAGTTATGAGGCCATAAGGCATGTAGTCGGCATTCTACATGTCTTTATGATGCTGCATGTTGTACAGCACAGAATGCTTATGGCGGTCATAAAGAATGAAAGCAGGCTTTCTGCCATACTGCACAACGATCTGAACCTGGCCCAGTGCCTGAGTAATGGCCCGAGCTCATTCACAACCTCAACTACTCCCGTCCCACACAGCCACTCACTCAGCATGATTATGTTATTTGTACAGTTTAAACATTTTGGATGATTATATGTAATTACCCGGAGCAGCACGGTCATCCACGGACAGACTCACACTAACCTGCAAACACTGACCTCAGGGATTCTCTTCCATCCTGAAAGGTGTTTACTGAGTAATAAGGTAGTAATGAAAGAAGTTGGGGGATGTGCTCCCTGCCAAAATCCTCTCTAAATAAACACCCACATTAAATTTATTTCACTTCAGTCTCTTCATTTCTAGACCCACAACTTTACTCTCTCCCCATGTGCTCCACAAGCCCAGAACATGAGGCTTCATTCATCAGGAACCACTCCCTCCCTCTCTGTCTCGCTTCAGCACCGCTGGCCAGAAAGTGTAGCTCTGAAAACGTCAACACACACATTCCCAACATTCACTTCTCCACCAGGTCCCACCCTCTTGCTTCACAGCTACTTCCTTATCACACCTCAAGCTCAGCTGCTGGTCACGTGGTCTGAGCCCACGCCTGGTCTAAGTAAAGCTTCTTACACAGCTAGACAGGACATGCTACATTTTACAGCTGCATCTCTCAAACAGCCAGGCCTGAAACCTTCGCGCCTGTCCACACACTGCATCTTCCTTTTCTCATTGTGTAAGTTCCACATTACTATCACATTAGGCTGCAAAAGCTGAGCGGTAAACAAAGCACAAAGATGAGGGATGTTCTCTCTGTGATGTTGTCCTGCAGACGTTCATCTCTGCAGGTAAGTTTTCTAACATGCAATAACTTATTCTTTATTGAGGAAAAAATGGTTAAAGTCATGAGCACCAAAGCACATTCAAATCAATAAAATGTCTTTTTTATGAGCGACAAAGTCATCAGAAACCTTTGACATGAACATAAGAAAAGACTTTGGATTATGTCCACTTGTCAGAGCATTGCATCAGACAGCAATAGAAAAGATCAGACATTACATTTGCATCTTTCTGCTTCTAAGATTGGTGTGGTTGTGAAGCAGATACTAAATGTGGAGGAGACTTTTACCCAAATTACTGAGCTATCTAAACATAGTTTAGGAATAAATCTTGTAAGTTGAAAACCACAATTTACATTTTTCAGTCCGTAATCAGATTTCAATTTGGAGTCCGTACATGTGTACGAAGTGACGTTATTTCAAAAACATGTGTTGTTGAACACAGAGACTTCTACAGTCTTAAGGCTAATTTACGCCTACGCCAGCATTACTCAATTCAAACTGAATGGATCCAGCAGTTTATGAACTTCTGTATAATGACTCATCATTTTGAGTCAAATGTCTTGGAGCAGAGAAACATTGAAAACTTGCAGGATTACAGCTCTGAGTAGCCCCAGTCAAAGCTAAAGATGATATGGAGTATTTCATCCATCTTCTGTCATTTAGGTGGTAATTTGGTCTTCTTCGGAGCCCTTGCGAAGTCAGGCACTGAGCAAACAAAATAATGGCACCTACCCCTGAAAGACATCCGATGCAGATGAGATCTTCAGCTGGCTTCTTTTGTTGTGTTAATAGTAGCAACTGTGGATGACAAGCTCCTGTCTGATCCTGTGGACCGCCACCTTTCACAGGAAGCTCAATTAAACCATTTGTGTGTGCAAACTCAGTCTTTCTTTATCAAAACCTTTTTTTAAGAGATCTGTGTCCCTCTGTTCTGATGGGAGAAGTAAGAAGGAGTGGGAGGCTTGTGATTGTTCCGTTACCTCACTGATGATCAAAAGTTGTTTTCAGCCCTTTCAGCAAAATGAAAACCTTAATTGGGCTTTTAAAATCTCAAGAGCTATATATACTTCTCAAGAAGTGCCAAAGACCAAAACAAACGTAAAAGCAAAGTCAATATTTGACCCTCACAGAACTGAGCTAATGTGCTAATATGCTAATAATGTGTGCTTAGCTAACATGAGTTATCATGGTCAACACCACTGCAACCCTGCTGCCAGTGCCGGGTTGTTCGTTGTCCTGAAACTGTCCTCAGGAGAATCAGGAGAATTTTTTTAAACAAACGTCCCTTACCTTGTTTTCTATCACTGTAAAATGACTCATATCAGTCTCTTAGAGCGAAACGTATCTATTTATGATCACTTGAAAACTCACCAATGTCCAAAATGAATCTATTTAGTAGTTGTAGCTCAAAGATTTAAAGGTGAAGCAGAGTAACTTAAAAACAAATAGTGTTAAACAGAGGGTTAACAAATCAATAAAGAATGTTCAGTAATGATCAGAAAAGACTTTATAGTGATAAAAGGTCAAATGTAGCTAAGTTTTACTACAGCTCTATTAAGAGTTTACACTAACTAATACAAGTGTCAAGGGAAACATACATACTTTTTAATGCATATATTCTGGAGGTTGTCCTCGTGAGTGAAGATTATTACCATTTACTGTGTGTTTATCTGGCTTTCTGTGTCAGATAAAAGGACAGCAAAGAATCTCTGACCTCAGCCAGATAAAGAATTATAAAGAGGCCAGGTTAGCATGTCTGGCTACCTCATTTACCACTCCTCTCTGAGGCTTTTTGGCATGAATATGGAAGCATTCTTAAACAGTGCTGACACTAGTACTTTCCAAATATGGGCCAAGCTGGACCATTTATGGTACTTCGACCCTCCAAATTATTTACATTTGGAAAAAAAGTAAAGAAAACATGTTTTATGAGAAGGTTCCACCCACAGAGACATGACGTCAGCACCACAACCTCACATACAGGGCGAGGCGATGTAAACATACACTATTCCCATCTTTCTGTCTGTGTCATTTGCTGTAAAGGCGAACTAAAGGCCAATTGCCTCTCTGCTTGCTGGACCCATGGGCAGGGCTCAGGGCTGGGTCGACTGTTCTTCATAACACTGAAAAGACCAAAGGTGTACCTTATAGGAGACATATGCGATGCAAGGCCCAAGAGAGGTGTCTTCTCTGCATTGCATATACACATGCACATTGTGACTATGGAGGCGCCAGCCTGAGGCGTAAACACAAACATCTTGAAGAGGAATCTCTGTAAATATTTAAAGCTTGGCATGCATTATTGGGAGAGGAACATAGCAGACACAGGACAGTGATGGCCAACTTCCTCCACTCACCACACCATCCCATTACAAACAACCTATTTTACCACCTGCGCTTTGGCTTACCTTGTGGGAACAGGGGGAGGTTACCCCAGCTGAGTTTGGGAAGACAAGAGGGAGCTACTCCCTGAAGATAAAAATAGAGTATGGTTTCAGCTGAGAATTTTAGAAGCAAATCAAAATCAAATGTAAATTTGCTGTGTTGCTTCGAATATGCAGGCAAATTAGTGGCATAAATTTATGCTCAATTGTGACTCTTATGTCTGGTTTCCAAAACCAACTACCAAAACGAGTCAGCTTTTCTTATGAAATGCTAGCTAATTTTAATGCTAACACAATACATCTGAAAGGTTCACTCACCACTTGGTTCAGGGTCAAGAATTTGCTTCAGTCTCCCCACAAAGCCAGTGATGTACGCTGCTTGTTTTGTAAAACAATTGGCGATCAAGGCCAACTTCCCTAAGGCTGGTTTATACTTGAGTGGCATCTGCAGCTTGGGCTCGCGTGACCTGATGCATAGAAGGAGGGTGTGTTTGTGCCCGAGCATAGGGTAAAAGCGTTGTGTTGCAGTTTTTCTATCACATCTGCAGATGGCATCAGGGCCTCTGTAAGTTTGTAAACGCCACAGGGTGGAGTTTTTTTCTTTTATTTTTCCCACATAGCTGTATTAGCGTAGCCCTTAATCCACGTCAGGTTCAAAGACGCCACGTTGAACCTCTACAGACCTACGCAAAGCATTTGGCGGGTATGATGTAACCAACCTGACCGAGACACATCGCAAGTACAAACTGGCATTGAGACAACTCTGAATTAAATCAAAGCGCTCTGAGATGGAGTGGTGGATCACTCATTGCAGTGATGTAAAAATAAAGCCACTTTACTGAACTGTGCCAGATTTTTATACTGAGACGCCCCTTAATAAAGGCTAACTCAGCATCCATCTTGCATCCTGTCTCTTCTCTGAGCTCTGTCCATCCAGTAAAAGTCAATCTCATGCTGACTTTTGTCTAATCTTTCTCTCTTGTAATATCTTGTTTTTCTTTAATAAGTCAATCATGGTGATTATCCAAAATGGCCATTTTGTTTATATCCAGCCGCTGGGAAGTGACTCAGTGCCTTAAAAACACAAAGTATTGAAATGTGGTTTCTCAGCCTACAGTCACTGCAGGGCAACTACAGCTCCAGATATGTACATATCAAATGTCAATGTCCCATCAAAATAAGTCAGAATCCCTTTTACAGTCTTTTTAAAGTCGTTTTAAAGTCAGACACTCATGTAGTGTTGCTTTAAAAGTGGTTGCATGTACTTTCTTGTTGGGGCATTCTGCTTATAGAATTTGACCAAACAAGAAAATACAAGAATTATAGTATGATAGCAGCCATAGCTACTGATGAAAACATCTTGTGAGTGAAGCAACCATAAGCTACTAGCCTGACTCAGACCAGGCAAATATGTAACATCAAAACCTGTCAATAGTCTGACTTACAGCCAGATTTTTTCACAAAGAATTCAGTCTGCAACGCTTAAGAAAATAAGTGGTATTTCTTGTGCTCTATGTGAAAACTTTTACAGTCTCCTGGTTTCTCGGTATTCACATTTTTGAATGAAATAAATGATATACTGCCTTATCGCTCTCTTATCTAACTTTCCCATGACTTATGAAGGACTATGGATATCATCAGCCTTTTTATTACCTGATGTTGCAACCAAATTTACAACTTGGCTTCTAAGTGCAAATTCCTGTCTTATATATATTTATTTATTTATCTATTTACAATGCTTCTAAAAGGCCAGGCAGCTGGTTGTAGTTCCACTTGGGTGGGGTTTTCAAGCTAGCTTCACACACAAAGACACATGCCGACATTGTTTCATTGTGAAGCAAGAACAGGGTCACCAAAAGTTGACAGTCACAGGTAAAAACAGAAGGGACTTTCAGGGGCTGATTTATGACACCAGAGTGACTCAGGACCCTGGAGTCACTCAAGAGGGAGTTTTAGGGGTTCTCCCTGCTAAAAGGAGAAATTCTACTTTCAGTCATTTTAGTTGCATTTATAGTTAATCAATTGTAGGACATGTTTGTTCAAAACCTTCTGCTTTTATAATTTAATCAACAGACAAAACCTGCAGGGGACACCTAAACAAATGAAAGGTTAGGGTCTTATTGGAGTATAATTGGTGTTTTTAGGCACTAAAATTAACATTTACAGCATCTGCTGCTTGATTTCTCTTTGGCAAACTTCCACCCATCTGGCATCCATATATTTTGCAACAAAGTCTGAAAAGTTAGATGCTATTACCACTTGACCCCAGGTCTTAGGTGGTGCATGCCAAAACAATACCAGGACGAGCGTCGGGCTTCCCAGAGCAGCAGTGGAACACAAATAGTAACTTCTCGAAGCCATCAGCCGCCACTACAGAGGAGAGGGGAAACTGAAGGAGGAGGAAAAACAGCAGGACGAAGAAGAGGTGGAAATGGGTGGCGGCCAGGAAGCGGGACTCTTCCTGCCCTAATCACAAGTCAGAGAGTGTTTCCTTTCATTGTAGGAGCTCCAGACCCCATTAACCAGTAAGACCCCTGCATGAGCACACACAAGCACCGCTACCCTTACATCCCCTGCAGAAAAAGTCAGTCTTTCACAGACATAACATATATGACTTTAGTACGTTCAATCAAACATATTATGTGGGTTTGTTGACTGTGATGCAGTCACACACACACACACAGTCATGTTCCCACACACACACTGAGTCACAGGTACGTGTATCCTTCTTGGCAAAGCCTCAGCACATTGTGCGGCCCTGTGGCTCTGCTCTGATAAACACTTCATTATGAAATCCTGAGGACACAGTAAATATTTGCCAAGGCCTTTATCAGCCGACCTTATCTTGGTGTGAACTCCAAGCACCACATGACTCCCGGGCTCTTTATTTTCTTAATGCCTTTGCTACTGACGATAACTGGGCAGAACAGCCTCCCAGAAACCCGTCCTTCTTTGAAAGACTCCTGGAAATCCAGGCTCAACAACAACACCCGTGGCCCCGAACCGGAATGCAGGCCAGGACCGCTCAACGGGTCTAGACGTGACCGCATGTAATGACTCAGCCAGGGGACAAAATTCACCGCCGTCCTCTTTTCAGCCGCTCAGGTGACTGATAGTAGAAACACATTACAGCTGCAGAGTTAATCAGTTATGAGCTGATGGCTGGGGTTGATACATCAATCTCTGACCTCCGTGCACAATGATATCTCTCACAAAGCTCTCTTATAAGTCAGGCAAGGCAGCTTTATTTGTATAGCACATTTTGTGTAAAAGACAATTCAAAGTGCTTTACATAACAATAAGAAGTCATATAGATGTGATTGAAGCTCAACACTTTAAGTTAATGTGAAGTTTCTTTAGAACTCAAACACAGTCCTTTGGCATTGGTACTGTTCAACTTTCTTCTGCTCTGCTGGTTCAGATGGAAAAGCTATATGTTTCAGTGTTTACCAGTTGGTTCTTTGCTTATTTTTAGATTTTACCTAAAAGCATAATATCAAGCACTGCGATGGACTGGCTACTTGTCTAGTGTGTACCCTGCTTCTCACCCAATGATTGCTGGGATAGGTTTCAGTTTCCCTGTGACCTTTAATTAGACTAAGCAGTTAAAACTGATTGACTGGTATATGATCAAAAAAATTATAATATTCCATGTTTCCATGACAATTATTATTTCAATTTCCAGCCTCAACTTTAGTAACAGCAGAGTAGCCAAACAGCAATGTAAAGTCAACATCAAATTAATCATAAAACTGTGTTTCTGACTTGTATTGATGACAGATTAAAATTTATTTTGCAATTTCCTGGAACCACCATTGCCCTGCAGCATCCTGAGGTGGTGAAACCACATTTCACAACTTTTTTCCCAGCCCGGATCACCATGTGACAGCTGCCTTTTGCATTACAGCACCATGTCACGTGTCAGCAGTTGAATATCAACACACTCAACAAGTTTTGGACGCTCACCATGAAGGATTCAGCAAAAGAAGACGTTATAAGATGGAAAGAAAGAGCAAGTGACAGAGTAAGAAGTAAGATAAGAGTCAACATAGCACTAACTTTTACTGGCTGGAGAGCTCTCAGAGAAGAGACAGGGTGTAGGATGGATACTGAGTTGGCCGTTGTTAAGAGATGGCAAAGTGAGACATTCTGCCAAAGTTCAGCAGTGCTGCTTTAGAATAATGTAATCATAGTTTTCATCACCAAATTTGACAATTAATAAATAAAATCACAGGAAAAGTCAGAAATTGCAACAAAAGTCATTTTTAAAAAAGGCAAAAATATTTGACAGACAAGTTCCAGTCAGATATAATTCAGGCTACATTCAGACTGCAGCTCTTAAAGCTCAAATCAAGATTTTTTTTTTAAAATAGTTGTTCACACTATCATTTCAGTGTGACCATCATATTTAACTGTGAACTGTAGATGGTCCTGAAGTGACAAAAACACAGCATCATGTGCTGCACGCAGCCACACATGGAGGTAAATATGAATGCTACACTCTGTAGCATGTGTGCAACAATTCCCAAGTTGTGCAGTCAGAACTGAAAAGTAATGATATTCTAACATTGTTATAATTTTTTATATATTTTAATATATTTTTTATATATAATTTTTACATTTGATCTTGTCGTGTCCACCTCCATCCTACTTCAGTGTAATAAAGGTCAGATGAAATGTAACATGACGTCTCGTTGACAGGAATTAAATATGTATTTGATTTAGGACCGCGAATGAAAGTGGATCAAATGTGAGCTAAAAAAAAAAAAAAGCTTTCTGTTGTTCATACTGTTATTTTAAAAAAATCTGATATGACTAAAACGGGCAAAAAAAAAAGGAGGAAGACTCTGGGAAGATGATACAGTTAGCACCAATGTACTCCAATGAAG
This sequence comes from Telmatherina bonti, assembly GCF_933228915.1. Lineage (NCBI taxonomy): Eukaryota > Metazoa > Chordata > Actinopteri > Atheriniformes > Telmatherinidae > Telmatherina > Telmatherina bonti. The sequence continues at coordinate 15,771,932 of NC_136629.1, forward strand.
CTAATGCAACAAAATGCCAGCACCTGGAAGAGAAACAAACCTGACATATTCACACATTTCTCATCTGATCGAAAGCAAAACAAGACACTTTGTGCACAAACTTGAAGAAATTTGACCATCTTGTAATACTGAAATCCATGCTAAGCTAATCATGCTAAAGCTAACATTATGTCTATTGGTGCTTTTACCACAGCTGTCATGTGAACATCTGTATCTAGAGACTTGAATGACCCATTAACCTGGGAGGGAAGTCTATAACAAGTTAGCGTTATTTAATCAAAGTGTAAATAATGGAATCAGCTAAATGATGCATTACCTTCACACTTCTTATTATAGAGACTGAGGCAGTTACAGCTTGAGTTAAAAGAGCGGTGGTCTGCTAATTAGGAAGGTTGGTGGTCTGGTTCCATTTTCCCCAGAAATTTTTAAGTATCCTTTGGCAACAGATACTGAACCCTGTGTGCCATTGTCTGGCATATGAAAGTGTGTGATCGGTAAAGTGTAGCATGAATGGATAACCAGTGTGGTGTTTACTTAATCGACTACAGATATAGTTGACTACAGTCCAACATGCACGTTAGAATAATTGGTGTTTCTAAATTGAAGTGAGTGGTTATTTGTCTGTCTTGTGACGGACTGGACTGCGCCTCACCTCTTTCCTAATAGCAGCTGAAACAGGCTACTGATCTGTGTACAGAACAGAGATGGATGGACTTTGACAATACTAATGAACACTGCTAATCAGGCTCCACCTCAAGCAGATACAGGGACACTTTGCTTGCAAGCGTCACTATTAAAAGCCATTTAATGCTTCTTGATAAAGAACTAACGTAACAGGGGCCCGATGAGCTCAGATGGCAGACAGTCAGTTTTAATCTGAGGGTCCAGGGTTAAAGTCCCTGTTCAGGTGCAAGGAAATGACTTGATGGATGGATATCCTGTAACACAGGGTTGTCCAAAATTGGTCCTCCAGGGCTGCTGTCCTGCAGGTTTCAATGTATCCCTGCTTCATCACACCTGCTTATGTTAAATGGATCCACAATGACTAGTTAGTCTGAGTCAGGTGTGTTGGAGTAGGGATACAGAGAAAACCTGCAGGACTGTGGTCCATGAGGACCGGAGCTGGACACCCCTGCTATAACATCATCTGATAATTCTTATGTACTGCAGCTCCATTATGAAAACCTTTTGCATTAATGTCCCTGAAACATTTCATGTGGGACAATACTGGGATTGTTTTAACTGGGAAAACCTGAGATGCCTAAGTGCAAGTGAAAGCAGCATTTTTTTATTTACACTTGCTGATCTACATCATCACCAGTGTGATCCTGGTCATAATGCAGGATTTATACGGCGTCATCTCACCAATTGCGTGAAAATATTTGCCTGTTCAGACTCTGTTTACATTAAATAAAGAGGATGTGAAAGTCATAAAACCACCAGATGTGATGACTTTATGAAGTCAAATGGACAATAATGCTGAAGAAAACACTGATTAAAACCAGGCTTTTCTCATCTTTTGTGCAGCTGTTATTAAAGCCGTCCAATACAGCATCATCCTCAGTAAACACCTGCTTATGAAAAACTATCAGTGGCTGTTTGCTTTTTACGTTATATGACCACTTGACTTCTTATAATCATTTAAACATTTCCCAAAATCTAGACCTTTTCCATCTTAAAAACATCTATTTTAAGGTCTCATTACATCTATTACTTATTTTTTCTAGTTGGAAACCCTTAAAGGCCCCCCCATCCAAACTCATCCAGCCCCTGCAATAAGCTTCAGTCCCTTCGTGAAACAGAAGCAGAAAGATTTTGTTGCAATCATCAAGTAAAAACTGAAGTTTGGGTAGTTTTATGGCTTTTCAGGCACGCCTTTCCTTAACTGCTTTTACAGCCTGACCCCTCCACCATCTCCACCCTCAGGGTCCGAATCAAAACAGTGTCAAGGGGGCATCTGCCCCCAGGCCGCAGGAACACTTCAACCTTCACTCACACAAACTTTTTCAAAATTACTTTTATTGGGAGAACTACGAAAAAAATGTACAGTACAAAGTTAACAGTCTCACACTCAACTTGTAGTGAACTGACTCCCCGAAAAATATCACAACTCTCGTTGCTTTTTTTTTTTTATCCTGTTACATTCAAAAAGCTTTTACTTCTGATAAAGTAGTCAAAAGTACATAGTGCGCATCCCCCTGTACCTACTATGTACAAACAAAACGTGTTCAACAACTCTTCCCTCTCCAGCAAACTTGCAAAACTAGATTTTAATATTATATATGTAAAAAAAAAAAAAAAAAAAAAAGAAAAAAAAAGAGGGAAACAAAGAGGAATGGGGACTTAGAGAAAGGCTATGGTTGCTTTAGTCAGAGTGTCTGAGTGGTAACAACCTTAAAAAAAAAAAAAAAAAAAAAAAAATCAGAATTCAACACTACATTCAGTTCAACTTGAATATAAAAAAATATGCCATGTAGGAAAAATACTTTATTTGGTTAATTTTAAGGCATGTAAAGATGGTGAACCCCATAGGCACTACAACATAATACTGGGGCACAAGGGATTGCTACATTCTTTAGCACGCGGCTGGAATCACAGTGTGACCTCGTGCAAACAGGAGAAACCCAAACAAAACAAAAAAAAAATACTTTTTTGGTTAATTTACTGACTTGGGTTCTTTGTCACTTAAATGTCTGATCTAGAAAAAAAAAAAAGAAAAAAAAAGGAAGGTTTGGACGGTCTGTACAACCTCTATACATTCTACAGAAACATCTAGATAGGGACAACCCGGGGGGGAAAAAAAGGCCTTCTACAGCACTGACACACAACCTCAGGAGCAAACAGCAATCACGCAAACTTTTTTTTTTTAATAAACGTAAACAAGGAAACAAAATTAATGAAATAAATATCACATACGTTCTCTTAAATTAAGATTTTTTTTTTTTTTTACTCATTTACAATAAAAATAACCAAGTGAAGTTACAAAAAAAAGAAGAAAAACAATATATATATTACTGTGAAAAGAACATACACTCCACTTTATGCAGATTAATAATGGCGATCATAATTTAAACATAAAAGAATATAGATCTATTGCTTCATCATACTTGATAAATACAGTATGGACACAAAAATTACCAATGTAGCCTATACTTTGTTTTTTTCACAAGATAATAAATAAGTTAAATAGTCCATAGCCAGTTAGGCACTGCTATGTAAATCACTCGGGGAAAAAAAAACTGCTAAAAATATATATATATATATTTTCAACCATCAGCAGTGATTTCCCCCCCAAACAAACCCAACTCAAGAGAGCTTTTTAACCCAAGCAACAAACTAGTCTAACCAAACCAACCACTGGGTGGCGCTGGGAGAAAGCAGATTTGGAATGGAAGTTGAAGCTTTCAGAGGAGGAAAGAAAACAAACAAAAAAAGAAGAAGAAAAAAAAAAGTGTTACTTTAAGTCAAGGCATGTTCTTGGCAGGATGGGAGGAAATCTGAAACCGCTTACAGTCTCTTCTTGTCAAGTCATGTTACACACATCTAATCCCAGGAAAAGCATGGCTTGCCTGATAGAGCAATAAGGGAGAGGGGGCTGCCATGAGCCCTTGGGCAAGGCACTGATGGAATGCCTTCTGTTTGCTATCTAAAGTTTTTAATACAGCTATATTACATACAAAGAAAAACAACTACGCTAATGCCAGGTCAAGGATACTTGAAACTGTATGCTTAACTGATCCTTGTGGGTGAGACTCAGTCTCTTGCCTGCCTCCAGGGAGGTCGGAGCTGGGTCTGCACCCCCTGGAGCTGGTAGGGATTTCAAAGTCTTGCTCAAAGGCACATCAGCATGGTGGATGCTGCTGAACTGGTGGTGGAGGGGTGCTAAACTTGGGATCCACTGCTTGAAGGACAGTCTCAGTCAACACACAAACCCCCCTTTTTGACTGCTCAGCCATCTTCATCACTAAACCGCCCCCCCCACCTACCACCACCACCTGACCTGTCCATAATCCATACGCAAAGAAAGCATTATTTAGTCATCTGAAATCGACAGCCTGCTGAAGATTGGCAAACGTCTTCCAGCGTCCAGACTGGGAGACTCTGAGCCGCTGAGGCTCCCGGAAGAGCCGAGGGACCCGCTCGCGTAGCTCTCCCGGTCAGAGAGCGAGTCAGGCGGGCTGGGAGGAGGCTCGAACACCGGAGAGTCGTTGAGGCGGCGCAGCGCCTGCAAGTGGCTCATGTTGTAGGTCGGAGGAGAGGAGGGGCACGCGCTGCTCTGCACGTTCCCGTAGTAGGCACCGCTGGAGTGGTTGTTGGGGTAGCCGCTGGGGGTGTGCACAGCCAGGGGGGCGAGTAAGGCTTTTAAGTCCTGGCCGGGAAAAGAGAAGGCACTGTTGATGCACGACACGGGGTTTGGGGACAGGACCTCGTCGTAGAAGCTGGAGACGGAGGTGCAGGAGGAGGCTGTGGTGGGAGGTGGCGGGGTCCGTGACGTGGGGCTTTCGAGCAGGGGAGATTCGAGTCCGTGGTGGGTGGAGAAGCCGGAGAAGCTGAGGCTGTGGTGAAGCTTTGGTCTGTCCCTCTGGGTGAAGCCTAGCTGCTGGGACGGCAGGATGTCCCTCTGACCGTAGCCGCAAATCTCACGAGCAGACCGGGGCTCAGACGCCTGCACGTTGGCGTTGGCCGGCGGGGCGGGCCGACGCTCGTCGGCGTTGTGGATAAAGTGACACCGCGGACCGTAAGGGCAGAAACCGATGGTGTGGAAAGTGCGACACGGCTCCGTTTTGTATTTAGGATGGCGGGACAAGCTCCTCAACTCGTGGTAACCGTGTGCGAACTGGCATTTCTCCCCATATTTGCAGGAACCGTTCTCCTCAAAGGGCCGACACAGCTCTGTCTTGTAGCGGGTGGAGTTGATCTGAGAGCCGGGCTTCTGCTGCAGCACGCCCCGCTCTCCGTTCTCGCTGTAAGCGCGGTCACGGAACTTGTTCTCCTTGTTCATAAGGGCCGTGGCGCTGGTGTTGCTGCTCGGCGTGTTCTCCTTCATACTGCTGTAGGAGCCCATGGAGTATTTGTTGCCGTTGTTCATCGCCTCCACGTTGCTGGTCGAGTTTCTGCGGAAAAATCCCGGAGTGAAGGAGCCGCCGGAGCCCGGAGCAGTGACCGGGGCGCCCACCGCTCTCTTATCCAGCATGCTGTTGATGTGGAGGTTCATGTTCATGCCTTTATCTTGCTGCTGAAAGGAAAGCAAAAGTCAGTAAAGTTTGTTAGTCATATTCTGTTACTATTTTGACCACTATGCTGGCTGCAACAGAGCAACTTGTTGCAGCAGGACGCATGCTCTCAGCACAACGTAAACGCAAAAAAAAAACAAAAAAAAAACAGCTGCTACGCATTTATTTTGCTCAACTTGCAAAACGAACGAATTGATTTCTACCTTATAAAGCATGTCCATGTCGTAGAAAGCAGACAAGACGGTCGCTGACATCTCTTTTCCCCAAATTTGCTGCCGCACTCCGTCTTTCATGGAGAACCGAGCAGGATCCTTGAATGCAACGAGCGGTAGTTTGGGCCACGACTGGTTTTTAGTTGTGGGGGGGAAAAACAACAAAAAGAAGTTTTGAAAAGTTGCCTTATAGGTTTGCGTGCCGTGTAAGTCCGTGGAAAAGGGAAAAAAAAGAGAAGAGGGGGGATAAGTTTGTATTGTAGAGTTGTAGGTGGTTAAATCTCCTCCCCACAAGAAGCGCTGAACCAGAGTGCTTCACTGCAGGTTCGAGCTTTTTCGCATGGGTATAAATGCCTGACTGTGACCGGGGAGGGGCGAGGAGAAGTCGGTACAAACTTTTGCCAGGAGCCGCCTCCTCCCCTCCTCTCCGAAAAAAACTTCCATTCACCGGTTGGTCGCCTATTCTTTAACACCACGCCTTGAAATCCAACCCCACACCCCCCCCACTCTCCTCCAACCTCACCTCCCCAAACCCCCGAAAACTTTTTTTCTTCTTCTTTTAATCACACAACTAATTTTGTGGAAGTGGGTTTTGCTTTTTGAGTTTACTGAGACTGAAGCCACTAACAAGCAAATCTGAGTGGCATGTTATCACAAGTATGTCCACCAGGGACGGTCATGCCCAGTGAATTTGGGGGGGGGGGGGGGGCTTGCCCCAAAAGTTACATAGCTAAATATTAATAATGGAGAATGAGTTTGTCAGCTCCTCCAACCTCCAGCAAAGTCCAGCTCCTTCCAACAACATGGCCACCCCTCTCGCCTCTGGAGCACCACACTTGGAAGCTGACACATGTATTTGTAATGGAAGGAAACTGCGCCTCTCGCTCCCTGTGGATGGGGCGAGACCACAAGTATGAGCGGAGAGGAGTCCAAGCAGAGTGCAGGACAATTTTTAGACTTTTCTGATTGCATAATCAGCTTCCACAAAGCAACAGCAGCCTACTCCAGTCCACGCATGGAAAAATGTCCCGTTAATTCCTGCTGTGCTCACATGACCTACTTTTGTTCCCAGCTAAACTTTAGTTGCTTGATTAAATCACAAATCTGTCAGTCCTGAAATACAGTGAGCAATCATTACTAGATTGAAAGGGTTTGGTTTAATTTAATCTTTTTTTTTTTTATTAAGGAAAAAAGAAAAAACAGCGCTCTGAGTTTCTTTCTAAACTTGTTTTTCCAAGTCAGGAGCCCAGACTGCAGGAATGTGGGGTTTGACGAGGAGCAGCGGAGCAACACTGCCCCCTTCAGAGCAAATGATGAACTACCTGAAGCGCCACCTGCTGGGCAGACCTGGACCAACACCTGAAGGTGCATTCAAGCAATCCTGATGAAATATTAAGATGTATAACCATTTTATACATTAAAAAAAAAAAAAAATTAGAGCACATTCTTGCCTTTTTAACAATAAAATACCAATAAAAATATCAGTCATAACTAATGACTAATTAATAAACTTCATCAAGAATCTTCATCCTGTTACACTCAAATTAAGGAAACTTGCAGTTTAAAACTTCAAATCATGTCACTTTATATCCAAAAGTTGTTTGGGTTGAGTGAAAGAAAAGGTCAAGCATAATTTAAGTGGGACAGATAAGTAAAATAATATCAAATTATTGTTTATTGTTTACACATAAAGCCAAAGGAAAGAAGCAGTTTAAAGTGTCTCTGTGTTGGTGATGGTGTCAGACCGTGGAATAAATGTTCTGATGATATTAAAATGTTCAAAACTATGAAACTGTCTTTTTTTAGGAAGTAGAAATGATTTTTTTTCCAGATTCACTTCAACCTGCATCCTTAATGTTTGTTTTGCACTTCTTACTTGTTTCCATGTTAAGATCCACTAAAAAAAAGTAAACTTAATCTCATTTAATGATGACAATAAACCCCACAATCCCCTTCTTTTTAAACTCTAAATGCAATAAGTTTCTTCCCGTCTCAGCGTGATGTGACCTTCCCAGGATGGCAGAACGTTCACATGAAAACATCAAACTTCTCTCTGTCTGCTGCTGGAGTAAAGTCAAACTTTAAAAACCGCAGTGGAAAGATTGTGGAGTTGGCAGCAGAGGATAGCACTCCATATCGAGGCAGATATTTAAGTCAATAAAAAGCAGTGTAACACATATCAGCCAGAAACTTCCAGTTTTAGCAACACTGGTTGCATTTTCCCATTTATCATCCTGACTGGGAGAGTGGCAATATGAGTTTTCTTCCTGTCACATGATTCAGTACAACTCTTAAGTACTGACTGGTTTGGTTAGATGTAAAAAAGGGAGGCATGAAGGAGACTAAAAAGGAAGAAAATAGCAACAAGGAAGGAAAAGAAAAACAAGTGACTTAAAAATTTGGAATCTACTACTAGCAACCCTAAAATTAGCCTGAGGGCTGCCCCGGGACTATTTGTGCTTTGCAAAGCTGTGATAAATAGTTTAATATGAAGGACGGACACGGCGAGGCTCCTGAGAAATCCCTCGAACATGTCCTCCGCAGAAACCGCTCTCCCATCACACGGCTCTGTTTTTATTGGGGGACGTCGAGCTGTTCCAAAACATTACGTCAGTTTTACTGTAGCAGGGAACATGACTACCAGGGAGAGAGGGAAGAGTCCAGCTGTAGGAGAGGGCAGCGTGAGTCTACACACACACACACACACACACACACACACACACACACGCTCCAGAGGACAGTAGTCCATTGTGCCTGTCTCCTAATTACATAACCAGGAAAACTAGAGGGAAGCATAAAAATACAGTCCAATGGGAAGAATCCTGCTGTAAATGAAATATCACAGGAAAATAACACCTTGTATAAACATACAGAAGAAGTCAAAGCGCCCCGTGAAATGCAGCTCTGTTGACGTGTCAGCGCAAACACTCGCTTTCACAAGCCCCACGCCTCGGCCGTAAAGCTCAGCCCGCTGCACAGCCGACCCGATGGAGCTGGACGGGGGCCACGCGGAGCGGGGCCACGCGGAGCGGGGCCACGCGGAGCGCCGCCACCATGCTGGCTTGTTGTGGGACGCACTGACAGTAAGCATCAAACGCTTTGGGCACAACTACTGTTGAAGACTGGAAGAAACATCCAAACGTTTGTTTTTTGCCTTTTATTTCAGAGAATAAAAAGTGTAACTACCGAAGGAGTCCAGAATAAAAACACTTTTGGAAATCTTTTACATTTCATACAATTATCTGCGAGTACGAGGAAAAGAGAGAGAATCTACAGCTCCTTTCCCTCGCTGACATGTCTGACACCCTGCTATCTTGTCTGGCTCACTTTGTCCAGAACATCCAGAGCCAGCGTGGCCCTGCAGTGCCGCAGCGTTAGCCGGGCATGCTCCATGGGGCAGCAGAACTGAGGCAGGGCCGGAAGGACGTCCAGGGCCCGCTGGGAGCCGAGGGCCATGGCTTGGGCCTGGGAGCGCATTTGATGGACTTGCTCCGATGTTGCAGTCTCTGCTTGCTGGTTGTGGTTCAGGATGAGGGAGCGGAGGTGTCGGTGAAGCAGCTTCACCCACTGGAGAGGCTCGGCCCAGAGGTTCAGATCCCCCTTCTCAAACAGGAAGTCCTCTTCATCCTGGCGAAAGTAAAAAGTGGAGTTTGGTTTCAGTCTTTGAAACTGATTTTCACCATTTCAAGTTCTTCCTTCATAAAACATGAATATGAACATGCCGGATCGCAGCTTATTTCCATCCGTTGTCCCAGAAACAGGAAAATTGTGATTTCCAGGAACTGAAAGAAAAACCAGTTTGTTGCCATCGGTGCTCGGTGACGTGGTTTCATGTTTTACTAAAACCATCTGTTTGCAGGAGAGCAGCGTGCTCTCCAGACCTGACAACAAGTAAACAGGACCAATGCCAACTAACTGCGGCGTCGAAATTTACACATTAATACAAAGAAATGCACCCATTTAGGTTTACTGGCATGAACATGAAGGTTAATCACACAAACCACACAACTGGAATCCGGCTTTGTCCCAGTGAGAAAAGCTGTACCAAGCTACCAAGGTGAACAGAATCCACCTAAAACTACTCCTTAGTTTTTACTCCTTAATGCTTTACATGAAGTAATTTTATCACCAGGTGTCAAGAAACAAAGTTAGTGTTGTTTTAAAAATCTGAATTTGGGATTATCTTGGTGAGAGAAGCTAATTTTGGGCGTGCAGGTACTCTGTCACAACAGTGAACCGAATCCAATAAAAACCACATGATCCTGACAAGTTTCTGACAAGTTTTACATGAAACTAGAAAAGCACTCGGAGAGCGCAAACCTCCGCCAAGGTCTTCCTGGATCCAAACGGTGATCCGGATTTATTTAGTTCTTCCTTTTTTACATTTCCAACAACTCCTGAAATCTGTCTATGCCTTTTTTTTTTGTTATCTTGAACACAAATAGACAAACAAACACATAAAACAAACATATAAACGCCGGGTAAAACATAACCTGCTTGGCAGAGGTAATTATCAATGTCATCACGCTAGAAGTGATTGATAGAAAAAGTGGACGAAAACAATCAAAGTGAACTCAAACGTGCCAGAAAATCCAAACAATCATCTCAGAAACACTAAAACGATGAGCTAATATTACTGTGTTTTTGTGATGAGTGACAGTTTCTACATCATGCGCAGCTATCTGACTATATCTTCAGCGAAAATATTCATTATGACTGATTTGAAAAATCGTGTTATATCTTTGTGAAGCCGTTTGCAGTTACGTTGCTCTAAGCTGTGTCCTACGGCACCTTTTGCAGAGCACCAGCAGCTAAACAGCGTGGGTGGAGGGTAGAAACCTTGGTGTCTCACTGCATTCAGCTGTTTTGACTATTAATCTGTGCAGAACAAAACAGGAGCAACAAACTGAATCTGTATTTCTACGCTTTACCGATGGTAAACCAGCAGAGCTGAGGTTATATTTAGTCCATTTTTAATAAAACACTTCTTATGCAGAGATAGTTTTTTATTTGAAGTCTCCTTGAAGCCTTGTGTGGCAAAGGGAAAAGGAGGTTACTGAAACTGCAACAGTCTAAAGTTTCCATTGATGGATGTCAGCATTTTAACACGAAGCCTGCAAAGTTTTTGCACATGTCCTCAACAATACGTATGAAAGAGCTCAGCCTCGTTCAGTTCCCACACTTCTCTGGTCTTTACTGTGTCTTAAAATGAAGTAAACACAAACTCAGATGAATCATGTGATTAAAAAACCTGTGAAATTATCTTGAGCTGTGATAACTTGAATGATTTTCTTTATGACATTATCAGTCTTGGGGAAATGTGGCGTATATTCTTATTAAAACATTCCTTTATGCAAAGCTCTCTTAAGGTCCCGGCGCAGTATCTGGACTTTGTGTAGATCAGTGCAAGAACTTTTTTTTCTTTAAATTTTGTAGACCTGCTGCTTGTTTGGCATCATTGTCCTGTTGCATCACCCAATTCCATCCAAACAGCAGCGTTCAGACAGATGGCTTCACATTCAACTCCATTACTTTGGTAACAGCTGACCTCATGGTCAGCTTAAGGACTGCAGGCTGTCCAGGTCCTGTGGCTGCAAACCGGGCCCTGATCATCAGCCTCACACCACCGTGCTGGACAGTTGAGATACGCTGCTGTGCATCGTAACCAAACATCTCCACTTCGGTCTGGTCTGTCTAAAGGATGTTGTTCCAGAGAACTTGTTGTTTACACCAAACTTTGCTGTGCTGTCGTGTTCCTTTTAGAAAGACGAAAGTTTTACCTGCAGCCTTGCTGCTTGTTGGGTCTTTTTTAACTGTGCTGCCATAAACTTACAACTAATAAACTTAAAACCACAAACTGAGGCCTGGAGAGCCGGGGATGTAGCTCGGGCTTTGTACAGTCTCTCTGATGGTCCGACCTTTGGCTGAATCTGCTGGAATTTCCTCTCCTCGGAAGACTGAGTATTGTTTTGAATGCTTTCCTCTTGTGAATAATTTTCCTCACTGAAGAACGACAGACTCTAGATTATTTGGAAATGCCTTTATAACCCCTCCCAGACTGATAAGCAGCAACTATTCCTGATGTCTTTTATCTTTGGCATTGTGATAACACACACCTGGATGCTACAGAAAGTACAACAACATCTGCTTTTATTGTGAAGGTCACACTTTTTGATGATCATTTGATCAAATACATCTGATTAGCAGGACCTGGCTGCAGCTTTCTCTCTAAATTCCTATTAAAGCACGAAAGGCTTGTTGATTTCTTGAAACACTGCTTGATTATTTTGGCTTCGTTTTTGTCAAATAAGCAATGCAGTAGCGTCTCACATCATTCTTCACCTGAGGTTGAATTAATCTCATTTTATACCAGGTAAGAACTGGGTTACATTTTATTTCATATTTTCTTTTTCTCACATGACTGGTTGTTGAAAAGTCATGGGTCAAGGTCGGTTCATGCTCGCGCGGCATCTGTCAGGTTGGATAGTACGTAACCGCCTTAGGCTCTGTGTCGGTCCACAGAGAACCGACTCGCACCTCTTCGGACCTGATCCAGGCTACGCAAATGCAGCTACGCGGAATGACTCCCTTGTGATTGGTCAGTGTGTGATCACTTGTTTCCAGATGTTTTGGTCTTGTCGGTGAATGCATAGACATATGTATGTATATTTGTATATATGTCTATGGCTGGAGGCATGCCATTAGCCGCCACTGGCTAAGGTCACATGATGTTTTTTTTTTAAAATTTGGAATTAATTATTCCAAATGAAATAATTCTAAATGAAAAAATTCTCCCTAAACTTTACGTGGAAATAGTAATTCAGGATTAAACTTCCACAGAAAACACACTTATTCACCTTAATTGGAAGTGGAATTGACAAACAAAGGTATTCTGGAAATAAGCAAACAGCATTTCCTGCTACTTTTCTTTTTGGTTAAACTATAATACCACACAAGAACAATTTATTTTAATTTTGAAGCACCAGCTCTAAACGAACATACTACTTCATCTTTTTCAGCAGCAGAGGAGGAGAAGGAAGATCGAGTACCGGAGACGAGAGGCAGAAGACCGTGCTGAATATGTGTCCTTGCAACAGGACAAGGTAACAAACGTGCAGAATTACTGGAATGAACTTAAAGCTGAATGAACGTATAGATAATTGAGGAATGACTCGATTCGGATTTCAAAAGGAAATAAACCAGCCACTTATTTTGGAATTAAGTTTTATTTGGCATTGTCGTTTTCATTCAAAATGAGGTTTTCAAAGTGAATTTAACTTTTATTCTGAATTAAAACTCATGTAAACATGGCCATTGCTGTTGACAAACAAGAAATACTTCCCAGAACTGAAGCAAACCATGAAACAACTCCAAGCTGTGGAATTTACCAGCAGATACCAGCCCTACTGCTCTCTGCAGACCCTACCCTTCCAGTATGAACACAAACTCCATCTGCGTCAGCTAACGGGCCCAACCTAACACACACACCACTAGAGTATAAACCAACATGAACAGATGCTCACCAGACTGGAATCTTCTCCAGCAACTTCCTCTTCATCGCAGTCCTCCTCCCCGAGCAGCCACTGTGTGAGAACAAGGACACCTGCTCCCACCTGACCCCACAACTCAAACAGGAGACACAGAATCTCCATGCCCAAGACCAGGGCTGCTGGAGGACACACAGACACCCCGGCCACATCTGAGGACAAAAGAGGATAAAAAATAACTTGCATGGCAAACACTTTGACATGTTTTAGCTCATCATGGCTTAATATAACCTCATATGTTTGTTAGCACATACAGCTAATCACCCAATCACATGGCTGTAACTGAATGCTTTGAACGTGACATGGTTGTTGGTCTGAGCTTTTCAGAAACTGCTGATCTACTGGTATTTTCACACATAACCATCTTTAGAGTTTACAGAGAATTATCTGAAAAAGAGAAAATTTCCAGTGAGGAGCAGTTGTCTGGACCAGAATGGCTTGTTGATGTCAGAGGAGAATGGGCAGACTGGTTGGAGATTGTATAAAAGGTACAGGAATTTATAGAAGCAGTGGTTGCAACCAACATGGGATCCAAATATGGTGGAAACAACATGAAATCATGGATCCACTCTGCCTTCGATCAACAGTTCAGACTACTGGTGGTGTAGTGGTGTGGGGTATGTTTTCTTGGCACATTTTGAACTCCTTAGTACCAAATGGGGAAGGGATAACCACCATTGTTGCTGACCATGTCCATCTCTTTATGATCAGTGTAGCATCTTCTGATGGATACTTCATACTGTCACAAAGCTCAAATTATCTCCAACTACTTTCTTCAACGTGACAATGAGTTCACTCTCCTCCAACGGCCTCCAGAGTCACCAGATCTCAGTCCAACAGAGCAGCTTGGGGATGTGGTGGAGCGGGAGTTTCTCATCATGGATGTGCAGCAGCTGTGTGATGGGTGATATATTCCAGTATGGAGGAAGATCTCTGAGGAATGTTTCCAGCACCTTGCTGACTCTATGACACAAGGAATGAAGGTAGATCTGAAGGTAAATTGGTCGAACATGATATGACCAATGTAGACCTGATGAGTGTTGGATGAGTGGATGTGTTTACTTTTAAAAACAAAGTTGTGAGTTGCAAAATGGAATCAAACATATTTACAGTACGTTAAACTCCCTTTTTATACGTATTAACAAATATGTGGTCGACCTGACATAGTAAGAAAGAAAAATGCAAACAATACAAGTACAGAATAAATATTCCATGTAAAAAAACAAGGCATGTTTGGTGGTGAGATGTTGAAAATGGGACTGCTGTGTGAAAATGCATTGTCTGCCTTTACGGGACTTTCTACAGCTGTGGGCCTAAAAGTGTCAGAGCCGGGGTTTCAGTGCTTGAATGATGCAGGGTTGACACCATGATCCAAACTTAGTGTGAGCGTGTAGGCGCATGTGTGTCTTCTCTGGGCTTGGATGGCCTTCTGAGAAACAAAACTATAACTCATATAACCAGCCATCATGAGGGTGTGTGTGTGAGCGGATTCAAAAATATTCTGCAAGTTTCACCAACATACACTTTAACTGCAAGTGTTGCTCCTGATGCTGTTTACGGGGTTGATGAACGGATGGAGGAGCAGAAATGTGTTTTTTTTTCTCTTAATTTTTTTTTCTGCTTTATGTTTATTCAATGACTTAAAATGATGTCATGAAAATAAAAACATGTATTTGAGTCCAAGGACACAAACTCCAGAGCAGCAAGTATCTGACACAGAGGTTGTGTGTCCTTGCAAATGTGTTTTTCTACATTGTTCTCCCACCTTGACCATCCTCACCACAGCTGACACCCTGATAACACCAGAGACTTCAAAAGGCTTTCAGAGCCTCTAGCCAAAACACAACCACTGTGGGAAGAGAGGAAGGCGGGCGGAAAGGTAGAGGTATACCAATCCCATTCAGCACACATACAGTTAAAGACACACACACAAACACACACACACACACACACACACACACACACACGGTTGGGACGCCAGATTCTCACAGAAGAGGCGTAAAATCGGAGCAGAGTCTGAAGTCTGAGCGCAGAGGGAAACCCGGTCTGTGAATACTAGAGCCTGTTGATTGTAGTGTATTAGAGGAGATTTCAGAGTTTAAGAGCTTGAGTGACAAATTCCTTTCTTTACCAAGAAGCGCCCTTTCCTTGGGACAGCCCTGCATCTGAAGTCAAGCCTTAACAGTCCACACACAACCACACCCTCCCAAACATTAAGGGACATAATAGGAAATTTTAGCTGCAGCATTCAGTTGATCTACTCTTCTACAAAGGTTTCACACATCGCTTAACATGATTTCCCTCCTTGAGCCTTTGCTGCTAAATGCCTCCTTTCTCAAGGGGATAGTCTTTCAAGCTGTGAGCTGGATGTGTGTTAGGTGTGAGTATGTGTGTGTGCTGGCATGAGTTTAGTAGTAATCCAGTATTGTCTTCTAAGAAAAGGCTGTGAGATAATCTGTTATGACAATATCTGTTGTAGAATGAATGAGTAAAGGTGTGTGTGGTGTAAGCACACACTTTTACCAGTGCTCCTGATGGGCATTAAGTGTTCAGATCCTGCAGATGGCCTTTTTATTTTTATTTTTAAAGAAAACAAAGATTGATAGATATTCAGTCCTCCATAAAACTATAAACATAAACGCTCCAGAGATGATAGGCTAACAGTTGGTTTGGGCTGGTTGGAGGCAGGAGAGTCAACATCAACAAGTTTCATTGCATTAAGATTAAATGCAATTTAATCAGTCAAAAACCATAAATGGCAAAGAAACACAAGCGACGACAGGAACAATGAACAATTTTCGATTACTTTAACTGATAACCATGACAAAGCATATCTTTGTCAATCTGACATCTTTATATTTTTTATTGCAGAGCAAAGATAAAGAGCCAACAATGGCACCAATACAGCCAATGATCCTTTTCCAGTAGCATCAGCTTGTCTCTCTCAACTTAACTCGCCTCGACTCTTTTCTTTGGTAACTCCTCAGGTTAGGTTCTAAGCGAGCTGAGTCAAGTTGTGTGTGACGTTGCCTGACTGGATGCCACTATTTGTCAGGGGCGCGGCCATTCAGAGGTCAGGGTCAGGGAATGACATCACTGGAAGAGCGATTCCAACTCACAAGTTGTTTACATTAAGTGACAAGCAATGCCGCAACAAAAGCCTATTCCGTAGTCCAATTCTGAGGTGGAGACATTTCCATGCTTGGTTGCTATGGAAACTATTCAGAGGGAACTAGGTGGAGTGACATGAAATTTAAAAAATCTATCAAGAGCTTTCCGACTCAATAGCTACGGGTACCAAAGGAGTTTTCAGCAGTGTTGAGAGAAGCTTTAAAAGCTCAAAAGTGACTATCGGCAGGTCAAGGACCATAATAGTTGGCAGAGACTGGAAGTGGTTCCAACATTTGGATACTATTCATGGTCAGCGCCCGGCGAGCCAGAGACCAAGTAGCAGATTGCCTCTTGGTCCTGTGTTGTTATAGAGCTTTTTGTGCACAACACTGACGTCACAGCAATTTCACACAGACCCCGCCCATTTTAGACCTGGTACTCAATTGTAATGGAAAAGAAACAGGACCAAGCTGAGACAAGTTGAGACGAGTTAAGCTGAGACAAGCTGATACTAATAGAAAAGAGGCTTAAGAACAGCCCATACCCTCAGATATCCGATAGATTTGATATGTTCCTGAGATTGCCCCCAAGTGGCAACAAAAAGCTACGACACTCTGTCAATATTGACTGGGGCCATATTCCCAAATGACCAGAAATCTCTCCAGTTTAACCAAATTCTACTATATCAACTAAACGTCCTGAAGACTTAATATTGATGACTAAGCTTGTTTATCAGTTTTCCAACCAGGATTTTATGATAACATGGAAATAAATAACCATGGGTCAGGAGGCAGAGGGGTTGCTGGTTTGATTTCCAGACTTCCAAATCAAGAGTCGAGTCTGGCTTCGTATTGGGAAATCGGAAGACAAGACCAGCTGAAAATCTTTTAATCTTAACCTGAAACAAAACAACACACACAAGGTCTTCTTTAGTTCTCTCATCTAGCTATGTTGTGTTTATTCATTCATTTACTTAAGTTTTGACCGTCTTTAATTGTCTGGTGGCAGAAACAGCTCATAAAAAACAAAGTTTTTTCAAAATACAAACCGTTTCCTTCAACTTTTTCACGTCATCAGTATGTGACACCAAAGAAGCTGATGTAAACTTCTAATCTCCTAATGGTAGCTGTGTATGTACGATATGTTGCAATGCTGACTGCTCGAGTGTACCTTGAGTCGGGCTTATTTTTTCAAACCACAAATCTAAGGAACAAAAATAAAACTGTTTAAAACAAAATATGAAGACACTGACATCTTTTCTTAAGAATTGTGGATTAAAGCAGAAGTTTCTGGACCTTGCCACCTCCACATAATGCCGAGAATATAAATGAAAAGCTAGTAATCTGATCTAGTATTGTATCAATTTCCTTCCTGTTGCAACGCAGCTCATCTTACACACTGTTTGCATACGGTTTAAAATAGTCTCTCACATTTGTTCTTCCTGTGATGAACTCTCACCAAATACAGCACGAACAGCAGTCGACATAGCACATGATATATATGAAGCAACAATGGTTTTGTCTTTTTTTTGTTCCACAGTAGATTTATTAGAGGTATTAATCAATAGCAACATGGTCATTCTGCATGAACTACTGCAGCCACATTTGCTACGTTTACATGGGAGTTTTAATTCCTGTTTAATTCTGAATAAAAGTTAATTCCACTTTAAACTGATGAAAAACAACCATGTAAACACCTCATTCCTAATGCAAATTTCTATTTGGAATTACACTTAATTCCGATATAAGCTGCATTTTAATTCCAAACTATTTAATTCCTCCGTCATGTAAACCTTCATTCCGCTCTAAGTTAATTCCGGTTGTTCTGAGCATGCTCGTTACCTTGTCCTGTCCCGATGACGCGCGTTGTTTGGCCTCCCGTGTTTGGTCGTCTATCTTTCTTCTCCTTCTCAGTTGCTGCAAAAAGTGAAGTAGTATGCCCGTGTTGAGCTGCTACTTCACATTTACAATAAAAAATAGCGGCGAAACTGGTACTTATTATGTGGTTTTTACAAGTTACAACAGAAAAGATGAGAAGCAGGGAGCAAACTTTGTTAATTTCCGGTATACATCATACATCACGTCCAATCAGAACCCTTCCCAACCCGCCGCTCTAAAGAGGAATTAAATAAGGACGTGTTTCATGTAAACGTTCATTCAGAATTGTTATTTTAATGCAAACTCGTAGGAGAATACAACAATTCAAAATTATTTAATTCTATGTTATTAATTCTGAATTAAAACACATCATGTAACCGTAGCCATTGTTTCTTATTAACAGTTGAGCCATTTAAGTTACCCAGCTAAATTAAAAGAGACCTTTGCTCTTTCGTAAATCCACACTGAACCTCTGCAGCTGGAGGGGGTGTCAGATGTCCCATTGAGTGGAGGATAAGGGATGCAGGAGTTTATCAGGGGGTTGTCAGGAGAGTGAAATCAGAGAAATACCAAACACTTTTCACCCTGTGATCTTCCACTTGCTGGTGTCACGATATTCACTGTAATAGAAGTTCATTCCTTCACTGTACAAACGTCTGGCGGTCATGGGTTAGATGTCCGCTCCATCACTTATATAACCATTTCAAACTTGTCTGTAACTCAGCCTTGGACCACCAAGCAGATCCCACAGCTACACCTGTGCTGTCCCACAGTCAGGTCTTTATTCTCCACCCCAATAAAGAGATTGTCTGTCCGACAGGGGTCACACAGATCTATATTTGCACAAAGAATGACAGTTTCAGCTGCAGAAGACAAATTCTCACCAAATGGCAGCAAAAACACACACACACCACATACTTCAGCCAAGTTGAAAGGAACGCTTTTTCACTTTTTCTTCTACAAACGAGACATCTCAGACGCTCTGTGCTGGAACCGTGGCTCCAGGAAGCATAGGTGTCAGATAGCGACAGAGGTGTGAAATAAAAACACAGACTTTTACAACCCCAGACTTCCTCTGGTGGCTGACGAGAAACAGGGAGAGTTGAGACCAAGAACAACAACAATAACAACTAAAACAGGAAACCTGACAACAAAAGTAGCGATGCTGGCAGCGTGACGAGCATTAACATGAAAGCAGTGGTCTGAGATTAAAGCCTGGAAGCTTTCTGCTGCAGCATTTGTCATGAAGCCCGGTCTGCGCTTGGTTGAGTCAAAGGATCAAATACAAGTTGATGGTTGCTTCAGCAGGGGGGCAACACAGGCTCCTCTCTGTCTCCATCATGGAAAGCCAACCATCATCTGGACTGCCTATCAAACAGGGTTTAAAGATCATCGATCATGCTCTGTGGAGAGGCTATAAATGTGACAGTAGGTTGTTTGGCTTCTTATCTGCAAATCTTAGTAGAAGAAATAGCAGCCTGGGTTAAATTTACTACATGAGCTGACAGCAAATTTCACATTAATTAATTGTAAACTCAATTTATTAGTGAACAATGCTGAAGTCTCATAAGACATACCTTAAACTTTGGTCTGTCCTACAATACCCATAATGCAAAGAAAAGAAAAAAAAAACATCTTCAGTTCGGCACTTGCACAGACAGCTTCGGGGTTTTTAAACTTCAGAGAGCTGCTCCAATTTTCAAAGGAATTTTCTTTTTTATTTTAATGAATGAGTAGTAAACTGGCCATGCATTAAAAAGGGAGCTGCCCTTTGAAGACAAGTTCTGTTGTCTTGCAGGCTTTTGTGTCAATTATGCAAATATTCCTCAAGATTATTCAGACTTGAGTAAACATTTCCAGCAATGTGATGTTTGCATTATGCCAACATTTACCAGACAAATTAAGATGCATCTGTTCCACATTTAAAACATGAACCCTAAACTTAAGTCCCTGCTGCATTCACCAACAGTCTGCGAGGTTTATAGTGAGCATTCAGATGAGTTGTAGCCACTCTCAGATTAAGTGTGATTACACAGTAATGGAGGCTGCATTGAGAAGCTGACTCAGTTTCACACAGATTGTGATAAAAACCATGGTGAGGTAAACTAAACTGCTGTTATATCTTTATCTCATCATGCTTATCTACACGCTGCACACTACAGCTGAACCTGCAGACACGCTCATTACTGACTTTATTTCACATCACCAAATTATTAAAACCTCATTGCCAGTGCTGATGTCTGACTGAGAAATGCTACAGGCGTCATCTTTGTTTGCTTGTATCCACCGAAGGTGGAAATAACAGTTTCTTTATTCAGACGTTAAAGGTTAGAGCTGCAAATCAAATTTTGGGTATTTCTCTGAATTCTGCACGTTTTTACAATTTCTGCTCACATGATTGACACAAACCTGGCTTTAACGGTCCAGTGAACTTTGTGCTAAAATAGGACAGAGTCTGTTTAATGAGTGTCTCTCAGCTCTGTCAGGTTGCTCTCATCCAGTCAACCTCGTCATCCAGATGAATGAACAGTGGGGCACGTACTGTATGAATGGCTGTTTTCTGCAAAGACATTTGCAGGCTGTAAGCAAAGTGAGTTACTCCTGGGTGCACGTTTGGTCATGATTTACTGAGTGGCTTTTTAGCATAATGATTAACCCATGAGTTTCATTAACTATGAATGCTGTGTAAACCAAACCGAAAGAGTTGGAACAGCTTCATATTTACACATAAA
The DNA here is from genome assembly GCF_933228915.1 of Telmatherina bonti. Classification (NCBI taxonomy): domain Eukaryota; kingdom Metazoa; phylum Chordata; class Actinopteri; order Atheriniformes; family Telmatherinidae; genus Telmatherina; species Telmatherina bonti. Next base: position 15,792,645 of record NC_136629.1, read on the forward strand.
CCGCTAGTTTATATGGTCATAATACAAGGTCAATATTTCATAGAGAGTAAGATTAGGTAATAATACAACTCTCACGAGTGTTCAACAAAAAGCAATAACAAAAACTTAGCTTGGCTTAATAATGTTAATAGGATGAGTGCTAGCTTGACCGTCAACTTAGCTAAGTCCATTTTCAAAACATTTTAAATACCAATGTTATCTTTTGTGTGATGACACAAAAAAGGTGTTTTGTGTTTGTATGTTTTGTGTTTGAGGAGTCATTTGTGCTATACGTCAGAAACTAAAACCACGCAATCCAATATGAGAATGTCACTGCAAAAAGGTTTGTAATACAGGTTTAAATTTAGCAACTTAATGTTTTCTATTATGCATTTAGTTTAGGAAACATTAGATCTGGCACAGAAATAATGCAATTCTTTGGATGCCATCCATTTCTGGATAATCTGAGATTTAAGGGAGTTTTCTCACTTCTGTGGCAGAACCATCAGGATGGAGGGAATACAGCTCCTTTGCTTTTATTGTAGTTGTACTTAGCGGGATTTAATACTAATATTCAACATAAAAAATGTCTAATTTAGATTATCCGAAAGATATAATGCTGGACTGATTCTGGATCTGTTTGGTGTTCTACCCTTAGCACTAATCAATGCCCTCTGAACCACCGTTGCTCCATCCAAATCCTTCTATTCTCTGAATATGAAAATGATCCCTCTGTTCCTGACCAGAGCCTGTCACAATGCTGGAGGTCTAGTGAGGACGACTGGAGTTTGATTTCAGACCCAATTAGTCAGGAGGTATTTGGGTGGTGATGATGATGCTGGTGGAGAGTGCATGGGACATTGGAGGGGGCTAAATTAGGTTTGCTCTTCCTGTCCAGAACAATGGCCCCACTGTGGGTCACAGCTAAGAGAAGACGAGCTTCAGCTGACTTGATGTCTGACAGGGGTTTTTTTTCCACCAAATTTGTCTGAGATGTGGTTCATCTTTTAGCTTCAAAAAGTCTGTTTTGCAGCTGATCCAATCATCTTCATAACATTAGAAAGTGACAATAAAAGACAAATGAAAAAAAATCTGCCTTTTCATATGCATTTGATTATTTAGAAACTGAATACAAAAAACATTTAATTAGCTTATTTTTCCTGGCAGTTAAATTTCCAGTTGGGCTAAACTTTAACAACTAAACTCCCCCCTGCCTGGCTGGGGTAATACATCTTTTTGATAATGTGTGTGTGTGTGTGTGTGTGTGTGTTTGTTTGTGCTGTGTGTGTGAAAGTGTTGCTGTTGAGCTGGTCTCTGTTCCCACATTTCAGCCAGTCCTCCATATCAAAGGGCCAGAAGTCGTCGCCTGCATCTGAAGCAGCTAACACCTCAGATACTTGAATCGGCTATGGCACGTCATAAAACACACACACACACACACGAAACATCTTTGGTTCAGGACTGACTGGCCTGAGGGGAATGGGAAAGATACACAGAAATAACCACACACAGTGACCTGTACGCACACACAGACATGAAGACAGCAGTGCTGCTTTTTCCACTGGCAGGGCTCTGTACTGTAAAGCTCTGCTGTGGAATAGCATGCCGAGCTATTTTGTTTCTGTTTCCCTGGCCGTCTGACAGCAGGGGCTCAGCCTACTGACCTGAGATATTACACAGGTCACTAAGTGGGGCACTGAGGTTTTATACAACATACCAGTTGTGAATGGGATTGACTGAAAACTCCTCTCTTCTAAAGGCAAGTAACCTATTTGTTGGAATGTTTGGAGAGCTCTGTTACTGGTTTATTTAATCTAAAAAGCTGATTAAGTGTTAAAACAAGTCCAACGCTGCGGTACCTGGGTTACCATTAATGTGACTGCTTCCCACTAAGGCTAACGTAAGGAACTGTTAAGTGAAAGAATTAGGGTCAGTCAAACACCATGCTGACATGTTTGGCAGATTAAGGAGGGAATGTTTGAAATGTTAAAAATAAAAACTACTGAAGTCTGAGAGCTATGAGAGGCGTCAAACTTATGAACAGAACAGAAAACTTAGTTCTCCTTTCTAGAGATGGCTGAAAAAAGCACCCAGTTATTTCATTCTTCACAAGAAGTCTTGTCCCAAAAAGCTGGTCTGTGGCAGGGTGGGCTGTGTATTTTTTGGTGACCACGTGTTTATATGATCCATGTCTTCTTTACATATTTGTATTTTCTCATTGCTTGATTTTAAGGAAATGTTTAACCTTGCTTAGTCTTTGTATTGATGGAAAAGTGGAAATCAAATCAGATCTAATTGACCTAATCAAAGTTTTATTTATAAAGCTCAGGGCACTCCCGTGGGGTTCAGCACAGCCATAGTGCTGCAGTACAGGACCCCCATATAGCACCTGGCCAAGCAGGATCACCATGGCAACAACCCTGCAGACTGAACAGGCACAATCCCCGACATGCATGATTCCCACGAGGAAAGCACCAGAGACAAAAAGTTTCAATTAAATCTGAAAACAATAAGAACAAATAGGAGGAGTTCATATAAACAAGGTACCGAGGTAAAATAAAACAATAGAAACAAAACAGACAAAGCTATAAAACTAGCTAATATTTAAAATATGCGTACGGAATAAAAACTGCACAATAAAATGCCAAGTTTATTGATGGGAGTGGAAACGTCGGCTCAACAAAACCCATCAAACTTCAAAGACCTTCATCTTCATCAAAACTAATGAAGCACGTCTTTAAATATCACCTCTGACATGAGGTGAGGTCTGCTATTTGATTTTTTTTTTCATGTCAAAGAAAGTTCTGGTGGAATCCTGATTGGATGTTTCACTCTCAAATAAAAGAGCATAGTCTTGCTACACACAACGCTAGCTAATCCTAGCTTAACCAGCAGAGGTTTTATTGGACCTTCTTTCAGTTTAACTCTTTCGACGCAGAACGTTGTCGCGCTTTGTTGGTTTTGCATGTTTCTTCTAACTGTAATCGACTAGCATTAAACGCTTTGTACCCGAGACAAACAATAGTGAATCAGATAATGCTTGTTAAATTTACGCCACCTTGTGGTGGATATAAATAATTGCTACCAGTCACATAAATATCTGATTACTTAAAGTTAAAAGACTACTTGCTAAATTGTCCCCATGAAGGATACACTGTTTTCTCTCAGATCCGACCTGGAATAGCAGCTCTTTCAATCATGATTGCTTCTAAATTTGCTTCAAATGTCCTTCCAGCTTGTAAAACATAATTTTAAAAGACTGCAAAGCTTTAAAGGAAAAAAAAAAAAAAACATTTTTCTCCAGTAAAGGCCTTTTAAACCCTTGAATGAATGAGATTTTATTAGGGTTTATTTTTCATTTGCATAAGAAGTTTAACTTTCCAGTCAAGTCTGGGTTTCATGAGTGATAACCAATTTACTATCCTATGTCCTATTCCACCGGTCATGTGCTGCATGCCTTTGCCACATTTGACACGTTTTCAGATGGACTATATATCTGGTGCAGGCTTCGGGCTCCTCTGAATGACTTGGCCGAGAAGTGAAAGCTCAGAAAGGAGACAAACACTCGCTCGCTTTTTCCTCCCAAGCTTCCAAGAGGAAACGTAGGCTATTTTACAGAAAGTGACACACTCTCCGCCTCCCTCAAATGCAGTAAACTATCTCCAAATGAGCGGTGAATAGATGGAGGACTCATTTTTACACACACACACACACACACACACACACACACACACACACACACACACACACACACACACACACACACACACACACACACACACACACACACACACACACACACACACACACACACACACACACACACGCACGCACGCACGCACGCACGCACTCTGTAATTATGTCTATTGTGTTCTCTCCCTGTTGTAGAGAAAGAAAACCTTTCCATCTTAGTCATACTGTTGGCCTCTTTCACTATCAGATATTTAGCTGACAGTTTATCTTCACCCTGTCTGGCCTTATGTACATAAACACATGCAGAACACACACACATAAGTGCAAACACACAATACGTTTAGATAAATACTGGTATCAAAACATTTCAAGGAATTTTAAATGTGTTTTCTGGGCCCTTAAATCATGATATGTGTTGTGTTCACCAAAAAAAAAAAAATCTTTCACTTATCTTTTATGAATAAATAATGAAAAAATAAAAATGCAGCCACATTTCAAAGAAATAAAAATGAGTCCACGTCTTCCGTCCCTCAACTCTGTCCTTCCATCCAACAGCTGCCCACTTTTCTGGTTTTTTTTTTCCTTGTGAACATGTTTGTGCTATCTCGTGTTGTGTTATGCGATTATATCAGTGATGAAAGACACAATAAGGGTCTCCTGGAGGGAAGCTGGAAAAGTACAGGAAGTGGATGTTGTGAGGACAGGAAGTTGGAATAAGTCTGTTTGTGACAGAGGAGGAGAAGGGAGCGTTTGAACGCTGAGGGATAAAATGTTAGCAGAATCCACCGGGTGAAACCTGCTATTAAATGCTTCTTCAGAAAACAGGCCTCAGACATTCCACAATGACACATAACCACACACACACACACACACACACACACACTTACACACACACACACGCACACAATTCTCACATCCATACTACTAAACTAGAATTAGCACCCTCCGTTCCAGGAATGCTCCCCAACCCTTAACACGAAATGATGTAATCAGCTTCTTTTAATGCTGGTGTGTGTTTGCTTGAGTGTTTTTACAAAGACGAGTTGTATTTACATTTCTCTGTTGTCTTCAGCTTGTTTGGGGAAAGAGGAAATATAACATTCATTGTGCTTTTGGTTTGTTTAGGCTGAAACCCATAACTAACCAGGTCAGCCCAGGGATGAGTGATAAAATGATTTAATTAGTCAATTAAATAAAAGAAATCCTGCTCATAACTGGACCAGCACAAAATACTGGAGATTTTTCAATGCCCCTCAGTTACACCTCTTGAATGTCTTAGTTTGAATTAAAGCTTGGACGGCTGTAAATTATTGAAAATTTAATGATTAAAAACCAGATGTAATCATGTTTTCACCCAGTGGCTAATGTGGATCATCGTCAAGATCACTTAGACGTCTTCGGACTGCCTATAAAGCCAACATTTACAAACCCAGGCTTTAGGACAGACAGTGATCTTAAACTGTAGCCAGATTATTTCAGAGATGAAGTCCATCTCTTTTCGTTTAAGGCAGCTGGTGAAGGTGAAGTCCATCATTTCAAGAAAGCTCTTTGAAACAGTCATCCATGTCTTCATTACGTCATGGTTGGATTACGGTAATGCATCTATTTAGGCATCAGCCAGTCATCTATCTCACATCTCCAGTTGCTTCGGAGTGCCTCTGCATGTGTTTTAGCTGAGCATGTATGAAGGATCATATCACCCATTTTGGCCTCGCTCCACTGGCTGCCAGTGCACTTTAGAGTTCATTATAAAATTCTTATATTTGTTTTAAAATCCTCAAATGGATGGCCCCACCTAGTACACTCCTGCTCCTACTCAGCTGCTCCTGGTTGTACCAAAATGTGAACAGAAGCTCACATGGGACAAAGCTTTTCCTTTAGCTTCTCCTACAGTGTGGAATAATCTGCTTTTGAATGTTAGAAAAGCTTCTTCATCGTTTACTTTTAAAACATTTCTTAAATCCCACATTAATTTATAATTTAATTTATAATTTATTTATTGTAGGGCTTCGTCTTTTAACTGTATTTCAGTTGTATTTTATCCTAATATAATTTGTTTTCAGTCTGATGTTTTTATGCTTTAGTTATAACAGGTTAAGCTGTGGCAGTGTGATACGTGATGTATGAAGTTGGTGTGGTAATTCCAGTTTCCATTAAGGTGATTTGTTATAATAAAAGTTTGGAATTTCTTCCAGTTTAATCTCTTTATGGGCTTCGATAGTTCATGGCGAGTTCAGCCATTACCCTTCCCATGCTCCATAGAAACTAAGGGTTCATTCACATCAGGATAGTCCACTAGACCCGGTCCGATTGGGGACTCAGCTCAGTTGTAGGGGAGTGTATCCATTCAGACAGAGGTTCATGCTGCACTTTGGTTAAACGAACCAAACTGTTACTATAATATATCCCCATTCCCACCAAAGGTGGCGCTGCACTAGAATTTAGCAAAAGAGAGGACAAGACCAGCATGAAGAAGAAAACTCGAAATGATGCTGATTAGCATTTCTGTTTGCATGCACTGAGCAGGTGTGAATCATAAATGTGTGTGTGTGTGTGTGTGTGTGTGTGTGTGTGTGTGTGTGTGTGTGTGTGTGTGTGTGTGTGTGTGTGTGAAGGAGCGTACCTGTGCCGAGCAGGTGAGCGGGGATGTTAGAGGTGAAGTCAGACGCAGAATCTCGAACTTCCTGGTCTTCATCCTGCAGCAGCATGAAAACACTCCTCCACAGTGAAGCTGTAGTGCTCAGGCCTGACACACACACACACACACACACACACACACACACACACACACACACACACACACACACACACACACACACACACACACAAACTTAATAAGCTAAAGACATTTCAGGTTCACTGTCTGAAAAAAGACAAGATTTCAACGCTTTGACACACACTCACCCAGTGGTAGTTGAGGGTTAGTTAGTAGGGTGGAGGTGCAGTTAACCAGCACCTTGGCAGCCATCAGCTTCACCTCAACAGGCTGCTCCACAGCACAGAACGAGCACACCAGCGCCCCCCATTGATCCAAATCAGCCACTGCACTGATGTTCTGCAATAATTACAGAAATATTTTCAGGTATTTTTATTGATTTACTGCCTTTTATAACCAAAGACGACAACACATGTCTGCTGTAGTAGCTGTTTATAAGAGCATTAAGGTTTGGACAGAATTTTTTTTTTTTTTTTTTACATGGATATTATTAATGTTTTCATTATTTTACAGTAAAATTGATACCTGGAAGAGAAAATCTATATACAAATAGATGAAAAAAGATGAGAGGTGTTTCCAAGTACTAAATGGAGTTTATGAATGTTTCCATTAAACAGTGTTTCAAGCAGGATCTATGAGGCCTGGCAGAGTTTATCAAAATGCCCGATGATGCTTCAAATTCAGCTGCAAACAGCAGCTGTGAACGTCGCGCAGAGCAACGTTTAAAGATGCAACTAGATCAGGATTAGGAAGAAGAAAATGAGATATTGCTGCTCAGATTTGAATTGTTTCCTCTTGAATTTAACAGATCAAACCAGACCGAGTCTTCAGCTAAATTACAATACAGTAAATCTGAAATGATTTTCTTCTAAAACAAAGATGGCCCAAAGAGTAGTGTCCAGCTTCGGTCCACAATGTTGAAAACAACAGATACAGCCAGAAACTGTAGTGTCATGGTGAGCGGAAGTTTAGTCGCCACATTAAAACAGGAATCAAATCAGCCTTTACCGCCTGAAGAATGTAGGTCGAATAAAAGGAGTAATGATCTAGAAAAGCTTCTTCATCATCTCTTTTCAGTGGATTTGACTGCTATAATGAAGCATTTGCAGGTCCCTGTGGGGAAAAAGGAACGCTGCTCTGGTCCTCACAAACACCAGAAAAAGGACCATATCCCTGGTTCCCAGAGCCCAGCAGTGGCTTCCTGGGTGGCAAAAAACTCAAATGTTGCTACTGGTGTATGAGACATGAGACTTCTAAGATCATCTGGCTCAGGCTTGTTTTATATCCTGAGAGGTAAAACTAAGCATTTATTTATTCTGCTCCTTACAGACCGTTCTCACATGTGGCGTGTATGGTAGCAAAAAGCTAGCTGCCGTTACTGAGCGACTGTTAAACTTCTTTTAACTGTTTCTTATAAAGGATGGACCAGTCCAGCACATATGTGGCCAGGTTAGACAGTCATATAAAAAAAAAAAAGCATGCTTGTTGGTGCTCAAGACTTGTATAATTTTCCAAAATCCTAGTAAAACTGCCAACTGGGGGAAACTATTAGCCTGATTCAGTTTCTTCCCAGCTGAAGTAAAATGATTTCAGTAACTTTAAAGTGTTAAAAGTGACACACTCATTTACTGTCATGAAACTGAGCAGTTAAACTTGACTAGTTTGGGAAGCGCTGCTCTCTAAGTCGAACTGAAGCGTCCTTCCAGGATGAGCGTTTACCAGAGGGTCGGAGATGACCAGTTGAACCACCAGCTGGGAGAGCAGCGTCAGGGCAGCACAGTGGAGCTCCACGCTGAAAGAAAAAGAAAAATCAAACACTTTGTGTGTGAAATGAACCTCCTCAGAGGCTAATCAATGATTTAAAGCCATTTATTGGTAAAGAAAATGGGAGTGGCTGTTTTCAAATGGACATTATTCCCTTTATAATATTTCTGATCAGCAGATTTAACCTTTTTTTTTTTTTTTTTAAACCATCTAAAAAAACACAAACTGTTCCTCGGCTTGTTCTGAGGAAACCACATCAGACGCTTCACCACCGTCCTCTGCTCTCATAACTCCACTGTGCAGACTTACAGTCCACAATAGAAGTGTGCTGGTACTCACCACTACATTATGGGCCACAATAGCCTTAACGCCATTCAATCACTCAGCAGACAAGGGCGGCCAGCAACCCAATACCAAACCCTCCCTGGCTCTAATCATAACCCTGGGGCCGCACCGAAGGGGAAAGTGGACAAGAAACCGTGGCCAGGAACAGGCTCACAGGGCTTAAAGCCTTTTGTAATCCAATCCTTATTCACGCCTGTATTCTCTTCTCAGGGGTGAGAAAAGTACAGCAGCGGCTTGTCAAGGAAGGCGCGTTTCTGCCAATGCATGTCAAAGAGCTCACTGTACAGGCACACACACAGATATACTAGAACAGCATGTGCCAAAGGAGTTTGTGGTAAAAGAGAGAAGCCGTATGACTCATGAGTCTTTCATAAACTCTGACAATAACACTGCTTTCGGCCCGGCAGGTGTGAATAATCTAATGGAGGGGAATTAATGGTGCGAATGGAAGCCTAAGAGCACAGATATCTGATTTCAGCCACATAAACGCTTCCATTCCTTCTGGTTTATGTTCAAACAGACGCGGGAAGCAAAACACAGCTGTAATGCACACGTAAGCATGCAAACAGCTCGCAGAGAGAAGAAAGAGGATGAGTCGAAGAGTGGCCAGGTGCAGGCAGCGACCCAGTGTGTCCCCACCACATGGATTCTGACTCTGAAAGGAGTCTAAGCGGCCAGCAAACAGCAGCGTGAAGACTCTTCAGCGTGACGCCAGAAAACAAAAACTGAGCTATGGAGGAGGAGCAGGAGGATTGTGTGGTGCATCCATCTCCTCCATCCATCACTGCCTTTAAGCTTCCCGGGTTGCCATGAGACTGTCTCATCCTTTGTCTCATAGATCATCATCAGTACAATGAATTATTTAGGAGTTAACAGTTTTGAGAAATGAGTAAAGTGAAAAAAAACTGGAGTAAAATGTGAATAAATATTTTTTACTTAGATAAATGTGATCAACCATATAAAAACGTTGATGGAAACTGCTGGGAAAAAATGAAACATATAACAATCTTTTAACTTCGCAAACAGACAAACATAAACACTGGGAGGACATTCGACTTCTAAAAATATTTATTTCAGAAAAGGCACCAATATTTATGTGGAAAACAGCATCTTTAGTGTTTCCCATTTAGCAGAAGTAAATCAGTCTGCGAAACAAGCTTGTTCTTTATGCAAAATAGACAAATCTGCAAGATTTTTTTGTACATTTATCTATGTTTGGGCTTGAACTTGTTTCCACATCAACTAACAGGTTATACAATGTATTTTTCCCTCTATTACCAGGTTGAAAGACTTCTAAAAAGCTCTAAAAACCTTTGACAGCTCCCTCAGTGTGGTTGTGGTGATAACAGAAGTTTCAGATCCTCTGATTTGGATCCTTGTTAGTTTGCTTGGAAAACCCGTTTTGTGTTGGGAGGTGTGAATGTGAAGTCAAACTCTGATGCAGAAGAAGAAATTAACTCCAAAAACTTTGGTCTCAGTTGACTTCAAGTGAACCAAATTGCAGGCAGTGGATGACAACACGAAGCACATTATGAGGTAATGCAACCAAAACCAGGAGGATCATCTTGTGGTCAGACATGGAAGGGCGCAGTAGAAGTTCCTAAAGAAATGCCGTCATCCCAAAACCATTCGTATCTGAAGCAGCTCTACATGTTGTTTTTGTATGGTGGAAGCAAAGCTTGTCCTGTATTACCCAGTAGTTGGGTTAGTATGGGTCAGGGGTTGAGTGTCACAGTCCTGCAAATGTTAGGGGTTTCCCTGTTGCAACACACCTGATTCAAATTAACGGCTAATTAGCAGACTTGTGTAGAGTTTGATGTTAAGGTCTGAACAAGTCTGCTAAGGTCTGACAAGTGCCAGATGTGTTGGAGCAGAGAAACTCCTAACATTTACAGGACTGCGGAACTCGAGGTCCGCTTTGTTTGACTGGTGTATAAAAGCAAACTTGGATTGGAAGAGTGAACTGAACCCAGTCCCCAATCACACCCAGTCTAGCAGACGACCAGGTGTGAATGATTCTGATGCTACATCTGATCAACATGTAGTCGCCAGTGAAAGTATTTAACCCCCACGACACTGGATTCCCCTTAAAAACAGGCAACTTCAGGTAAGCAGCCTGCTTTTTTCTTGTGATGGACCAACAAACTAAACACCTCTTAGCTCTTTACTCTCCATGAGTACATGAATGACCTCAGTAGGTATCCCTGGTGTTGGTCATGGTGCTTTCTACCCTCTGGAGGGTTTTCTTCTTGTTAAATGGAACCATCTTCCTCTCCACTGCCTCCTTGCTCAGGGTGGGGGACCAAATTGAAGAAAAAAGCTCATGTAATCTGTTGGTTTCCTTAGCGATGTAATTACAAACAGTTTTATATGAACTCAGTTAATATAAACTGGACTAATGTGCATCATATGGATTGTAATTAGATTACAGTGAACTGGACTGTCTCTATGTTGATGCGAAACAAAACAGCTCAGCTTCATTGAATTCTTCATTTCTGATGTAGCCACAAACAAACAAACAAACAAACAGAAACAATCCATGTGGTTTTACTGACCAGTGTGCAGAGTTCTGAGTCAGAGTGAGGAGGTGCAGCAGGACCTCCTCCTGGGACAAAACCTTTGCAGCATCCCTCCATCGCAGCTCACTGCTGGAGCTCAATGCACTTAACACCTGCAGGAGCTGGGAGAGGGAAAGTGAAAGCTAGTGAGCAGGTGCTAGACTGATGCAGTCACCTCCATCACACACACACACACACACACACACACACACACTCTCTGACACTCGGCTGAGGGAAGCTGCTGAGCCCCATCCATCAACACAGCTTTGGTGTCCTCTCTGCAGCGTGGCTGGCAAGTTGCCCTGAGGGTATTTTTACCCCACCGGTCACATCCTTAATACACACACACACCCTAACTACAGTTACGCAGCTGCCTCGCTCCCGCCTTCTCACAAACACACACACTAGCACGTGCATGCACTCAAAGATGAGCAGAACTGCTGGCATCCTGAGGCTTTTCTCTCATCTCCATCATTGTTCCTCGTGCCCGCTCGTTTCATCCATTCAGCCAAACCGCCTGTTTCCTTTGCCCGGTCATTTCAGAGCAGGAGGCAGTGTGTGGAGGGAGAGAGCTGTTTTTCCCCCCGTCAGGGACCCCTGTTAAATATCACACATGGAGCCGAGAACACATGTTGACGTTCCTCCTGCATATCTCACTGATTATTTTTTCTTTCAAGGCTCCAACTTGTTATTAGAGCTTTAAAATAAAACTTGCTTGATAGGATCTGTGGGTGGAGTGAAGAGCGAGCGGGTGCATGCTGCGCCTGTGTGTAAACGTGTGCGGCTGCATATTTGTGTATGCAGGTAGTGAAAAAAGCAGCGGATATGCCTGCGAAGCTTCTGCTGTTTCGGCCGACTCTGGACTCAGTTCAAGGGTTTAAATGAAAATAACGACCTATTCAGATCAATTTTCCCCACACAATTCCGATTGAAATCTCTTCAAGGTCAACCAAACCCCAAACTAAAGGTCAGTGAATAGGAAAACATTTCTCTAGAGATGCTCTACTGGGTTAAGGACCAGAATCTTGCTGGGCCGCTCCAGCGCCGTTTCAAAATGTCACCCCTATGTTTCCTTTCCAGCATGCTATCCGTTGTTGTCATGATCAAAAGTAAAGCTCATTGTCTGCATGCCTCTCCACGCATCTTTCCTTTGGTTGGAACTAGATTCACAGCCAGTGTTGGAGAAAAACTTGCCCACAGAATGATGCTGAGATCGCTGCGTTTGGAAGTAAGAATGGTATTGATAAGGTGATGGCTATGTTCAGCGTCACATCGCTTCAATGCATCATAACTTCTTAGTTCCTATGGTCTGGGAATGATTCAGGTGCCTTTAGTATAGATATGGGTTCAGGTGTAAACCAGAAAAGTGATCAAGATAAATCAGATCAGTGGAAAACAATGACAGATTTGCTAATATCACAAATTCTGCCACAATCTGATTTGATTCAGGATTGAGTGATCAATCCAGCATATAGCTCTGTGACATGGTGCATCATCCTGCTGGAGATATCCATCAGAAGATGCTACATTGTGCTGATAAAGGGATGAGTGTTTAAACCATGCTATGCAGAGAAAATATCCACAATACCATTACAGCACCATCAGCGTGACGCGTTGATACAAGGCAGGATGGATCCAGGCTCACATGATGTTCATGATGTGCAACATTTTTCCATCTTCTATTGCTGAGTCTGTACAAAGTTACTTTTCTAACATCTCCAACTAGTCTGTTGTGCATTTTCCTCTCCTCCAGCTGCTTTAGTGTCCTATGCAAGCTTGTCTGACACCACTACGCTACATTTGAAACAACAGAGATGAAATGAAAGAGATGGACATGGTCAGCAACAACACTGAGGTAGGCTGTGGCGGTTAAACCATGCCATGTTGGTACTAATGGCTCCAAAGGGGAGTTTCCCACAGATATTTCCAAGAACTTTTATGAGCTGGAATTTATTTACCAGGGTGAAATAATCCCTGCTAATCTGTGGGGTTTGCATTTCTGCTAGGGCTGTGACGATATGCTTTTGTCCCGATTCGATTCGATTCCAATTTTTTGGGAGCAGAATTGATTTAAATTGCGATTCTCACAATTCTTCGATATTGCTGATTTTTGTAGATTAAAAACAAACAAAAAATGTATAAACTTTTTCTTTTCCTCGTCATTTTTCTTGATTTCAATTAGGACAACACAGTAGCCAGATCATCATTTTGCTGCTATAATGCCCAAGAAGAAAAATAAAAGATCAATAAAACAATAAAAATTACAAAAATTTTTATAACGGATTATTTGTATTTATTTGGAGAAAAAAAATGGATTTTTAAACAAAAAAAATATTTTGAAATTGTGAAGCAAAAGATCCCAATTTTCGATTTTTTGATTCGATTTTCCCACCCTTAATCTCCGCTGCATCACAAAGTTGCAGAAAATGTATTCTATGGCGGATAACACTTGTTGCCATGGCAGTTGTAACTAATTCAGTTGTTATGGTCTTTTAGCTTCTTTAATTTCTTTTTCAGTTTATTTAACTTTCCCTGAAGTCACTATTGTCTCCCCGCTTGTCGACTAATTTTGCCAACTTAATGTCATGCTGAATGTCTTCATGATCAAATTTACACTGAAAAGAACCAGAACTTTGTCATCTATCTACTTTCCTTAGCTCCATTTATAAAAAATGATCAAAATACGGAGTCAAGACGTTCAAAGTAAAATAAACATGCTTACATGTAAGGTGGAAAGCTGCAGGTATGATCCACAAATCAGAGATTTTCAGCCTCTCAACAATTCTGGGGAACCATCGACTTATTCAGGAATAGTTTGGGGTTGAAGGAAAGTTTTAGGCTGCGTACTGTTGGTGGAAATGTGTCCAGGTTTGTTAAAAAAAAAAAAAAAATAAATAAAAATAAAAAAAAAAGTTGTTTAGGTGGAAACAGGATCCTCAAAAGTAACTCATAACAGTCTAAACACTAGATAAAAATCAAGATAGATCCATACTATCATGTTGTTTCCACCAGTTGTGTGTGTTCAGAGAGGGTATTCTACATTAACTTGATTGGAACCAGTGTTTATTTAACTTCCTGTTGTTTTTCCATCATCTTCAACCAGTCTGACCATTCTTCTATGATCGAACAGCAATGCTACATTCAGTCACTTACATCACCTTTCTTCCTCATCCTCATGCTCAGATTCAACTTTAGCAAGTTGTTGTGCACATGTCTAAATGACTATATGTAGTGAGTTGCTGCCATGTGATTGGCTGATTAGATTTTTGTGTTAACAAGCAACCAAACAGGTGGACTTAAAGTGGCCGATGAGTGTAGATCCATGCATTTTATACTGATAGTGATAAGTTTCCCTTTGGAAGAGTTTATCATTTAGACCAAAGACCTCTGGATATTATTCATTGGGATTTCTTGATTTGATGTTTATCTGTCTGACTGTGACACATCGACCCCGATTCCTCAATCTGCCAGTCAGACTGAAGCAGACTGGTGTTGGTTCATAACTTCCTCCATTTTCATTTCTAATATTTGGGTTTCCCTTCACTAGCAAAGCAAATCCGTACAAAACCATTTGCTCTTTTCAGGTCATGACAGTGTTATTACTCATCTGGTCAAACCTCCTCTCCTCCTACATCACTACAGAAACACTAAGCAGCACAACGATGGTATGTGTGTTCCTCCCCGGCTATCTGCAAGTTATTTAACTACTGGCACAGACCCAGCTGGTCCGACCATCTCCGCTGCTCCTGACTTTTACGACTCGTCTTAATGAGCTCCCGTCTTCCAACACACTCCGTGGCCCACATGCTCAAACATACACAGTCACAGGAAAACATGCCTGCTCAGGCGTACAGACTTTCATAGCTGTAACATGCAAATAAACAGTGACACCCACCCTGCATGACCAGGCGCACACACACAAACAGAAAGATTTCATGGCACACTATGAAATCTTTTAGGAGAGATTTTCAACAAAAAGCTTGTTTTTTTTAAGACTTTTTACTTTAACCAAAATGAGCTGATGATCTAAATGTTCCTGATTGTTATATACAGAATACAGAGAAGATGACAAGTCAGGCTTAGAAGATATTCCTGGGCAGAACAGTCCTTGGTCCACACCTCTACCCGATGCCTGAGGGCGAGCCATGGCAACCGGCCCGATGGCTTGGCATGTCCTTGGCACATGGGAGGCTCCTTTTAATGGGGCCGATACATTAAACATTAACGGCTGGTCTGTAAAGCCAAGCCTGGAGAGGAATGCAGCTCTAAACACACACACACACTTGAATGAAGAAATTTAAATCCCAACCAGTATGAGGTGCACATCTGACCCATAGCAGCGCTGTGTCATGTCAGCTTTGGAGGGGAAACAGAAAGGGTGAAAAGGCTCGTCCCAAACAGGAAAACGGTGGAATTTTTCTCTCGGAAACTGAACTGAGTGAGTAGGGAAGTCGGCTCAGACAGTGTGTTTGGCGTTATGGGTGACTAGCATGTCGTGCAAACATCTGTAAGCAAATATCTCCCTGGTTTACCCCCAAACCCTCGAACAAGACTGCACAGAGGGACATACAGTGGATCACACACACACACACACACCTAAAAACAACCAGACACTAAAGGGCCTCAAACAAACACACAACAAACAAGTGCACCTCATACAACACCTATGTGTGAATTTGTGTGTGTATGTGTGTGTGTGTGTGTGTGTGGTCTTACCTTGGCCAGACACTGGGGGTGTGTCTCATGAAGAGCCAGGCTGGTCAGGTTAGACAGGGTGGTCTCCTCCAGCCACTCTGGCCTCCTCTCCTCTTCACCTTCCTCATCCTTCAGCCTCCTCAGGATGCCCTCCACTGCCAGCTCTCTCACCTCGTAGCGTGGGCAGTGCAGCAGACCATCCAGCAGTCGGCTCGTCAGCTGAGGGCCTCCCCACCGTTCTGGGACCTCCACGCTGGCAGTGAGAGCCACCTGGGCCAGGCTGAGCAGGTACTGAACGCTGCCTGGCTCAAAGGCAGCAGAGGAAGACTCAGACGTGATCAGTTCCGAGGCCATCAGGACCAAAAGGGTCTCCTGGCGGAGAGTGCTGACCTCCGATTCTGGAAAGAAAACAATTTCATTCCAGTAACAAATGTGTCAGACGATTCTGAAAGGTTATTTTTTGAGATTGCGATGAAAATACATGATCATCACCTGGGTTAAAAAGTTGCCCACACACATTTTCAGTCACTGAAATGGGTGTGTGCTGACAAGCATGGATCAACTTGCCTGTGCATGTGAAATTATGAGACTCCAGTTTTACACAGGTAATAAGCATCACACACAAGGTAAACAATGACTACACAATAATAATGACGGATAATAACAATAATTGATAATAATTGATAATAATAATAAATACAGAGTTGGAAGTCAAATCCTTCAACAGTTTTTATGAACAAAATAAGAACGTGAATTAAAGTGGCTGAAACAAGTTTATTTTATAAAATGACTATTCTGTACCCTGGAGACATGATTTTGGAAGCATTTCGAGAGAAGGAGGGAAAAAACCCAGCTGTGGCTTCGGATGGCAGGATGGGCTGATCCTTATCCACAGTCTCTCTCTACTCTTATCTTCAAACTCAATACTGTTCTTTAGCAGCATATTAATAAACATTTGGTGTCCCACGTAACTATATAAAATAGTTCTGTCATATAAAGAATTTAACAACAATGGGTATATATATAATACACACAACTACCAGGTTTTCTGACCTTTAACCCTTACATTTAAACTACAAAACAAACCTGCTGAGTAAAATAATAAAAGAAAAAAAAAACAAAAAACAATGAGCTGATTCCACGAATAAGAATCCCTGAAATAAATACCTTTAATTTATCATTCAATTTTCTTGGGTACAAACCTGCCATCAATTAAAGAAACTCTGATTAACTACATCAAACATCAAATAAAGTTCATTCGGGACATTTATTCAGAGTTTACAGAGCTTTCTAAGTACCAAAGGGATCTCACTTTTGGAAGGTGTGAGGAGAAGTGCCAAAAACATTTCTACATCATTGGATTTACCATGAAACAGTAAACACAGTCATAAAGTAACCAAAACTTACAGTGAGGCCTCGTTCCATCACTGCGGCCCTAGACTGCAGAGCAGCCTACCAGACAACCTCATGGCTGCAGAGTCTGGGGATGTTTTTAAAAAGAGGCCAAGACCTACCTGTTTAGCTTCGCTTTCCAGTTAATTTTTTTATATATATATTTTTTGTTTTAGTATTTATTTGTATTTGATTTTATTGCATAACAAATTCCTTAATGGTATTCTTACACTATTTCTCTTTTGCTCCTGTGGTGATGCCCTCTGTGGCAGTGGGTGGGCCTCCTCCTGGTGTAAGATATTGTTTCCTCCCAGCAGTGTCAAGCAAGATGTTTATTTATATTAATGATTTTATACCTACATTCAGTTAAGAGACAGTGTTGCTGGTGCAAAAAGTGCTTTATAAATAAAGTTTGACTTGATTTGATAAAGTAGCAAAATATAAGAAAACCGTTACACTGCAAAGAAATGGTGAAAAGACAAGCTGAAAACTGGTCAAGGACCATCAGCAACACTGAAGGAGCTGCAGAGGGTTTGGATACATACTGGTTGTGCGCTCCATGTGACAACAATCCACTGTACGATCTGTGGGATAACTGAAAGCGGAAATGTCCTCACAATCTACCAAATTCTAAGCAAGTTTGTAAGAAAAAGAAGGTAAATACTCCAGTTGAAATACTCCATACTGGCAATAAGACTGAATACTGGGATTAAATCAAAAGTTAGTTTAACAAAGAATTAGTTTCAGGGTGTTTACACCAGTGCAAACAGCTTATTGTAGTTTGTGATTATTTTTTTCTTATATCTTGTCCTCCCTAGTTTTGTTTTCTAGCCACTGCATGTGCCATTTAAAATGATACTTATACTCCAAAAGCTATAAAAGTACATAGCTAACACATGTGATAAGGGCTTTCACTACTCTTACAACAGTGTCCAAAGATGAAATGTTTGAACTTTTCCCTAAATTATCAAGAATCCCACTAGTTAAAATATTCCCCTTGGTTTTATTTCCTTTGCTGCATCCAGCCTAAGCTTCCTACAAGCGAAACAAACACACAGACACACCCTTCTGTGAAGCGAACAGATGCAAACAACAGACCAGACTGAAGAGACCAGTGTCTTCTGTTCCTTTCTATTTTCACTTTTATAGGAAAGGCTGCGTCAGTGTCTGTTTGGAAATGCCCAGAGCTGTGCCAGCCCAGCCACCTGTGAACGAACATACTCTGGGAGTGATGGACACAAATAAACACAGATGTGCACGTACAAACACACACACACACACACACACACTCACATGTACTTCCACTCAGTATAATCAAGAGGCAGGGATAGTATAAAGTAACTCAATCCCGCTCTAAAACAGTTCTCCCTCCTATGGTACTTCTCCAAAACTACACACAAACCTGTCTTTGACAGCCAAGTCAATTAGTTTAACACACACACACACATCATATATATATATATATATATATATATATATATATATATATATATATATATATATATATATATATATATATATATATATATATATATGTAGACAGAAAGCTTATGAAACCCAGTGCAACTTTATCTGGCCATGCAGTGCCACTCAAAATGTAGCCTGACAAAAGAGCGGGAAATGCTGCATTCCTCCAGAGATGGGCTGGGTAACTGTGGAGACAGGGCAGGTTACTATGGAACCTGATCCTCAAAGGGGGGTCTGGGGCCAAATAAGCATAGCCTAATGGTTATAATGGGGGTTAAGGGCACAGTAATGACACCGATGATGAAGGGATGAAAGAGAGGAACATGGCTGAGAAAGAATGGGAGTGTGTCAAAGAGAGAACAGCTGTCCATCACAGATAAACATGGTGGGTGTGTGAGCTCAGCACATCCTGAAAAATCAACCACTGTGCCGCAATTCTAATTTATAAAAGGAGTCGTGTAAACAAAACGAAGAAATGTGATTTTAATCCAAACACTCATGACAGAACGGAAGAAAGAAAGGCAAAAACTGTGGAAAAGAAGGAAAAAAGCAGAGTGAAGTATGAAAGGATAGAAAAATAAAGAGAGAAAACACCATTAGTCAGGATGCAAAGCTGTGTTTTATGGTTGTATTTATTAAACTGAAATGGAGGAGGAGGGAGGAGTAACCGAGCATTCCCTCAGCAAATGAAAGGCGTTCCTGTCAGGCCATTTCATAAATAGCCATTGTTCTCCCACAGCTGTGTCTATTTAAATCTGTGTCTACAGGTGCAAACTGCAGCTGGTTTGAACCCAAACGCCATAAATTGTGATCATTATTTAATATTTTTAGTATAAGCTCCAGAATCCCGTGTTATTAAATGTTTTGTAGGAGAAATTTTCAGCAGAGAACTCAGGAATGGTAATAGTTTGTAAAGTGTTAACACTCACACATTCAGTCTAAGTCATGTTAGCCGTGTGATAGCAGCACTGTTAGCTGCTTTTCTGTGTCTGTGATTCAGACTGAAGCCTCTCAACAGCTGCTTGACAGTTTTACACCATCACATTCTCCAAAGGATGAATTACAACAGTTTGGTCAAAACCTGAGTTTTTCTGCTTTTTTTTTTATTTTTGGAAATAATGCAATAATGATGTGAAAGTTAGTATAGTTGCCTGGAAAGAGTCCCAACTCTTTATCTTATAGGTTTAAGTTATCAAACAAACCACAGTTTACTTCTTAGGGTTGCACCAGAGTTTGAATGAGTGTTAGCATTGCTCCAAACGAACCGCTACGTCGCCTCATGCATGCTCGGAATCAAGATTTAATGCAATCTCTATCTTTAGTGTCTATATTTATTGAATCTATGGAAGCAGACCAGGGTTTGTTTAAACCAGACCAAATGGTACCAGTGTGAATGTGCCCTTGCTCTACATTTTTTCCATCATCAACCTAAAACCATTTTCTTTCACCAACAGAGTAAAAAGTTTAAATGCATCTCATACTGAAGTGTCCAGATGATATACTTTATATATTAGTATGAGTTGTATGAACATTTCATGGCAATTTTTATTCATAAAAGTGCACTGAGTGGCCTCAGAGAACTACTAGGTGTTGCAGTGAAGGTGCAAACAGATTCCAAAACACAGTCAAAACTAATAGTGAAACCTAATTTAAAGCCTCATTAATTCTCACAGCTAGATAAAAACTAATCTAAACAACTCAGATTGTTTTCCCTTTCCTTGTTGGAGTCATTTGAACAGAAAAAAGTTTGTTATAGATTTGATTTACAGACTAACTGCTGAAAACATGGAAAAATGAGGCAATTAGAAGCAGAGAGGCTGTGCAATATGTTAATACAGTATTAACTCATAGGTTGCCAAAAACATCTTTTGAAGTTTCTGTATAAAGTAGATTTGGCCAGGTATGTTCAACAAAACATTCCCAAAATGTGCTCAGAGTGCGCACTTCAGAGACGTTCCAATAACCCGGCTAAATCAGCCCTCCACGTCTACAACAAGCTGGGGTCCTCATAGCTGAACCAAAACGCCGGTAACATGGGACTCCCTGCAATAGCTAGCTGCCAATGAGTTAAGCTTGAAAATGTTTGGCTTAACTAAGTTTATATAAAGAGTAACTGCTTTAGTTAAAAATACTCCCATCATATTCATCATAATTACTTAATGGACTGCACATTTTGAGTGGTATTCCAGTTAGCTAATCAATTAAAGTCCATTCTAGTTAATGCTCTGATTTTGGTGCTCCTTCTGGGGACTCCCTTGTTCTGCAGGGGGACTTCAATGCTCACGTGGGCAATGACAGTGAAACCTGGAGGGGAGTGATTGGGAGCCATGGTCCCTCCCCTCTGGACCCCCTCTGGACCTCCTCTGAATGGTGTTTTGTTGTTGGACTTCTGTGCTCATCATGGATTGTCCATAACAAACACCATGTTCAAACGTAACAGTCTCCATATGTGGTAAAGAGGGTGGTGGAGCTGTCAACTGATTACCACTTGGTGGTGAGATGGCTCGGATGGTGGGGGAGGAAGCTGGTCAGATCTGGCAGGCCCAAACGTGTTGTGAGGGTCTGGCTGAGTCCCCTGTCAGAGTGAGCTTCAACTCCCACCTTCAGCAGAGCTTCAACAATGTCCCGAGTGAGGCGTGGGACATTGAGAACGAGTGGGCTGTATTTCGTGCCTCTATTGCTGAGGCAGCCAGCCGGAGCTGTGGCTGTAAGGTCGTTGGTGCCTGTCGTGGCGGTAATCCCAGGACTCGTTGGTGGACACCAGCAGTGAGGGATGCCGTCAAACTGAAGGAGGAGTCCTATCGGGCCTTCTTGGCCTGTGGGAGTCAGCTGATGGGTACCGACAGGCTAAGCGGCATGCAGCTTCGGCTGTCGCCAAGGCAAAAACTCGGGCATGGGAGGAGTTTGGCGAGGCAATGGAGAAAGACTTCTGAACGGCTTTGAGGCAATTCTGGTCCACCATCTGGCAGCTCAGGAGGGGGAAGCAGTGCTCCATCAATACTGTGTACAGTGGAGGTGGGGAGCTGCTGACCTCAACTTGGGACGTTGTGGGTCGGTGGAAGGAATACTTGAAGACCTCCTCAGTCCTACCAACACGTCTTCCGGTGAGGAAGCAGAGCTGGGGGACTCAGGGGTGGACTCTCCTATCTCTGGGGCTGAACTTGCTGAGGTGGTTAAAAAGCCTATTGGTGGCAAGACCCTGCAGGTGGAAGAGATCCACCCAGAGTTCCTTAGGGATCTGGATGATGTGGGGCTGTCCTGGCTGACACGCCTCTGCAGCATTGCGTGGACATCGGGGACAGTGCCTCTGGACTGGCAGACTGGGGTGGTAGTCCTCCTTTTTAGGAAGGGGATCGGAGGGTGTGTTCCAATTACAGGGGAATCACACTCCTCAGCCTCCCTGGTAAGGTCTATTCAGGGGTCCTGGAGAGGAGGGTCTGTCGGATAGTCTAATGTCAGATTGAGGAGGAGCAGTGTGGTTTTTGTCCTGGTCGCACAGGACAGGTCGCACCCCGTTGTATGAGCTGTCCAAGGGGCTCAGGGTAGAGCCGTTGCTCCTCCGCATCGAGAGGAGCCAGTTGAGGTGGATCGGGCATCTGGTCAGGATGCCTCCTGGACGCCTCCCTGGTGAGGTGTTCTGGGCATGTACCTCTGGGAGGAGACCCTGGGGAAGACCCAGGACACGCTGGAGGGATTATATCTCTCGGCTGGCCTGGGAATGCCTTGGGAGTTGGCAAATGTGGCTGGGGCGAGTGAAGTCTGGGCTTCCCTGCTTAGGCTGCTGCCCCCAGGACCCGACCCTGGATAAGTGGCAGAAAATGGATGGATGAATGGCTCAGATTTTGTGTGTCTAAAAAACACTATGCGTTAACTTTCCTTTAATTAACTTCCCAAATTAAATTTCCACTTGTGCTTAAAAAGCTTGCCAAATGGATGATATTCGCATCACATGTATTTCTATTTTTAGCACAATGCTAACAGTAAGCCAGAGGTAAATACTTGTGAAGAGTACCTGCTGACCCTCAGCTTTAGCACCATCATTTAAGCTTCAGGCACCACTGAGTGCATCCTGGCTGCAGACTGAGTTGAAGATTTACAGATTAGTTTTGGAAGTTGGCTTAGAACAGTAACCCAATATCCCTGTTAATCAATGCTAGGGGTAGTGAGCTTTGTGTGAGCCTGATGGAAACTTTGTTTAAGCTTCACACAGAGAAAGAGAGAGAGAGAGAGAGAGAGAGAAAGAGAGAGAAAGAGAGAGAGAGAGAGAAGGAGGGAGCTGGTTCACGGGAAAACAGAAACCATCACAGTCCTCCTCTAAGCAGGAACACCCAAACAGTTGCACTCCCTTTCTGGAATCTGACCACGAAAACATTTAAGAATACAGAGAATTCAGTAAAACCAAACATCTATCAGACTCTGTGGTTATGCTGATTTTCCCCATGCATCTGTCTTGTTTTACTAAGTGAAACATAAGCCTTAAAAGAGCCACCCTTTAACCTGCTGGTATTAGTATTCCTGTTCAGACATGGTCCAAACCTTGGCAGTCTGTAAAAAGCAACAAACAGCCTAATTACACGTGTATACCTTAAAACTATTTCCCATAAAGCAATCCATTAGAGAACTAGATTCACATGATTGTGGTTGTGATTTCTGTCTTTCTTGTGTTCATGTGTGAGCAGTGAGGTGTGTGTGTGTGTGTGTGTGTGTGTGTGTGTGATGGCCTGCACTGCACAGGCCAAATGTTTAAACTAGATGTAACCACAGCATCTGGTTTAAATAAACCTAAGCCAACCTCTCTGTGGTTTGGGGAAGGATGGTACCGATCGTCAGCTGACTTCGGATGGAGGTCAGCGCTATTTGAACTCCCAACACAATTTAAAGGTTGCTTTTTAAACGTGTCACTGGAAAAACGGATTGAGGCCGTTATGCAATGCTTCAACACATATGAAGAAGGTATGTGTGTGAAATAAATTAAATGCGGCGGCACATAACTAAAAAGAGGAATAAAGTGTCTTTATTAGCACAGCCCACAGCCACTAAAAGCTGAGGCGCTTTGCTGTGTCAGGCTGGAGATTGAGAAAGACGCTTGCACGTGCTCTCACGAACACAGCTGGATTTTACATCAGCTTCCACCGTCATTACCCAAACTGTGAAAAACAAATGCCAGACGCTACTTGTGTGTGTGTGTGTGTGTGTGTGTGTGTGTGTGTGTCTGATGGATGTGAGGGAACTGAACCTCTGCTGCGTGTGACTTATCACTAAAAGCTTCAACTACTGGTACTGCATTTTTCTGTTTATGGCTTGAAAATGGAGGGGAACAAAATGTTGAGTCATGGTGAGATTTATAAAATTTAGAGGTAATTTTATTACTGTAAATGGATAAAACTTAATATTTAACCTTTTAAAACCTGAGGTTCAACAATTTGGTGGTGCAGATGATGACCTTGTCTGAACAACATGAACTAAAAGCTCTTGAGTTTTATTCCCGATTACTTTATTTTGCAGAAAAAAAAGTTGCGTTACACTGAGCACCGTGTCTTTGGTTGCTTTTTTAGTTTTCCTTCAATGACATTTTTATTGAGTTTTAGGACTTAGATCTTCAAGCAGACATTAAAAGTAAGAATAAATACATACAATTACAGCTCAGAAAAAAAACAAATGAAAAAAATCTTACAAAATCAAATAAAAAGCTAATCTAAACAAGACTGATTCTGCTTCTGATTGTACAGATTGGACATCTGTGCTGGTGTTTATGGTCACAAAATAAAAGAAGGTGGATTTAGAGAAATACATTTGTGCAAACATATGCAGGTCCACACATGAATAAATTGTCTCTGGATAAACACGTGCACATACATATCCATGCCTACAAGGAAATGGTGCGTGATCTAGATTACGAAAGATTACGAATCAAGCTCCCATTACGATGGGTGCTTGATTCAGTTGTAGGATAGTTAAATAAAGAAGGGTATCCATATCTTGTCATGTGTGTGTCTGATTCTCAGTATAGTGGCAGATCTTTTCAAGTTTTGGACATGACAGAATGTAAAGAAGCTAGTGGATGTGAGTGGGCGTCTGGCCAGATGAGAGGTAAAGGACAGCGCATGCTGCTTTGGAAAGGGAAGAGTTAATTTTCCTCTCCGATGGTCCCAAACAGAGCGAGCAAAGGGTTTGGTGGATTTTCAGTATCAGTGTTTGTGGGCAGGGTTTGAAAAACCTCTGTTCATAACTTTGTTAAATTAAACAGGTCAATACATATGTATTAAGGAGACCTCGTCTGTGGTAGTACAGGTCAGGGGATATCCAGGACAACCTCGCCGAGAACCTTTGGGTTCTGTGGAAATTCTAGATTAAAAGTTGAATCCCACGTTTCAAGATCCCTTTCCAAGGTAGTTCTGATTTTCTCATATATCTCTATTTTGTCTTTTAGCTTTATAAAAACTTGAGAAATTAAACTTTCCCCAGACGACTGTAACTTCAAAACCATGGCGCACTTCTGATCCAGCGAACATTCAGAAAGTAAGCACCTTAGCTCATCCTGTCAACCTTGACAGAAAATCATTTTCTATTCGATCTAAGTTGGATGGTTTTCGACCTCAATCTGATCAATCGGATAAAAACATTCTTGTTTCCCCTCTGATAGTTTCTGTGATGCACAATCTTTCTGTGTGGTTGAATCACGTGAAGGTAACGTGAAGTGTTTAAAAAAAAAGACTTGAAAACTGGCAGCAGCAAATCAGAAGACATTTTTGTTGTAAACTGATTCCTAAAACTGTAGATGCTCATGAGGCCTGAGAATTAGCTCAGGCCAGCTATCTGGTTCATTTAAGAAAGATGGATTCATATTACACATTTCATATGTCAAAAAAAGTGTTTGTTTTTCTTTTCTTTTTTAGGCGAGCCTGAACATTTTTAACTTTGAGTTGTGTACCACCTTCATTTATTCTTCACGAATAACATACTGTCCTGCGATATTTAAACAGCTTAATCTCACCAGTGTACCCTTTATTATAGGGGTTTTTCCATTACATTTCACAAAACTAAATGTCACAATAAAAAAACGCTAATGGAAACACCTACATTTCGAAAAATATCTCAAATATCGCTAAAAGGTTTTTACGCTCTTATGAGGTGGTTTTTCAGACGTTTCAATACATAAGTATATTGAAAAAGTGTAATGGAAATACTTTTTTCACATTTACGTGTCCCCGAACATGGCATGGAGGGTCGTGACCAGTTCATTTCCGGTAAAGATGACGTGATGTGGAATAAACAACAACAAATTTTAGAGTTTTAGAAAAGAAAATCAAGAAGAAAAGCTTTGAAGAGCAAAAGCAAATTCATAAAAAAACCCAGAAATAACGCTACATGGCTACCCTGCATAAGCCGCAATTCTCATAAAATCTCGTGAGAGGAATGAGATTTTACGTGACTTGAGGCTATTGCAGTACACACTGTTCGATGTAAACACCCGCAAATCCCAAATGTTTGTAAAAACCTACAAATATTGCTTTTATTTTGCAAAATAATTTAATGGAAACGCAGCCTATGATCCCAAAAGTACTGAAATAAACCCTGTGGTTACAGAAAAATGCTCATTTCACTTTGGGTATGCAATTTTTGAACAGAGGCCAAAAATATGCACAGGACTCAAAATGGTTAAGAAGTCTTTTCTTAGATGTAAAAATATATATTTCAAGTACATTTCTGTAGATTTAACAGTGATGCGTTTGCTGTCACACTGTAAGGCTTTCACCTTACACATCATAAAAACTTAACTTCCATTAGCCACTTCCCAATTCTGCTAGAACTGTCCTAAAACTCCTGCTCATACTCAAAGTAAACGGAGAGCTGTTCTGGACCCATATGGATTAAATGCTTGATTGTGGTCCCTTTGAAGGCGAACACTTGAAACTTTTTTCCTCAGACAGAAGTAACTGAGACAGAGTAACAGATGTTTGAAGGCAAGGAATGAATAAAAAGTTATGTCTGGACATTTCTTTTGTAAACACATGCTTGGATGTGACTAGGAAAACGCGAACAGACCAGAGTTAGACGCCAGACAAAATCCCAGTCCAAATTTCTACAAAAGCTGTCCTGGTGCTCTCCAGAAACAGCTTCAAGCAACAACAGCATCAGTCTGGAAGAGCAGATTTTGTTTTGGTTTGGACTGTGCCACATTTTTAACCTCAGAAACCTTTAAACCTTAAAAAAAAAAAAAAAAAAAAAAAAACCACCAAGAACACAATTTACATTGCTGACACGTGAGCAAACAGATGACACACAAAGGACTCGCTGCAGCCATGCGGCTATACACGAGTCTTTGATGCATCAGCCTTCAACAATCTCATTAACAGCTAGCTCAGTGTCCACATCTGAAAAAGGGCATAGACTTTAACAGTTCAGTCTTCAGTCAAAACTTTCAGCAACTTCAAGTAAGATGCCAATCTAAAGCTATTCTGACAGGATTAGTTTTTATCTAGGGGTCAATTGTTACATATAATACTGTGGAGTTAATCCCATGTGAATCGGCCATGTCGGTACTTATGAAGTAATAATTTCCTTACAAACTACCAACTATATTTTGCTGAACTCAAGATCCTCTAATAATACTGATCCAGTGCAAACAGATGTCTTTTTGGCTGAAATGGGCGGGATCTGAAATGGGGATCATTAAATGATGGGCCTGTTTGTTTCCTGAACACATTTTTTTTCTGTTTTGGCCAAAAATAGAGGCTGTATTGGAGTGTTTTGACAGCTTTCTTGGTCACTGACAAATCTGCCGGGCACAAATGGTAGATCACATCATGCATTACAACTTGCGGCAAGAATATTTTACTGTTTCGGTAAGACTTGCTTTTGTACCAGCAGCTTAGCCTGCATCATATCATTCAGGTTCGTTTTCAGACTTTGATTATTCCATGGAAATAAGCTACAGAAAAAACAGATGCAGGCGGATATCTTATTATGTATTTATTATATTTCTTATATTTTATTATGTTCATATTTATATTTTATTACATGTAGTCCCCAGGTAAAACTAATCCTGTCAGAATAGGTTTTTTAAGACAACTGGCTATGTCAGAAATTTTTAAAGAGAATAAGATGAAAGATCAACCACAATATCCGTTACTAGAAAATCTGTAGGAATATATTCAAGAAATGATCTCTTATATAAGATATATATATAAAAGATATGTGTATATATATATATATATATATATATATATATATATATATATATATATATATATATATATATATATATATATATATCTTTTATATATATATCTTATATAAGAGATCATTTCTTGAATATATTCCTACAGATTTTCTAGTAACGGATATTGTGGTTGATCTTTCATCTTATTCTCTTTAAAAATTTCTCTGTAGGAATATATTCAAGAAATGATCTCTTATATAAGATATATATATAAAAGATATGTGTATATATATATATATATATATATATATATATATATATATATATATATATATATATATATATATATATATATATATATATATATATCACAAGGAATAATAATCACAAGTTGAATAATAATGCAGCATTGAAGGAGTTAAGTAGATCTTTAGACTTTTGTGGATTTTAGCCAAACCAATGAAAACCCAAGACATCACCTTGCAGCCTTTCGATGTCCACACACTGTAACAATTAAATAATGAATTCAAACTCATTGGTTTAACTCTAGTATGTTCCACTGGCAAATTACAAAGAAAACCTTTTTAAACATCACCTAACTTAATCAGCTTGTAACCGCTCAGATTATATTATCCCCAGTGAAGGCAGTGTCCACAGCAAAGAAGAAAACTGCTACTTTTCCTGACACTGGATTGCAGCGGTCAGAGCATAATTCCTTCTGAATGGAGAAGCGTGTCTTAATTTTAAATGTGTGCAAGCATCCAGATCTGGAAGCATATGGCTAACCAAGCTGTCAGAAGTGAACATCAATCCTATGCGCTAATGTTGCTGGAATCCCAATTATGGCAACTTGTTGTTTTATGCGTGCGAGGGCAGATTAAACTTCAAAGATGGGTTTGGATTTTCTTCAAGTCTATTAATACTCGCATGTCGCACATGTACAGCATTCAGACGGAGCGTTGGGAGATGCACTAATGATTCCTGTCTATACTGACTGGGAGGAGATCTCTTTCTCAGTAAGCCATAAGACAAGAGTCATTCGTTTAACAAGATTTAGCTTTTTGACTCACAGTCCAAGCTAAGCTAATTTTTTAAATAGCTTAAATATAGCAGGACTTCAACTTGCTTTTAACTTTGCAGGAACGTTTTCAATGTTTTCGTTATAAATACATTCAAACTGTTCTTTTTAAGACAAGGACTGGATATTTGCTTTTCAGGAAGTTAATGTTTTGAGTGACTGCTGGTCTGACTGAGAACCTGTGGAAATGATGTCCACTAAGTCCAGCAGCAATAAAGAACAAGCTGCTTTATTATTCACTCTAAGGAATAAAAAGGACCACTAAGTTTAATATAAACAACAAACCAAACTGAAACGACTGAGACTGAACTTGAGCTTAAAGAGGAAATAAATGAAAGTGAAAGTCACAAACGCCTATTTTCTGCTCAATAGAAAAACCACTATTTAAATTTCCTACAATAAATACTCTGCACAACTTTACCCTGACATAACCTCTAAATTAACGCTGGCTCCAGTGTCATTTGCTAGTACATTCATGGAAAGACATTAAATTCCAATAAACCCACTTTCACCTACAGTAAAGTGGGTTTTTTTTATATGTGTGTGTGATTATTTTCCCCTCCTCTCCCTCTTCCTCAAACCCAACTCTTCGGCTTATTTTCCTGGCGTGTCTGAAAAGCAAAGAAACAGTAGACTGGCAGGGCTATAGATGAAGCAATGGACGGTAGGGGCTTTTTTTTTAATGAGTCTGCATGGATCAAAGAGCTGGGGCAGCACACAAAGACCTGTGTTCAGAGTCCAGAGGAACTGGCTGGTAAATGCAAAGTTCCTACTTAACACAGGCTGCCAGTGAAAGAGGAAAAAAAAAAACTAAAGTAATATTGAAAAAGAGGATTGTTCACCCCTTCCACCTTGGTGCCAGGCACTTCTAAGACCCTGCTGCTTTCATATGAACCTACGGCTTTTTAACTCAACATCTGATTCATCTAAGACAGGCAATTACACAACAGGAAGAGAGCAAAGGACAGAGGAAAGAAAGGAATAAAAAGGCAGACGCTAGCAGGGCCCAGACCCCACCAGAGAAGGGGTAATAGATGAAGCTAAAGACAGACTTTTGATAATAATAGAGGCATTAGAGGGGTGTGAGCTAGTGGGGGAATATTTAGTTATGTAAGGAGCAAAGCCAAGTCGGGCTTGGCCTAGTGCTCAATCTCCATGCTTGTTTGGAGAAATCCTCGGTATTTCCACTGTCAGGACGGACATGTGTTCAGCACATGGCTATCCGAAACATAAGAGCCCCTCCCCTCCTTCCTCTCCTCCATAAACAGAGTCCCACCATGTGTTAGATGATATGCTTGCCTTTGGTTTCACATTCCTTCTCTGAAGAGACCCTCAAAGGTTTGTGCATGCAGCTATGCACACGTACACAAACACACAGCATGCTCACCGGGGGTTTCTCCGAACTACCCAATACATTAACCAACTTCTGTCAACACAAAGTCTAAAAGGAGACCGCAGCGGCGCAGCCTCGCTCAGACGTTGAAGATGCAAATCATATTCAGAGTGACTTAGGAATGCCAGAAACTTGCCTGACAACTGTCTCCCACCAACACAGGAACATAAGACTAAAACCAGCTTTTGATCCAACATTTTAAAACCAGGACGACACATATATTTTCTAAACTTGTAAATCAGGGCGACAAAACCTTGAGAATAAGCATTGTTTAAAATTCTGATACTGATGTGACACTTGGGGATACAGTGCTAATGTGCACCTCTGCATGCTGGGTGGCTGCAGAACATGCACAAGAGAAAATCTTCCTCCAAGTTAAATGCAGCGTATCTCTTCTTGTCCTACTGTCAAGTTAAAATGTCTTCATATACTTTGGATTTGTCATGCAGCCTCAATATTATGCAACAGACAATATGCATAACATCTTATACCTACCTGATAACCTCTGATAATCCTTTGCATGTTTTATTGAGCTTTCTGAAAAATGTAAATGTATGGCGGTACAAAGAAATGTGCAACAACAAGCTGCATAAAGTATCCAACCTTACCCACATAATGATCTGAACATGCCACTGCATAGTGATTTTCTTAACATCTCCCTGTTTTAGCTTTCAACTGCCACATGGGGGCACTGACCAAAATATTGACCAGAATTACCCAGAATCCTTCGGAAAGCTGAGCCAACAAAAATGTGAAAGTAAACAATCATCTGCAAGCTGTGAAACAGGTCTTTAGTCGTGAAACAACAGCTTATCAAAAGAGTGCCTACTGGAGTTAGCTGAACTGGTTCATATAAGACGGATGTAGCCACCATGTCTGACAAGTGAAGCCAATAAAGAAGAGCCTTTAAGGCTTGATAAATCCTCTGGAAGAACTCAGAACTTATTTCTTGTTTTCCAGGCTGGAAAACCAAGAAATAAAGCAACAACAAGAACAAAGCTCAGTTTTTTCATACTTCATGAGAAGCCTCATCCACATGGGGTTGGAATTAATGCAGGGTGTCCTTGTATTTGTGTGCAATATACAATGGGCTTGGTTATTTCATACTACACAAGATGTTTGGTCCATGGCTGGGTGGAGTGGCGCATACTGCGGTGTTTGTGTCTTTGCATAATATGTTGTATTGAGAATGAGAAGAGCAACAAAAACACACTTTCTGGGTATGTTTAAGCGCAATTCAGATTTTTTTTTTTTCCCTAATATGACTCATTTTGGACTTTTTATGACAGTTTGATCAGTTTTGTTTCACATCTGTCCCAGGCCACTTACATTTGAGGTCCTAAGTCAGACTAATTTCCAATCTGTTTTGAAACGATCTCAGTCTGAACAGTCAACTTTTATGTTGTTTAAGTGCGGTAGACAGTACAAAATCTGCATTGGAGGAGGTAGGATATGGTAAGACTGAATTTAAACAGTGGACTTAACATTGTGAGATCATAATTGTTTTAGGCTACGGCGACTACTCCAGAACTGCTACATGCACAACACAGAGTGCAGCATCCATATTTAGCTTTGTAAACACTGTTTAGCATGTTTGACGTTGTGCTTTTCTCTGCACATGCAAGTCATTTCAGAGGCATGTACCGTTGACACTTAAGTGTGATAAAGGTTGCATTGACATGAAATGAACGACCATTAAAAAAAAAAAAAAAAAATTATGGTAAAACATCTGATTTCAGCATTAAGACATGCAGTGTCAACGCAGCCTCTGTCATCAGCTATATGATCTGATTTAAAGTGTTAAATCAATATTTTTTCCCTTCCTCTCATAAATATACTGGTATAGAAATTATTTTATTTAGACAGAAATTAGGTGTGTATTGGCAAGAATCTGGCAATACGATATGTATCACCATATGGGCCAACAATACGATATATTGCAATATAATTGACAAACAAACAAGTCAAAAGTATATAAATGGACAGAAGGAACATAAACACCAGTGTAATGTAGGATCTGCAGAGCCTAAAGATAGACTTCAACATAACAGATACTGTTGCAGGAATATTTTTAGAGTTTTCCTGGATCATTCAGACTCTGGAATCCAGGCTCTTCGTGTTCTTCATATTTTCTAGATTTTTATTAAAACATTCTGTGGAGAATTGTTACTGCTCACCTCCCAGTGGGCTGATCCTGGGCCCACACAGGCACACCAACACATCCAAAAAGGCTCCTCTGGTCACCACACAGCTATTCTGTCTGAAATGAGAGAAGCATGCCTTTGTCTTTGATCTGATACTGAAAACTGATGAGAATCAGCTCAACCTCAGAGAGAGATAAAATAGGTCTTTTAATGTGCCAGGGAAACAGACTTGAACTTTTTAAAATGAAGGGATCTATTTTATTAAAGAAAAAGCTGCTACAATGCTTCTTACCCACTCATTGATTTGGACAGATAACACATCAGCCTGCAGTCACTGATCATCTGCTTTCTATTAAGATCACACAGAATTTTCCTCAGAAACAGGCTTATGTTTGCTACTAAATCAGGTTACTTCAACACTTGGATCTCCAATAATCTAATAGCTGCAAGGCACTTTAGGAGTGTGGTCTATTTGTATGGTAAACAGAGTTTAATTCATGGTCCAATCCAGGTCCCTGAGAAGTTATTATGCATTAAAATATAAATATAAACAGAATAAAAGCATTTATTATCTTATTATCCCGATATTGAATGGACAGTTCAAGGCCTCTTTTAGCTTGACTCTTGAATACTGCACAATATGGTTTCAGAAGCTGAGAGGCCTGAGCACCTACTCTTCAGTCCGAGTCTGCTGTACCTTGGACTTTGTATTGCTTAATTAAGCAAAGTGTTTCCTCTAAAGCACATTTTCTTGATGGCAGAACTTACTGTGCTTGTTCATATGATGTGAAACTTTACAAATGTTAAGATGTGAAGTTGATTCATTAGAATAGGTTTTTATTTAGCAGCGGTCCATCTTCAATAAACCTGAGAGCATAGTTCACAAGTAGCCATGTCCGGGCCAAATTCTCTCTCATTCTGCTGACTTAACACCTTCATACACCTACTCAGAATATTTTGTCCAAATAATTTGCACAGCAATGTTTTTTATGTAAAGTCAACCACGTGATATTTTAACAAAATCTTCTGGTAAATACTTAGTTAATCCATTAAATTCCACTTTGAGAAAACATTGTCCTTTTTCTTCTTAAAAACAGGAAAACTACATCTTTAGTTACAAAATCAGCTAATCACTGATACTGGCACAATCATTTCACTCCACTTAGTCCTAATAATAATGTAGGTCACGTTAAATAAATGTAAATAAACTATTAATCTAAAAAAATTCAATTTGATTTTATTTAACAGAACTAATGACAAAATGCCCATGTATCAGACGGGGACAGTGGAAAGAGGAGAGTATTATACAGTAAGACGGTGTGATTTGGGGGTTAAATGCAACAGCTAATAATGTGTTTTAACTACTAACTTGGACACTAACCCCTAACCCCCTAACCCTAACCCTAATTGATTACTTGTATGAAATGTAAAATAATTAATAAAGTTTAATATCAACAACAGCGTTTGATTACCGTTCCAGAAACTGGGAAGTAAATGGGCAATTTGTTAGCACCAGTTTCTGTGCTTTAGGTTTTTATAACAAACAGAAGACGCAATAATGAAACATGGAATTAAATCCTTAAGAAGTAATTAAATTTCAATATTCTTGTTTATCTTTACCAAAAAGTCACATTGAGGTCAAATAAATGTTTCTCAAAAGAAACTTTGTAGCAGTTGAGCTGCAGTTTACAGTGTGAAACTTAAGCTTCAATAACAACCAAGTCAACGTTAGATGGCAGAAGTGCATGGTAAACTTGCCACTAAAAAGAAAATAAAGATAAGCTAACACAACTAATTCAATTAACTTCCGTGTGTTAGTGATCAAAGTAGCAGACCATTTAGCTGGCTGTCAGCTTGTTATGAAGTTTGTCAACATCCCAACATATATGCCCAGTTGGTCCATGAGATTAAGAAGTTGAGATAGCATTTCAGCCAGCGGGTTACCAGACTGTGTACAATAAGATGGACGGCACTTTCGTCATGTACCCGTAGGTTTGTAAAGAGCTGGACTGAAAAAACAAAAGAGAAGGGCGTCTGTGAGCGTGGGGTGGATGACTGATATCAAATTCCGATCTACCTGTAGCTAAGAGCTAATGAGCTAACCATCTGAATGAGGTAGTGCAGGCTAAAGCTAAGTCATGCTGTTAGCTGGTTAAAATCTGTGCTACACTCTGCCGTTTTGCTGCCAGATATCAGGTACCTGTCAATCCAAAGGGCATGTCCCCCAATATTCAGAATTTTGAGATTAAATTACTTCTAAAAGGTTATATAAAAAAATTCACTCCCTCCACAGTTGTCATGAAAGTAAACCTGATCCATTAAAGCTAAAATGGTTTGTACCAGGCTGTAACCATGTTTATTTCTGCTGTGAAGTTGCCCTTTTTAACATGGGAGTCTATGGGAATTTGTTCTTTTTTGGGGCCCTTAGTGGATGAGAGAGGAACTGCAAATTCTAAAACTTTGCATAGGCTTTATTTTTAACCACCAAGGTTGTCACTTGGTCACCAACCTAAAGAAGCTATATGTTAGCCTCTCCCAGGCTAACACCAGAATGTCCTTGCTAATGGCTAGCATAGGAAGCATCTCATAAGCCACCTGCCTGGACAAGGTTTTCATTACCATAGATGTTTGCTAGATCAGGGAACAACATGGTCTTGTGCTACAAGCAATCAATGCCAGGTTCTTCATACTTTTATTTTAGCCTATTGTCTGTGCAATAGAAAAAAGTATGCAATGAGAGTATAACTGTCATCATTGCAGCACTTGTTATGCTTTTGTATCAATAGAGATAGAGAGGGCTGACAATATTATTCTACAGTTTTACAGGCTGGCAAAGTGGATTCATGCCTTAAAGGACCTCAGTGAAGTCTTTTGAAAGAAATGAAGGATTGAGGGTCTGTTTGTACATTCTGTTAGTCTGAGAAGTCAGATTTGGTTGCTTTTGTTTCATGTGTTTGGCTTTCTAGCATTATTTGGTGGGATAAGTGGTCAAATCTTCATGCTCCCATATTTTTAATTTTATCTTTTATTTTTTCTTTACATTGGTGTGACTTTAGTAAACTTGTTTTCTTCCCTCTTCCTGCCAGACAATATTGGGGATGTAGTTCACAGACATGTGTACAGCACATCATCTAAGGTACAGGTGTCAAACTCCAGTCCCTGAGGGCCAGTATGCTGAAGGTTTTCTTGTCTCCACACTCCAACACACCTAAATGAAATGAATGAACAGGTTGACAAGAAGCTGTTGGATCCATTTGCTCTGAATCAGGTGTGTGCAGGGAAACAACAAAAACCTGACAGATACCGGTCCCGAAGGACTAGAGTTTGATGCCACTGAAAACACATGAACACCGCTTCAGGAAAATCTGGCAACGTAATGTGAACGAGTTTTCTCAAGAACTCTGAAATGTCCTGGACGTAATGAGCTCTATTTTTGCTGTTGTCACCTTGAGAAAACAAGATTCCCAGATCTTGCAGAATATGTACAGGCTTTAATTCTTTGGAATATTACTGAAAGTCACCTGAGTCTGAGATTCCTGTTTTTACACTGTACTTCAGCTTGTGTTTTCACCGTGTAAATAAAAAGCTGCACATATTTTCTTGAGAAAAAAAAAAAAAAAAAAAATTGGGGAACTCAAGACTTTTCCCATACAATTTTAAATAAACTTCTTATTCATTTTGATGATGTGTTTTTAAATTAAAATATTTTATATAAGAAGTACTCCTATAAGACATGCCACTGGTGTCATTGTAGCCTAATTCTTGGCCGTCACTGTGATAAATAATTATTATAGGGATTTAATGATCACATTTCTGTCTCATTTTGAGTTTACTCTTGAGATTAATCATTTCCAACATCAATAGTATGACAAAAAATTGTCTTAAGATAGAGAAACTGATCCTAGTAACCTTAACAATCAACCTACTCATTGTTTTAGCGTTCTTCCTCGCATTTAGTTCAGGGGGCTATAACTTGATGATGCACAAGAGCCATGTAAGTTTAATGACCCAAACAAGGAGTTACTGTTATCACTGGGTCAACAGACTGCGGGATAAGAAGCTGAAAGAGATGATGATGTGTGATTTTATTTGTAGTTCATCCTTGAGGCCAAAAATGTGCGAGCATCTCATGAGAAGCCCCAAGCTGATCTGGGATTCGAGTAACTCTCTGTTTACACACAAAAACACACTTAAAAACAGGAACATGCTGTATTGATTTAGTCCAATGATATCTGATTAGCGATTCACTACAGTTATTAAATACCACGGTCACAATGCACAACTCTTCTGGTTTTATTGTGTGGGGACATTGAAGCAAATATGCTTTATCTGTTTTGGTTTGTGTGTGTGTTAAGAAAAATGTGTGGCCATGGCAGTGTGTGTGTGTTCAACTGAGTAAATGACCAGCAGACTGTGAGAGCCTGGAAGTGTGTGTGAGAAAAAAAAAAGAACAAGGAAGATAGTATGTGAGCTTGACGTCATGTTTTCATCACTCAGATATTAATACACACACCCTAACACAGATCCTCTGCACGCAGACAGACCGACAGACAGACAGAGTAAGGATACTGCAGGATGATCTGTGTATGTGTGTGACTGAGTGTGTGGTGCTGCTTTACAAGCTGGAAGAAGCTGAATCACTGAATCAAACAACACACAGTTCCAGGCCCGATGTGCCACCACAAAGCCAGTTACCTGCAGCCAGCCCTGCGAGCCCTGGTGGTCTTCTCCATTACAGCGCTGACACCCTATAAGATCACCCAAAAAAGGAAAAAAAAAACCAAAAAACTTCCAAAATGACACAACAGAGAGATAGTGTGAGGCCAAAACCCAACACTGACTCAGACCAGACGAACAATGCATTCCGTCTTTTTTGGAAAGCGGCCGCTTCAAATTAGTGGTGTTCTGGACGAGTTGGGAGGTTTCCTTTTTTTCCGAAAACAGAGACCCTCTGACCTGTGATGTCCTTAGATCCGGGTGGCGGGCTCTGTTTTGCTTTGTGATCAAACGGGCAGACGGTGAGCGCGCTCTGGTGAGCAAGAATTCACCTCGTCATCTTAATAAAGGCTCATCAGTGTAGCCAAGCGCAGCTAGCAGGGCTGGCGCTGCTAACCCAGTGACCCTGTGTTATCTGCTGCAGGCCTGAATAAAGGGGTGCGGGGGGTGACTAGAGACCTGGACCTGACCTCAGTCAGTCAGAAAAAGAGGGTGGTGGGGTAAACTGTGCCCCAACTTGAGGCATGGATCTTGGTGGAGGAGGGGGAGGGGGTCAACAGGCGGTCTCTTTGAAATGGAAGCCTGAGCAGGACATGAAGCGGACACAGCCAGTGAGGGGATGCACGGTGACACAAGGAGCTATTCTTCTAGCGAGCCAAAGGAGAGGTATGGACTCTTATCTGTGTGTGCTTTTCTTTTTAAAGTGTGTGTGTGTGTTTGTCTAGGATTACCGAGAAGCGAGCCACATGCGCTGATGGAGGGCTTCGCCAATGCCACTTCCTGCTGGCAGGGGTCTGTGTGAGTCAATCTGGAAGGACCGCAGGAGAAACAGCACCTGTAGACACACAAACAAACGCAAGTTTGAATTCATACACACCAGACTTTTATTTATTACATTTATAAACGAGTCAGGGTCAAAGATTCAAACAGCAGAAACTGGATCATAAAGTTTAAACTGTGGTCGCATTAACAGTCCTTCTGTAACTGTTTTTTGGGCCTGTTAGCACTACCAAGATGTTCCTTGATGTTCCAAGATGTATTTTCATATATATGTATATATACACTGCTCAAAAAAATAAAGGGAACACTAAAGTAACATGTTGTAGATTTGAATGAATGAAATATTCTTATGAAATACTTTGTTCTTTCCATAGTTGAATGTGCTGACAACAAAATCACACAAAATTTCTCAATAAAAATCAAATGTATCAACCCATGGAGGTCTGGATTTGGAGTTATACTCAAAATGAAAGTGGAAAAACACACTACAGGCTGATCCAACTTTTATGTAATGTCCTTTAAACAAGCCAAAATGAGGCTCAGTAGTATGTATGACCTCCCTACAACGCCTGGGCATGCTCCTGATGAGGCGGTGGATGTTCTCCTGAGGGATCTCCTCCCAGACCTGGACTAAAGCATCCACCAACTCCTGGACAGTCTGTGGTGCAACTTGGAGTTGGTGGATGGAGAGAGACATGATGTCCCAGATGTGCTCTAATGGCAGTCAGGCTACCTCTGGCGAGCACATGGATGGCTGTGCGGCCCTCCAAAGAAATGCCACCCTACACCATTACTGACCCATTGCCAAACCGGTCATGTTGGAGGATGATGCAGGCAGCAGAACGTTCTCCATGGCGTCTCCAGACTCTAACATAAAAGTGAAACCAATTTATTTTGTAGATTCATTACACATAGAGTGAAACATTTAAAATATTCAATCCTTGAGATTTTGATAATTGTGGCTTTTCGATAATGAAAACTCAAAATGCAGCGTCTCAGAAAATGACATCAGTCTTAGAAAGTCATGGTGTCACACCCTAATCAGCTCAAAATACTTGCAAAGGTATCCAGAGCCTTTAAATGGTCTCTTAGTCTGGGTCAGATGGCTACACAATCATGGGGAAGACTGCTGACTTGACAGATATCCAGAGGACGATCATTGACGCTCCACAAGGAGGGAAAGCCATGAAAGGTCATTCCTAAAGAAGCTGCTTGTTCACAGAGTGCTGGATCCAAGCATATTAATGGAAAATTGAGTGGAAGGAAAAGGTGCACCAGCAAAAGGCAGAACCGCAGCCTTGAGAGCATTGTCAAGCAACATCCATTCAAGATTTGGGGAGCTTCACAAGGAGAGGACTGTAGCTGGACTCATCAAGAGCCGCTACGCACAGATGAATCCTAGACATGGGCTACAAATGTCCCATTCCTTGTGTCAATCCACTCCTGAACGAGAGACAACGACAGAAGCATCTCACCTGGGCTAAGGAGAAAAAGGACTGGACTGTTTCTCAGATGAAAGCAAATTTTTCATTTCATTTGGAAATCAAGATCCTAGAGTCTGGAGGAAGAGTGGAGAGGCACAGAATCCATGTTGCTTGAAGTCCAGTGTGAAGTTTCCACAGTCAGTGATGATTTGGAGAGCCATGTTATCTGCTGGTGTTGGTCCACTGTGAAGTTTCTGATGTACACAGTCAACACAGCCATCTACCAGGAAAATTTAGAGCTTCCTTCTGCTGACAAGCTTCATGTAGATGTCAATTTTTTTTCTCAGCAGAACCTGGCACCTGCCTACACTGCCAAAGGTACCAAAAGCTGCTTCAATGACCATGGTGTTACTGTGCTTGACTGGCTAACAAACTCCTGATCTGAACCCCAAAGAGAATCTGTGGGGTATTGTCAAGATGAGAGACACCAGACCCAACTATGTAGATGACCTGAAGGCTGCTTTAAAAGCAACCTGGGGTTCCATTACACCTGAGCAGTGCCACACGCTGATCGCTTCCATTGCCACGCCGCATTAATGCAGTAATTCATGCAAAAAAAAAAAAAAAAAAAAAAAAGGTCCAACCAAGTACACTGCAAAAAATCCAACTTGTATTGGTTGGCCTGAAACAGTCATTTAAGTAGGTAAAACTTGAAAATATGTATTAATGGCATTTAAAGCAATAATGTTAGTAATCACAACAAAACAAGCAAGTTGTTTGCCCCAAAACAATTAGGTGAGTCGTTAAAAATGATGACTTTAAGTTGGAGTTCAGTACAAGGGACAACAGTTCTGCTAACTTTAATTTCTTTGTTGTAAAAATGCGGGAAAACCAACTTTTTGAGTTTGCAATTTTCACTTGAAGTCTCACTTGGCTGTGCTGCCTCAAGCTGGACTCCACACAGGTAAGTTTTTATTTAAATTAAGTTTAAATGGTATGGGAAGTGTTGACTAGTGTTGTGTAATATGTTTTAGATTTATGCAGGAGGCAACCTACACATTTTCAACATTTAAACACAAACAGCTTTTCACTCAACAGCGGTTACAGAAATGCTGTATGAGTTAGCAGCTAGCTTATCTGGACTGATACTGTTCCAACAGGAATGTTATCTTCTGCTGGTTAGTACCGTTCAAACAGGACAAGACATGTTATCTTCTTCTGGTTAGTTTTCAGTTAATTCATGCTCGCCTACTTGCTACAGCTAAAGGAGTAGCCATTAGGGTTTTAATGCTATCACATTAGCTGATATTTCATGCACTAAGTGTCAGGACAACATGGAGCAGTTTGTGTAACACTTTTTTGTATTAACATTTACATCATGCCAAGTTCAATAAAACACTTCATGGTACTACCATTTACATATTAAAATGATAAGATTTAAGTCATGTCTGAGTTGATAAAATTATTATAGTGTAATGGTAGGAAAGACCAATCTACCTATTTCAAATATTGTGTTGGTCAAAATATAGGCCTACCTCAAATTTACTACATTGCTTTTGATTAAAAAAAGGTTTAAATATTTGTACTATGACCCACTGTGGGCTCCCAGGCTTGGATATATTGTCCTTCTATTTAAAAACATTGAAATGCATTTAATTGACTGCCCTGTTTTATACTGACTGCTGACTTTCTTAACCTGAACTGATGTTGGTGTTGGGTTTAGGTATAGATATAGGTTGATAACCTTAAATAGTATATGTTATTTGTAATAACTGCAGCAAATACTGCAGCAAAATTAATTAAAAATAAAAACCCTGAATGTGTACTCTTTTCAGCTCAAGGGTCTAGTCTTGCATTGTCATTAAATTTATAAAATGTTTTGTGTAATGTATAACATTTCGGCTGACTGCCTTACTAATTCCCTGCAAATTGTCATCTTTGTTTTTCAGATTGAAATGAATGCAGTTCAAGTTCTACAAGTTTACCAACGCCATGGAAGCTGTTCAGCTGAAACATTATCGGCCACATCACAGAGGTTCAACACAGCTTTGCAAACACAGGAACTGCTGCACTTTCAGAACCATCAGTGCTTTGAAATCACATCTTTCAAGACTGCATAGGACTGTCCAACTGTTCTTTTTTTTTATGAGAACAAGTTGTCTTTCATTTTTCTTGATAAAAGCACAAGCTGTTTTTTATTTGCCTTTTTATTTGATTCAATGCTGCTAGTTTAAATAAAACTAAGGTTTTGAGGATATATGTTGCATCTGTAATTATTTATGCATTTGATTAGAAGTGATTGAAATTAAATTATGAAGTTGAGTTAGCAGTGTGCAATTTTAAATTACTCTTAAATTATTCTGCTATACTAACTTAATCAAATTCAAGTTGATTTTGTGAAAGAATTAGAATTATTACAGTGTAAAATGATACATTATTACAACTTATGAAAGAGTTAGAGCAAGTAAGGATTAAAAGTTATAACCATGTAGATTTTTAAATTAGTACAAGTTGTGGAACAGTTACCAGAAGTAAAGATGAAAAGTTATTACAATATAAA
Organism: Telmatherina bonti; assembly: GCF_933228915.1. Taxonomy (NCBI): domain Eukaryota; kingdom Metazoa; phylum Chordata; class Actinopteri; order Atheriniformes; family Telmatherinidae; genus Telmatherina; species Telmatherina bonti. The sequence continues at coordinate 15,834,512 of NC_136629.1, forward strand.
ATTATAATTTTCGTGGAACTTACAATTGAGTTGTAAAAAATCCTAATTTAGAGTCGAGCAAACTCAAAAGCAAAAGTTAAAATATTTAGTTTAGCTGTTTAACTTAAAATCTTATCGAAGTTTGTTGCCTTGAAATTTTAAGTTCACCCAACTTTACAGTGTATTGAGTGTGTACAAATGAACAAAATTTTTTTAAAAGCCTGAAATTTCAATTTAAAATATCCTTTTTTTTGGTGATATGCCAATCAAAGCAATCACCAAAATGTCTAAAAATAAATGTTTGAAATGTTTCACTCTATGTGTTATAAATCTATAAAATATGTTGGTTTCACATTCTGAAATGAGTGACAAAAACTATTGAACTTTTTCATGATATTCTAAGTTTCTGAAATGCATCTGTATGTCTATATATATATATATATATATATATGTATATATATATATATATACATATATATATATATATATATATATATATACATATATATATATATATATATATATACATATATGTATATATATATATGTATATATATATATATATATATACACATATATGTATATATATATATGTATATATATATATATATATATATATATATATATATATACACATATATATATATACACATATATGTATATACACATATATATATATACACATATATGTATATATATATATATATATATATATATATATATATATATACATATATATATATATATTTATATATATATAGATACACACAAGATAACGGGAACATAGATGTTCTCCTCTCGGATCTTACATAATCTGTGTTCCCATTCAAGCATTCAAGAATGACTTTTTCTTTTTTGTTGTTTACTATTTTTACAGCTGGTTCACCACTAACCACATCTAAACAGTAAATGCTAACATGCAGCAGTGCAAAAGTTCCCTGTGAGTCAGTAAGTATTGTGCAGGTGGAAACTGATGGTATGGACTCCTGACCAAATAGTTTTAAATGAGTATCAGACAATCTTCCAAAGTTGTGACAAAAATACAATTTAGACCAAAGAATAAACGGTCTACATTATTCAAAGGAATAACCTGACAGGTTTTCCCCACAGCCACTTTATAATCTTTTCTAGTAATTCTACTGAAATGAACGTAGGGATCAGAATCCATGTGATTCACTGCAGTAATGGAGGTTTTCAACTTGGAAAAAGTCAAGAAAAACAAACCAACAAGCCAAAACCTTGAAAGAAAAGGCATTGTTGCTGGACTTACTTTACCTGCGAGAGTCTATTTCTGAGGAATGTCATCTCATATTGGGAAATCAAACTTAGATGCAATGAGATAAAAGACAATTTCCTGGAGGAATTGAAGGCTGGGAGCTATTTTGTAAATACACTCAGAGATATGTGTTTTGAATTCATGCAGCAGTCTCTCAAGCGAGGACAGGTAGTATATCCTTCTTTTTGCAGGATTTACTTACTTCCCAGCTAAAGATCTGGCCAGAGAACATTTCAACCTGACAACATGCCACCTGCTCCGGAAGTTCATCCTCCCTGGGAAGTGAGTGCTGGCTTCCTCACTGGAAAAGAAAGCAACCTGTGCCTGAAAAGAAGTGACCAAACTAGCCTTCTCTGTGACAGAGAGAGTGAGCCAGTCTGCAGCAGGTGGACTGGTGGTTGGGAGTGTTCGGAGGCAAGGACATAGGCTGGCTGACTGGCTGGCTGGCTGGGGTGTGTATTCTGGGCCTTGGTAAGTATACTCTTTAAGCTAGGGCCATGGCCACAGACCAGTAGGAAGCCATTCATTACGCTGTGCAGGGAAGGCAACGTGGGGAAAAACCAGGCCGACCACGTAGCACCAAGCCTGGCCACCGAGTCCTGGCCTGTCCCTTCTCTTCTCCTGCAGTCTCCACGCCCAGGCAACACCCACTGGCTCGCACAAACAGCTTTCACACCCCCAGGTCCTTCTTCTTCTTCTTTGCTGTCACTCATTTGAGGGCTTTTCCAGCTCTGGGGAGTCAGTGTTGGAGCCGCTTCCCAAACCAAGAACTTAACAAGTGATTCCACGAACCGGAAGATGCTCTAGAGGATTAGTCACCCTAGAACTGCTCTGTAATTATTTGTAGTGCTTATTTTTCAATTCCTGGAAACTCATGTGACTGACATTAACACAATGTGTCCAACTGGTGCCAAATTGTGGCAAATTTCTTGACCAGAACAACAAAGGGATCTGTGCAAGGTGGACTAATTCAATGGTACCCAATCCTGTGCATCAATATGTCACCTATTTTAGCCTTTATATATATCCACTCAAGTTAGATACAGAAGGCAGACTCCTCTAACTTTGCCATCACATGGCAGTTGGAGGGTTTTGTGCTCAGTTATAAAACTGTTTGACTCATTCTGCAGTACAAGCCAGATCATTCAACATTTGGACAGCCTGGTCGATGCCAGCACTGGCTCCCAGCGTCCTCATTCTCTCCCTTTCTGTGCTCCACAACTACACCTCATCCACACGGCTGGGAAGTCCCTGCATGGGAGGCTCAACCGGCTCAATCCAGCCAGGCACGGTGAAAACCGAAATATTTATAGAAAATGCAGCCTCCCTTTCCTCCTCCCAAAGACAGAGTGCAGAACTACACCCCATGTGGGAGGAGATGCTGGGATGGATCAAGCTCAAATGAATGGGAGAGAATAATACAGTAGCAGACACAAATTTGGTGCAGATTTACTTTTATTGATCAAATTCCTGATTTTCTTTCTTTCATTTTCCTGATTGAATAATAAATCCAAATTTAAAACCAATTTTTACAGAACTTTTTGCAAACACTGATCACTTTGCTTCAGTAAATGCTTTAAGAGATATTTCCAAACCTTCTATTTGTTAAAAAATGTAAGGAATTTGAAACTAATAATGTGTTTCTAAGAACTAATCTGTTACTAAAATTAAGAAATCTAAAAAGAAACAAATACTCTGGTCATTATGATTAACTGTTGAATATTTTAGGTCAAGTTGCTTATTTTGTGATTCCAGTAAGTTTCTAGTTTAATTTTATAGGCTTCCTTGAGAAGTAGAGGATGGGACCACCATGATATCTGTCTTTGGCCATTACTATCTCACATTGCACCTGACCTCCTTGGCCCCTCCCATTAATGGTGAGCCCATGAGAATATATATATATATATATATATATATATATATATATATATATATATATATATATATATATATATGTATGTGTGTATACATATACATACACACACACACATATATATATATATATATACACACACACACACATGTATATATATATATATATAGAGTTTATTGGTAATTAGAATTTTCAAATTGATTACTGAATTATTTGACCAATTTATCTATATGTTGCACAGGTTTGAATGCAAATTTAAAAATTAAAGACAATGGTTTGCTTTGCATTGCCCTTTGAACATTTGTGGCAAAGTTCTATGGACATTGCAAATGCTAATTTAGTTTTTTCTTATTTTATTTTTAAATTTAAATTTGATTTAATATCAATTTAAATGCACAGAATATTTCAGATTTAAATCTGTAATTGTTGTGGTAATTTATGACCACGATGGCTGAATCAACGTGCTGCTCGAGTTGCTTTATGGAGTTTAGAAAAAAAAAAGAATATTGTGGCTGCAGTCCTAAATATGACAAATATCAAGGCATTTTGCACGCCTTGTTTTATAGTGAGGCGTTTAACTGCTTGTGCATATGTGTCTTTTTTGTGTGTTTTGCAATGAGCCTTACTCTGCTTTTGGCCCCGGTAAAAATAGTGGTGGTGGATGTGAGGTCCCTTCAGACTCTGTTATCAGCCTGCCCTGCCGTTCCTCCCACTGCCGCAACCACAGACTGGCCACACGTTGCAGCTAGCGCGTGCACGCAAACACACACAGCCAAGTGCAAATAATTGTACTGCAAGCCCAAGACTCCGTCCAGTAAAACATATGCACAAAGAAACACATAAATCGGCATTCACATAAAAGCAGATAGAGAGTGAGCAAAGTGTAGACGCGCCCAATTAGGCAAAAATAGATCCCAATAAAGATGAACTACATATAAAGGGAAATAAGCATTCTCTTGCGCTATACAGGCATACTCTTGCACAAACAAAGCTCAAGTATGTCCTCTAGACACCATGTCATATTCTCTTACATTTGCAAATACACATGGGCGTGACAACCAAGTCATTTTGTGGTGCGAGGACATCCAAGTAAGTGCAACAACTGTATAACTACATCTTTGTCAAAGTCCCAACAGTGAATCTCAGCTGGCCCCAAGGGCACTGTCTGTTGTTTCCATGCTGTCCAGAGTCGGGTACATATTTTGATACTGACAACACAAGCCTGTTTAAGGAAGGATAATACTAAGCTGTTGTTTCTCATCATTCCAGCGTGTGTAGCTACTTTACAACATTACTTTACATCACTGTCAGACCTTAAATAACAGAGATTAGGCTTTTTTTTTTATTAAGAACAAAGATAAATTGAATTGTGTATATTGAATGAATGCATTGACAACAAATCTGATAAACCAAAAATTCAAAATATAAGAATATAGAAAATGCATGAAATGTCAAAAGTGACATTTCTTTTTAGTGTTCTTTCTCTTTTTCTGTCTTACTTTCTTTCACAAATCATCTGTAACTTTCATTCATTCATTCATTTTCTGAACCGCTTATTCCAATTCAGGGTCGCGGGGAAGCTGGAGTCTATCCCAGCTGGCTTTGGGCGACAGGCATCTGTAACTTTTGAAACTCAAATTTTTCTTTGCACGAAACAGCTCCAATGGTGAAACATACATGAAACATTTAAGAGAAGACATCCAGGACACATCCTTAAAAGTGCAAGTAGTTCTGGTCATAAAGAGACTGAAGAGGGAAAACAAAATAAAAAGGTTCATATATGCACAAGCTAAGCCAGCCAGTCAGTCATTTTCTGAAACACTTCGTCCAATCAGGGTCACGGGGAAGCTGGAGCCTATCCCAGTAATCATTGGGCGGAAGACAGGGTACACCCCGGACAGACACAAGCTAAGCAAAAAGCAAAATAGAATTGAATAAAAGAAATTATTAGAGATACATCAACATCATCATCCAGCGACTGAGAGGTGAGACAGATCTTTGCTTTGTTTGTTTATACAACACTCAACGCAGATGATTGATACTCAGACATACTGACAGTATCATTAATCTCCTGTGTAAGTTAAGTGCATAATATTGTACGTTTTCAAGGATCTTAGCAGAATACCACCAGAAATTGCAGGGGCAGTGTTGGGTTGTATGGCTGACATGCAACCAGCAAAAGTAACAAACCAGAGAAGATATACTTACTTCTATATAGCAGTGTACTACTGTAACCAACTGATGCCAAAATGCAGACGTGAACTCTGAAATCATCACTGCCCACTAGTGGATGAACTGACTGAACTATGGCAACATAAATACACATGAAAGTATAAAGGTGGCGACGTAAGACAGTGTTTCAAGCAGACGTTGATCTATGCAAGAGAGCATACACTGGCCTTTACTGTGGCCAGCACAGCCTCATATGCTGTGGTCCTGCTCATGAAGATTTTCCATGCTCACAGTGGATGTGTAGGTGATCTGGAGCATCATAATATGGTTATGGAAGTTGAAGCTGTTCCTACCATCAGAACAGGACATTTTCCTTTTGATGGGTCGGTTTCGGTTTGATCGCCTACGAGACAAACTACAAGGTGTGAAAAATTCTACTGTGGTATACCAAACTGTCTTTTTATTTAAAATTTTTTGTCTTCTTTAAAGATGACAAGCTGTAATAAAAACAAGTCACAATGAACCACAAGTAACAAAAATGTAAGGAGTTGAAGTTAAGATAATTGCGTAAAAATTGAAAGAGTAGAAGTAAAAATTAGCTTTCACTGGAGTATTAAATAATTACAACAGTATAGATATCCAAAAATTTTACAAAAGTTAGGTAAAGTTTTGTCACTACTGAGGTGGTAGTCTTGAACAAACTAAGCAAACTGCTGAGGATTGTCGCTCAGTCATTGCTTTGGTTTGCAGAACAACTACAACGATGTCAAGTAATGAAATACAAATACATTCTTGCTTTGCTAACATTGAAGTTTTTGGTATCTATAACTTATTGGAGTAATTCTGTGATAGCTGACTTTTTGGTTTGTCATCATCATTAAAAACTTTTATGCCACGGTCTGGGTGGATACTCGATTCTTTTTTTTTTTTTTTTTTTTTTTTTGTTTTTTTTTTTTTTTTTTTTTGTCTTGTCCAGCATTTAAGCAAGCAGACTGATGTTCTGGATGCTGTGTTCTGCTGAGCAAATTTATTTTGCCAAGGGGAACTTTTGTAGATGTAATGATCCCCTTGTATTTCTTGATTCTTATTTTATTTTTCAATTTGTTTTGGATAATAGCTTGTATTACAGAGTTTATGCTACTGGACCCGACCGGAAAGGACAGGAAAGGGGCAGAAAGAGAACAGAAAAGAGAACATAAAAAAAAAAAACAAAAAAAAAAAAAAAGAAAGATCAATGCATACATGTATATGCACATACATACCCACCTACATATATATGTATATACACTCGCACATACATTATATATATACATATATACATACATACATACATATACACATACATACACATGCATACACACACATGTACACATACATGCATACATAAAGATAGATATACATACATACATATACACATACATACACACACATATATATATATATATATATATACATATATACACATATACATACTCACATACATACACATACACTCACACATATGCATACATATATACATATCCATACACATACATACATACACATACACATACACATAAGTACACACACATACCCACCCACACACATAAATATATACACCCACACAAGCCAACTCTAGATTCGTGGAGAACAAAACCGTTGACAATCATGAAGACCAGAAACTAGCAAGTTAAGTCAAAAAGACAGAAAGAGAGGTACCTGCTGTTAGTGAATAAACTTGCTGGATGACTCAGTGACTGTGACACATGCAGAACATTCATGCAGAACATTCAGAGTGGAACGTGTTTAGAGAAGAGTGATCATGCCAATGTGACCCCGCCCGCCTACAGCTAGAGGAAGGCCAGGAGAACCCAGAGACCCGGGTAACCGACAGTCACCCCCAGGTACAGATCCCAACCCCCCCACTCCAGAGCCAGCCATGCATCTGCCCAGGAGGTGGCGAAGGAGGTGCCCAACCAGAGTCCCCCGCAGTCAGGGGGAACAGGCCCCAGCAGGCCCAGGCCGGCAAGGGCCGATCCCGCCGGGCACCGGCCACCTAGGGCAGACAGAGCGCAGGCCCCAGGGCCCCAAGAGCCCGTGAGCAGCCCCCCGCCCCCGCAGGCAGAGGGCACAGCCCACACAGACGGAGGACCAGGATCCCCAGACCGCCACCCAGCGGCAGCCAGGTCGCACCCCAGCGCACCAGCCGCGCCCCCGGGTACAGGACACCACCCCCCCACCACCAAACCACACACACATATACATGCATACCCCGCCCCCCCCCCAACACGCACTCCCCTCACACATATACATGCATACCCCCCCCCCCCCCCAAACACGCACTCCCCTCTCAACCCCCATCCACACAACCCTCTGCAATCCATGCACATCATCCATAACATATACAACCCCACCCCACCTCTACTCACTCACCCATACCAAGTCACACGAACCCCAATCGCCCCCGCCCCCACACACGCTCACCCCCCCCCCCCCCCACACACACACACGCTCACACCCCGCCACCCCATCCCTCTACTTCTACCCAACCACACATGCCCCACCAAACACCCCTCCACCACCCATAGCCCCCCTCCAAACTTCACCCTCACTCACACATCCCATTCCGCATATACACCCCCCCCCTACACACACACACACACACACACACATACCCTCACTCCTCCAACACAGGCACACCCCAATACAACCCACGCGCCAACATACCCCTCCACACACACATCTACTCATCCTCACACATCCCTATCCCCTACCCACCTATATCCCTAACCCTAATCCCCCCCCCAGCCATCCCACCATCCATCTGTAACCCCATACACCCACTCCCACACATCCTCACCTCACCCCTCCATCATGTCCCATGTGAGATACCTCAGAGGGGGCAGAGGACAGGATGGCCCCGATCAGGGCCCCCATAATTACCGCCCACCACTCCCAGCGTCCCCCCCACCACCCCACAGATGCAGCCGACCCAGCACCCCCCCAGGGCCGGCGACAACCCTCCTACAGCCAGGCCAGCCCAGACTTAGGCCTAATGGACGGCACTCTTCCCCCACCCGTACCCCCCCCCAGTAAAGCCCCGAGAGCAGGGGCATGAGAAGACCCTATCGTCCCTGCCTCCCCCCCGCTTATGACTGATTGTGAAGTATGTATTAGTTGCAATTAAAACTGAGGGAATTGCCACGCGGTGCTGGGAGAGGGACCACCTAAGCAGCCCCGCCCACCATACACCGCATGCTCTTCCCCCTAATCATGTGAGTCGTCAGTGTTTTGGTGTTTGGTGTCTAAGTGTAATTAAAACTGGGAGGTGAGCCGAGGCTGGGTGCAGCGATCAAGACCACCTTGATGGCCTTTCTCACCACCCAGCGCCACGTGCACACCTCCCAATACCCTGCCTGTGTGTGATGGGGAGCGGGGAGGAAGAGGGGTTGAGGGATTTAAGTCTGGAGGAAAGTGAGCTTTCCTCCAGAAGGTGAGCCGCCCGCAGCACTGGGCATGCCCCCTACTCCCAGGGCCCCCCAAGGACCAGGACAAGCCGGGGACAGCCATCCCCGTAACCAGAGCCTTCGGCGACTCTAACCAGAGAGTCATCACTGACCCAAGAGGGGACCAACTCACCACATGCAGAAGGGGGGCACGAGGACAAAGAGGAGGCGGGGCGGCAGAAGGGGAATCCCAGACCGATTGTCCACCGCCCCCTCACTCACAGAGGACACCCCCACCTGGGGACATGAAGTCCCCACCTTGTCCACACATCGGCACCTCACACTGTCTCAGCACAAACCTACAGCCACACACACACACACACACTTCCGGACACATTCAGGTCCACCCAGCCACCCGTTCAGCCCACCCTTAAAACCACTCGATTCTGATTGGTTGCAAGCTGTCCGTTAAAGTGATATAGGACACCAGCTAAAAAAGTTCAGTCAAATAGCCGAATAATTCCAAATCATTGCGCTGGCGTGAGTTGGTAACCGTGGCAACAGAAATGTTAGCAACAAACGGGCAGAACACAGCAGAAAAAATATCTGGACAGACATCAGTCGTTACATAAACATGAGCTATTTTATTATTTCTTTCAATCTATTTGGTGAATTTGATCATTTTGAAGACTGGGATGAAGCGGAAGAGAAAGAGAGAAGAAAATATGAGAAGAAGGAAATACGACACAAGGAGGTGACATCAGAAGAATTCAACAATTTAGAGGATGACAAGGACGAGAAAAAACACAAAGAAAACCACGAAATGGGTAGTTAAAACATTAAGAGACTTCCTGGCTATAAATAACATGGACCTAAACTTTGAAAGCTACACTGCCACTGCTCTCAATGAAATTTTGAGACTATTTCATGTTTCGGTCCAGTCAACTAAGGAAGGAGGAGAATACAGTATTTCCAGTTTGAGAAGTTTGAGAGCCAGCATTAATCGCCACATAAGAGACGTCAACATCATTAGCAACACTGTTCAAGAGCAGTATTGCCGTTTTTAAAGCCATACCAAAACGTTACAGAAAGAGTGGAAAAGACACCAGCATCCAGCATCCTCGTGTCCCTGAGTCAGACCTTGAGATAATCAGATGTTCATCTGCACTGTCTCCCGATACCACCCTCGTCAGAAAGATGTGGTTTGACATCCAGCTGTGTTTGGCTCGGCGTGATAGAGAGGGAAACCATGAGCTGACCAGGGCATCTTTTAGCATCCAAAGAGATGAGGATGGCGCTGAATACGTTAACCTATCGCATAAAAATGATTAGATCCAAACGACCCACATAAGCAAAACCTAAGATGTTTCATGTTCGCAAAGCCCGGGAATCCCCCGTGCCCAGTAAAAAGTTTCAAGAAATGCATCTCTAAGCAGCCAAGTGCAAATAATTGTACTGCAAGCCCAAGACTTGGTCCAGTGAAACATATCCACAAAGTAACACAAAAACTGGCATTCACATTAATGCAGATAGAGGGTGAGCGAAGTATAGACACACTCGCTACGTCCATTCATTTCTGATAATGGACACCTGGTCGGGCATTTATGTATTGTACTATCACACGTGGTGAAAAAAAAGAAAATGTAGTGGAGGACTGGACGAGACCAAAAACCAAACTTATTGGTGTTCGATACAAATACACTACTTGAGATTTTTAAAGACATTAAAATCATTTTGCGGTAGAAATGGAAATTGGTTAGACGGTATAACATGTGTTCATGCAGCAAAGTTTGTTTACACCAGAAATCCAGACAGCAGTGCAATTCTACGTACGGCGACACGACTGATTCTGTTCAAACATGCAGTACAGATAAACCATGTTATGATGGGAATAACATGATGACATGCTAGCTTTAGCTGGCAAAGGTTGAACTGGACCTTATTTTTACTTAATTTTCAGTTATTGGCTGAAAATATGTTTATTACACAATCAGATCTAACAGCACCACAAGCTCATCAGGGCAAAGCAACACAGACGTTTTCTGTTTTTTCCAGTTGTCTAGCAAATGGTTTGGTAAAATGTTGCCACCTAGTGGTCTAAGTAGTGCCTTCCTACAAGGTGCTGGCCACAACAAAACAGCTGCATACTGACTGTTTGACTTCCTCCAGCAAAATGATCACACTGAAATTCAAAAAATCACTACCAAGGCAGAGTATGTAAGATTTCGAGGTGATTCTTTCCACCACCAGATGGCAAACACCAGGTCGTGAGCAAAACCACAAAACTGCTACCTCCACAAACGACCACAGGTTGGCAGTAATGAGCAAAACTCACCCCTCACCCCTCCTCCTTGCCAGCTCCAATGAGGGCAGGAATCGCTTGTGAGCTGTAACTCAGAGGCGCTCTGCAATAAATGGGCTTATACTCACCCTACTGGTGGAAAAAAGTACTTTTCTTTTTACTGGTCAGAAAACATTCAAGAAGGGTCTTTGTCATTAATTAAACTTGTAATTTAATAATGCATCAAATATGGACAGACTGGAACCTACATGTTTAAAAAACTATCTAATTATGATTGTAGTTATTTTTTTAGTTAATTTATTTTGAAAATATTGAAAATCTTACATACTCTACCTTTAATGCAGACTGATCAAATTCAGACCAGGACAATAAGAAGATAATACTTTTTTGATTAATAAAGTGTTATAGAGACTAAAACTGAACAAGTTCTTGGACAGTTCACCTGGTTGGAAAACCATCCAGACACCTGGGATTCCCTGTGGAACTAATAAATTCTGTGTAAACAGTCAGGCTAGTATTCAGGTCCACAAGTTAAACCCAGAATGCTTTCTCAGGATGGAGACTTACAACAGTATGATAGGGCAGCAGACAGTGGACCCAAAGAAAACCATCTGAAGGCTGCAGAACAGAATCCAACAGCAACGGTTGTGCTGCAGGAGAAGAAGAAACAGTGACTCCAAAATTAAAATTCTATGTCTCATTTAACCTCTGTTGTGGAAATATGCTGAGGGTTACATCCGTGGAGTTGGCTCTCCTCAGATCACCACAGGCCACAGCTTTAATACGTTTGGCCTGTCCCAGGCATTGTGGGTCGGGGTTGTTGCTGGCGTGTGTCATAAGCAGAGTCCGGTGTCAAGTTGGGTTAGTGTTGGTGTGTCTGACGGACTTATTAAGCTCGGTTGAGATTGTATCAACAGAGGTTCGGGGCAAGATGCGGTGACTGAAGAGATTCCAGTATTTTTAAAGGGTGTTTTATCACAGAGAGGGGTCTTACCAGGCCATCCAGAGGACAGCAGTGCCTCGAGTTCAGCCAAGAAAACAGGCTGACCAACAGCTATCAGTCTGGTTTTGTGTTACTTTACTTTATTATGTTATTATTATCCAAAGAATGTACCGCAGAGAAAGTATCTTTTTATCAGAGGAGTTTTTTCTTTTACTCTGGCCAAACACCAGAGGATTTGTGTGATGAGGAGCAGTTCAATGCCTCACGTTTAGGGGGAAAAATAGATAACTCAGCAATCAGTTTATAAAGTCTGCCAGTAGAAATAATGCAGAGAACTTAAAGTATCCCATAGACCAGCGTTTTTCCTAAGTATGACTGTCTTGCATGTTTTAGATCTTTTTCTACTTCAGAACACCTGAGACAGATTAATGAGACTCCTTAAATTCTTTGCAAGCCTGTTAAATGGCCACGTTCACATCCGAGTTTTAATTCCTCTTTAATTTGGAATAAAAGTAAATCTGCTTTAAACAGTTGAAAAATCAAGAGAAATATTTTCTTTCTTGAGCTGAATCACACCTTTAAATAAAAAAACACCCCCAGGACTGCTGCATGGGATCAAATTCAAGCGACAGAAGTCACAAAGAGGTGTGCAATCAATTTGTTTGTTCACAAAAGTAAATAAATCAAAGAAATAACAATGATAATACAAAAAGATTGTAGTAGCACATCATTTCATGACTTCCACTACTACATATTTTTAAAAAAATTAAAACTTACTTTAAATTATCATTACTTTATTATGATTTGATTTATTATTATTAGTCTTCTCTCTATATATAAAAGTTTTAAGCCATGATTGATAATTTTCTATAAACCTTTATAATAAAAATCTGCTGGAGAAACAGTGAGGCAGAGATTAGCTGGTGCACAAGTCGTAGCTGGATGGGAACATTATCTTATAGGTGGGTGTGTGAGAGAGAGTCAGCATGGTGGGACAGGCCAGCCCCAGTAGCCCTGATGGTTCCCAGCTCACCACTTACAGTTGTTCTTTGACAATAACAGAGGAAGTCATTTCTCCCTCCAGCACAAACATCTGCTACTCATTACACACCAACACACACAATGAAGCATATTACCGTACATTAAGCAGCTCCCAAGGCGAAACACAATGTCCTCATCATCTCAGCAAACAGAGCACACACAAATATTCAGACACATGCAGTCGTAAACCTTTTTTTTTTCCCCAGTCAGCTGAGGTTAAGACATCTTATCTCCTCCTCAGTCGTATAAATGAAGAGAATTTCACACACACACACATTTCAAACATGTATGGCCACTATCAGCTCTATCAGTGAGTGTCTGTGTGATGCTCCTCTCCACACGTACACATCAGACCTCTATCTGTGTGTCATGCTATGTTTAGACCACTTCACCTGCATGAAGCTCTGCGGCTCCTGCTGGGACACCCCTACCCTCCTCCTCCAGCTGCACACTCCTTCCATATCTGCCTCCATCATCTCCTCAGTGCCCTCACCCACCAACCTAAACGACTGCTATCTACAGCACAGACATATGCAGGATGAATGCCACTACTTCAGTGTCCCCATTTATTTAATCTGTTTTAGAACATTTCACAAATTAAAATAACAGCAGGAAAAGTGCTATTTACTATGCACAGAAAAACTGTAAATATTTTGCAGCATGTAAAAAAATGGGTTTTAACATTTAAAGACAGCGGCGGTTGTGTTGTTACACAATGCCTGACATAGACGCATGCAATGAATTTGAGGAGGCAGCGTGTGAGGTATGATGGTTTGCTGAGCTTTTGGTGGAAGGAAAAAGGAAATGAAAAGTCTAAGGACGACCTGCAGGCATCAGCTGCACCGCATCCCGTACAGACTGCCCTGGGATTGATGGCGGTGCATCCTAACTCTGTCCTCTGAATGAGAAGGACAGAAGGTTTGATTTAATAAAAAGAATAAAATGAGTGAATACATTTAAAATGTTCTTGAAATTAGCCAAGGCAATAAAAAATGAGGACAAAGGTGTTCAAAAGCTACACAAGAAATGCAACCCAAACTTGCTTCTTTCTGTTGACCATTAGCTGCCCAAGACAATGACAGTGGATGGATATTTTTAGGCTTTTTAGTTTATTGGTTGCAAATGAATTGATATTTTTTGTTGCCACTTCATAATAAAGAGTAAAATTAACCAGACCTGCTTTTTTTTCCCCTTCCAAAATATGAAATCATGGCCTGTCAGTAGTCACAACTTTAAGCAGGTGAGGGTGAGGCAACCTGTTTTCTCACATTTCAAAAGGAAAAAAGCTCTGTATGATAAAAAATAACAATAATATTGTTTCATTCTATCCGTTTTGCTCTGTTTATCAGCAGGTGTCGTGTTACAGCTAATAAATAATCAGTAAGTATAACAAGGTGCAAATGTTAGCCTAATATGCTAAAAGCTTCTTCGACTGCTTTGTGGAAATAACGAACCAGAAGTTAGTAAATGTTTTGTTGTCAGGGAAAATTCTGTTGCTCTGATGTTGTGCAAAAAGATGAACATATTCTTGATTTTTGACAAGTAACAATTCAACATCATTAAGCATCTATGTGGGATCTTGTTAGCCTTCTGATGCTACACTGAGGCAAACTAAACACACAGAAAAGCACAGGTATTTTATTCTGGGCCTTGCACATGGTTTTGGTGAAAAATATATTTAATATAGAGTCAAACTCCAGATATTGAAGCTAAAAGATCTGCAGCTGTCTGAGCTGAAAGGTTATTCTTGTTTCAAACAAGTGAAAACAGCAACAGAACAAAATGCCGGGGACATAAAGAGGGAGGCCGTTTTCACATGTACATGTTTATTTTGATAAATACATTTTTCTACGCAATTGGGTCTTGTGTTCTTTCCACATGCAAACAAAGTTTTAGGGCACTGAAAACACCTTCCGAATGCAGATTTCTACATAATCTGGCTGTGTTGAACCACAAGCTGCCACATTGCAATATGTGTCAATTCTTTGTATCCACGACAGGTTCGACTCCAGTTATATTTGTCATTTCTGCAGAGTCCTCAGTTGTTTTGTTACGATTTTTTTTTTTTTTTTGCCTTTTATGGTTTTAGTGTTTTAAGTTATTATATATGTGCACATCTTTGTTTATATAAATTGTTGTTTTGCTGTAACAACTCATTGTTGTGCTTTATAAATACATTTGGAATTATCAATTTGATTGATGCAAATGAATCTATTAATTCTTCTATAACACTAAGTCTAACTTCTTTTTTTTAATATGAGGTCTTTATTTGTCCCTTTGACAAAAAGTAAAATTATAAGTATCACATTTTTTTAGGGATACTTAACATTTATTATCATGTGATAGTTCAAAACTTTATAATAGTGTAATCTTCTGCTTTTTGGCGTCCATTGAGAGGCAAAAGACAAAAGTAATATTGTGTTCCACATAATTTTGAGCAAAGATTGTACCATAAAATGACGCAAAATATCTCAGAAACAGTATTTATCGTAGATGTCACGCTGGGCTCTTATGGATTGATTTTATGCCTTACAGTTCAGGACTTCAAGGTTTATGTTCCAGTATGTCTTTCTCTGTCTTGTACTATTGTGTATTGTCCACTTTATAAAGTTTGACCTATTTGATCAATCAAACTTTTTTTTTAAAAAAAGGTAAAGAATCTAATTCACTTCCAAACGTTAAAATGGGAGATAAACAGCAGAGAAACTCAGGGGAAGTATATGAACCAGTGGAAACAGGATCAGGAGACATCTGGATGATACGCATATGGCAGCCACGACAGAAAAGCAAACTAAAAACCACTCTCCTCCTGAAATCTTGTCTAAGCTTTTAAGAGGCCCACCTCCCTTCCTCCATCCCTGCTTCCATCCCACAGCGGACCTCCCCGGAGTCCTGACCGCTATCAAACCAGCAGTGTTCCATCTTTTCCCAAAGAAAACGCTGTAGTCGTCAGTCCTTTCATTGACCCCCGGGTAGAGGTTCTTACCGCTCCACGCCCACTGTCTCCCTCACCGACTCCATCAGTCGCATTCAATAAAAGGCTGGGGAAACTCCCTCTCCCCATGCTCTCCTGTCACTGTTGATATTACCGTCAGACTGTTTGGTTGTGTTTGTCAGAGTGTGATGACAGAACTAAACACAGGTATTTACCCTGCGATAACCGCCTTGTCTGGACAAGCTCTGCGTGGATACTATGCCTGTGGGACTGTCACAGATTGTGTGTGTTTGATGAGGACGAGGGGAATAAGCAACTGAATTCAAATTATTCAAGAGGAGGTGACAAAAATGTTTATGAGGGAGGAAAAAAAGGGTCAAGTTTTCGCCGTCATCTCTGCTTGCCAGATCTATTAGGAAAATACTGACAATGCCAACATAAGCGACATCATAACATGTAACAACACACACATATGGTCATGGTAAATAAAAAAAAATCAAATGTCTTGCAAGGTTTTATCAAACAGGAAATAACATAAATTCATCATCTGGTACTTATAATCACTCAATATAACCTCAGCTGAACAACATCATGACATATTACATTCAGTCATTTAACTAAAACGAAGCCAAAGAAAAGTAGTGTGTAAAAAAAATAAGTACATCCCATAATTCAATAGCTTGTAAAACCAACTTTAACCTTTTGTATTTTCTTATGAAGCTGATAAACTGTGTGTTTGTGTCTGAGTGGATTGGGGGGTTAAACAAAATATGGTATTTATATGGTTTTAGTGTGCTCTGGTAGGGGACTGCAGATGTGGGTTAGCCAACTCTCGTTACTGCCCCAAACGACATTTATGTTTGGAATTGTACAGAGTCTCTAGTAAATAACATATAAAGCTCACAATAATAAATTTAATAATGCTTATAATAAAAAGAACAACAACAATGCTTATTAACAACACTTTAATAAGGTTGGAGTTTGAAATTTGACTGAACTATTGTAACTTTGTCATTTTGTTCTTTTTCAACCATTCTGTTATAGATCTCTGTGTTTGGGGTCATTGACACAACCAACTTACAGCACAGTTTTAGCTGTCTGTTAGATTGCCTAACATTTGACTCAAAAATACTTTGTTTTAAGAAAACTTCTTAATCCACTAAATGACAGACGTGATCAAAATATGTGGCTAGACAACAAGCCCAAATCATCAGCCCCCCACCACCATTCTGGACTATTGACATTAAGTTCTTCTCCTCATATGCAACATGAGGCAACATGTCACACATCTCTACTTTGGATTAGTCCAACGGTTGGCAAATGGCAGCCAGCGGGCCAAAACCGGTCCACCAACAATAATATCTGTCCCGCAATGTTAAATGTATAAAAACTGATTGCAAGAGTAATTTTTCAATGTGCAGACACGGTGCTGTTTACAGTGTTGTGTTAAAAGAACAGCGTGGCCACGTTTAAGAATGGTTGGGGTAAGGAGATTAGAGAGACATTACATCAGCTGTGTCAGAAGCCTGTTTAGCAGTGAATGTTTAGCTTTAAGCTTTCGCAATAAACACCACAAACCTCTTCGAGTTCCTGTGTCTGTTTCACCGCTGCTGGGTAAAGTGAAGGGAGTTTATTATGAAGCTAGATACAGCTTCTCCTCCTCTCAGCCTCCCGAGCTCGTTTAGAGGCAGAACGTTTAAAATGGCTCTATAATGCACATTTCAGTCTAATTCATTTTAATATGCAAGTCCAGAAGGCTGAGATATAATCACACAAACACCTTCATTCATTTTGAATTGATCCTCTCAGATCGGCGTCTGCCAGAAAACAAGCGAACAGAGAAAACTCCGCCCTATGTCCTGCCTGTGGGTTGCGTCTGATTGGTCAACTGCTATGAGTAGTTATACTAAGCAGTGAAGGTGGGTGTGGCTTCTTCTCAGGAAAGTGCACAACCTAGAGAAGATGACCAATCACTGAGTCCCTCCCACGGGATGTCACTAAAATTTCAAAGTAGGGAAAACTCTCTAAAATCACTAGTTTCCATCGCCATGGAAACCGAATGTAGAGAGTGCTGAAAAACTCAAACATGCGTTCAGGTGATAAAAAAAAAACAAAAAAACAACGTCACTCATATGTCTGATGAGTATTCAACACTATAACACTGTAGAAAGCTCAGAAAACTGTCTAGCATACAATCTAGCATAATAAAGCCCCTTTAACAGCTTCAGATCGTGGAGGCAACAGACAAGAGGCTATCAGTTACTAAAACTTCAAATAAACCTTGCACTCCAAGACGAAAAGTACCAGACGGAAAATAAAATAACCGGTTTTGTTGGAGCTGAATGCTTGTGTAGGTGTTAGTTCACCTGGAAAAGCAACAGCTCATTATACGCAGCCAGGTGTAAGATTCAGTTGTGACATCTCCGAACCACATAATGAAAAACAAAAATTAAACATGTTTTACAGTTTCCATTTCAATGTAACATAATATAATTAGAATCTATTTTGATATGATATAATAAATATAATGATATAGAATAGGATGAAATTTAGTTGGAAAAACCAGGTTTTAACTGTGAAGAGGTGATTTTGCCATTCAGTTGGTCAGGAAAATTTTGGCCCCAGGCCAAATCTATTTGCTAACCCTTGATCTAGTCTGTCCCAAAGAAATTGTTACTGAAGTCTTGTGATTTGTTCAGATGCAATTTACAAACCTGAGCTGGCATGGTATGGTTTGTTTTCTTAGAGAGAGAAAAGATTTTTTTGACTGCAATCCTTTCAAACAACTAATATTTGTTCGGTCATTTCCTTATTGCACAAACTGTCATGAACCTTAACATGCTAAATGAGGCCTAGAGAGTTTGAGATGAAGCTCTTGTTTTGTTTTTTCCAGTTTCTTTGAGCTGAACTTGCTGGGACATCCACTCCTTGGAAGCTTGTTAATTCTGATTAAAAATAATCTTTCTCAGTGCAGAGTTGTAGACTCCAGCAAGCAAAAGTCTAATCATTTCTGATGTCTTTCCTCCTTGGTGCCGAATGCTGCAAACCATCAAACTGACAAAATATCTCCCTCAATGACGAGCTCACACTAGCTGAATATACTCTATGTTAATCAATTGCATTGATCAGCAACACCAGGCTGCTGCTAACCATCTTAACTCCTACTGAAGGATTTAGGATACACATAGTTTTCCACCAAGTTTTCTTTTCTTTGCCAAGTCATGATATTCAGGTGCTCGTGGTCATAAAAGCTTGTATGTATCCAATTTAAGTAATTAAATACTCCTTTGGTAAGGACCAGTGGAGTATGTCTACAATCAGTAATTACAAAAATATATGTATCCATTAAAACTCACAAATATGACCAACAAATTTCCTTCCTCATCCAGGATTTGAAAAGGTTGATTGAGTTAAATAGTTTAAAACCAGCTCTGTTAAAAATCCATCTTTACTGGCTAGTAAGTCTGCTTTCCCTTCATCTCTCTCCTGGCATGTTACTGCCACCTGTTGATCAGAGGAACAATGGAGTCATTGACGGACCCATGGGTCACATTACTCACATGTGTGTGCAGGTGCGACTTTGTCCACATGCATGACATAAATAACATGTGGAGCCACTCACGCTGAAATCAAAACGACTGAAGAACCTTAACACTTGTTAAAGTCAATATTTCAGTGTCAATATTTTGTCTAATCTCACTGAAATATGCAACCACGGTCCAGCTGATGGGCTGCTTGACCCGGTGTGGTACAGCAGAGGGGTAACAGATTGTCTCTACCCACTGGGTGGTTCATAAGCATGAACAATTCATGAATGGGCAGTCAGCAAGCCCACGTGGAACAGATCATTATGTAAATGTAGAATATATACAGCATAACTGATATGTAGTTCCCCTGCAGGAAACCTGGAGCTAAGAAGAACAGGGAGTGACGATAATAACTTCCTCCCCAGAGGGAAACCAAAGAAGTTTCATTCTGCGAGGAGATAAATATCATACAGAATACACAGCTTGAGTGATGTTTGTGTGGCAGCGCTCTTATAATTGAGGTTATGTGGGGGGGGGACATGATTATAGACCCCCCCCCCCCCCCCCACTGAGGGCTGTGTATATGCAATATGAGTGTACTGGTTCATGTTGATGTGTGCGTGGGAGCAGACCTGCAGCAGAGTCCCGTGGATGTGGTTATGTTGGATTTTAGGTCCTGGTTCTGAAGGGAGCTCCTGTAGTAAGGAATGAACGATGGACGGGACCTGGGAGACCAGAACGAAGGGGACGAGGGCCCGGGCCGCCATTTCTCTGGTCCGATACACAGCGGAGTGCCCACATCTGCAGAAAACATCAACAACTGCATTATAGAGAGTAATTTAAGCTGCGGAACATGGATTGCTGCTGTGTTGTGATAATCTTTTCATCTTTCGTTGCGTAACTTTGGATGTTTGAGTTGATGGAGGAAGTGAGGAGGTTCCCAATTATTACGAGTCAAAGGTTGTTATTATAACTTCTGAGTAATTAAATTTGCAGCAGTAACTTTGTTTTGAATAATAATGTAATTATAATGTATGTTATTTTAATTCATTTTTAGTAAAGTCATATCAATGACAGATTCTGTGATTAGAAATAAATAATGACCCATGAATTATTTGATTTGGACAACTGACTGCTATTTATTTTCAGAGGTTGTGTAATGTCTCCATCTTTTTTTCCCTCCTTGTGTCTCTTTGTCTGTTTATGCTACAAATAAATATGTAGCATAAACAGCTCCAAGGCCAACAGATCACTGATAAACTTGAAATCACTCATAAATCTTAAATCATAAAACAAATATCTTCAACTGAATCAGGAAACTGATCTTTTCATCCTGTGATCATCTGCAGCATTTATCTGATGGACACTAGGAGAATGTGGCCAGTCACTCTGAGTGTGTGCTAAAATTAACCTTGTTTACAGCTGATATTCTTCCCTTCTCCAGTGTCATAACACAGTCTGAGCTATTGGAAGGAGTGGAAGGACACCACCAAGACATGAATAAGATAAGAAGAGGAGGAGTTGGACTGAGGAAGAGACTGAGTTCTTAAAAAGGAAAAGCAATTTCAGCTGAATATTTTTTATTTTCAATAAAAGCCAAATAATGCGAAACAAAAAAAACAAAACAAAACATAAGTTGTCTATTTCAACTGTCAGTGACAGTAAATATTAACCAACATCTTGGCAGGTTAATGAACTGGTTTGTTTCTTTGACACCTTTAGTAACCCTGCATCACTTTGACCTTAAAACTGTGTTTCTGACTTGTTTGATATTGGTTATGTATTTCTGGAGCCATAACTACCCTACTACGTCTCAAGGCTGAGAAACCACACTTTACAAACTTTTATTGTCTCGGCACATCACTTTACGGAAGTATTTTGCTTTATTGCATTGCATCATATGCTAGTAACTGGGTATCAACACAGGCACTTTTGAATGTGAACCACAGCTAATTCAGCAAAGAAATTGTGAGACAGAACAAGACATAAGACAAAAGTCAACATTGTACTGACTTTTACAGTCAGGAAAGATCTCAGAAATGAGACAAGATGCAAAACTGATGCTGAATTAGCCTTTATTAGGGGCGTCAAAGGAATATATACTGTATATATAAAGTATTTTGTATATATATCATAGACCATATATGAAAGATGGATGGAGCCTTCAGCGGTTAAAAGTGAAGCCTATGCGGAAGTGCATAAAACTGCAGTTCCCCCTTCATCCACGAGGGGCTGGCTCCAAAACAGAGTGAATCCCCATAGACTCCCATGTTAAAAAGGCCAACTTCACAGCAGAAATAAACATGTTTACAGCCTGGTTCAAAAATCCATTTTCAGTTAATAGGTCAGGTTTACCTTCATGACAACTGTGGGGGGAGTGAATTTTTTACGAACTCGCCTGTTTAAAAGTAACTTAATCTCAAAGTTCGGCATATTTACGGGCGTGTCATTTTGATTGACAGATACAGATCTCCCGCTTCAAGTAAGAAGAATGTAAAACAACCGTGGTTTTTAGTCAGTCAACAGCGTGACTTAGCTTTAGCCCGCTTACCTCCATTAGCTGGTTAGCTCCTGTTATCTCCGAGTTAGCTCGGTTAACTCTTAGCTACAGAAAGTTCGCTCGATGTCAATCATCCACCATGACGTTCACAGCCCCCCCTTCTCAGCTCTACCTCTTTACCCATATTTGTATTTTCCGGGGGAGACGGCGCTCGTGCCTCTGCCAAGATGGCAATAGCAGGAACCGCCCACCGAGCTTCAATTCAGCTCTTCAGAAACCTAAGGGTGACATCACGGAGGCTACGTCCATCTCTATATACAGTCTACGATACATATGCATATGTAGATCGGAAAGTTAAATCACTGTAATATCAGTCCGTTGCAGGTGTCACCATTGGAAAACATTAATCAACTGATTCAGATCAGCTGCCTTTTGATAGGTAAACACGGTAAAGAGAAACACGCTTTGGCTTGTAGCATAAAAAATACATCTAAATAGTTCCTATACTCTGCTGAGCTTCATGGTGTTCTAGACTTTGGGTCATGCATTTAAACCGTGTAATGTGCAGTTCCTCGTTTAATTCTTACCTGTATGATGCTTTTTTAAGTTTTACTGACCCCATGTTACTTTTAAGTTTACATAAACACTCACACAGCAATTAATGTTGATACAGCCAATAAAGAACTACGATTATAAGCTCAAGAAACTAACCAAAGTGTGTAGCAATCATGGGTGGGTGTTCATGTTAGCAGATTGTTTACAGGGCCTGTCGTGGTGTTAAAACTGACCGCCAAGACCGAACAAGAAACTCAGCTTCACTGTGGAAACATTCTGCGGAAGATTCCATAGAAACGTGAAACAGCAATCCATCATTGCAATGGTATGTAGAGATGAAAAAGAGGCTTGTTTTGTGGGCTTTGGTATGTGCAAGAGGAAAACATGTTAATAGACAGAGCTGTGGGAGTAAATGTTGAGATGAAACAAGGTGGTGAAGTGAGCTGTAAAGGCTGATATATTTCAAAATACTGAGAATATAACATCTCACTTTTCTACCTGAAGTGGGCAAAACTCTATCTTCTACGCAGTTACACTTTGGCCAAACAGGCAAACAAAGATGTTGAGCATAATACGGATGAATTTACATTCTTGAACCAAACATGCTTGCACACGAGAATCTCCTACAACAAACGTAAAAAAAAATAGATGGACCTAATAGCCAAGATCCATGCCCAATCCTCACTTTCCACCTCTCTCCAGCCCTGTTTGGGACCCATATGTTAACTATCTGTGCTAATTTGTCCCATTGAAACTCTTTTGCAAAAGGAAATGACAGTTTGGAAGGGTGTAATTTTAGAAACAGCGGCGTCCCCTGTGGGATCTGTAGGCAGACTGTTGACTGCCGTGGACCGGGCTCATCTGGGCCTCATTTTAGAGAGCTGGGAGAACCGTTTCCTCCTCAGAGACTGTGGCATGTTGGCTAAACAAGCCCGAGTAACAAAGTCTGTCACCACAGAAAATACTACAGGCGAATCAGGAAGTGAGGGAGTGACACAGTTAAAATGTTTCCTTTTCTCATTCATTCATACCAAGAAAATCTAGTAGCAGCGCAGGGCCATTGTTCTAGCTCACGATTAATACATTAGTTCTTACATGACATGTGACTGTGAGCTTGGAGTCACACCCTTACAGCGTATGTTCTTCTCAGTTGCTCCAGGAATGTTTTTGTGATTGTGCTTGTGTGCAAATTTGCAACAAATGTTGCCATGGTTTCCAGTGTTGCTTTTTGCTTTTTCCTTGCAAAAGCCACAAAAATGTATTTAAAACCTTCTTTATTTTATAAATTAAATTATTTGAAAATTTGATATTTTTTAATGGGATAGAATTTCATCATTCTGAAGAGCACTTTGTAACCACAAAAAATGTAACACTAGAACTACTCTGCTGCTTCTTTTCACACATTTTTTAAATATATAAATGATTTCTTTTACTGTGTTTTGTTTGCAAAGAAAATTAGATACTTGGCAATATTTTGAATATTCTTGGAGTAAACATTGCATGATGATGATGATGTTTTAGCATTTACATTTACAAAGCAGATCTGGGTGTTTCACACTGCATTGTGGGGAAATGTCTGGTCTCTGGTGGTGTTTTGCTAATGACAAATGATAATTTTCCATCAACAACTCAATATTCATCATGTTCACATTTCTCTTGCAAACATCTCTGTGTTTAAAATCAGGAACATGAAAGTGTGAACAAACACGGAGGAGTGCTGTGTGTCAGTTGCTTTCAAGCTGTGACTGGATGAAATTGCAAGGATGAGCAGAATTCATGATTAAGAATTTTATTCTATATATCTTCACTCTATTTCCTAGTATTGTTTTTATAAAAACATTAAAAAAAAATGGCCATCAGGATCTTAAAAAACTAGAACAGTGAGCAGAATTTATTAAAAGTGGTTCATGCATATATATTTACTCCTAAAGTCAATTCTTTGTAGAAGCACCTTCTGCAGGAAAACCTCTTTGGGTCTGTTTTTATGTAAAACTACGCATGGTGATGCCCATAATGGAGTGAAGTAACAGTGACCACATGTGTGTATTTTCAAATATAATGTATGTGTATGTGTAATGCCAATGTACGGTTGGCATTAGAAGTCTCACTGACCACGGTTTAAAGTCATTTAAATAATTTTTTTTTAACTTCAGCAAGTCGTCCTGACCATGTCTACTGGACTAAATGCAGTGAGTTGCTGCCATTTCATTGGCTGATAAGATATTTGTGTTAACAAGCAGTTCAATGGGTGGAACTAATAAAATGGCCAGTGACTGTGTTTTACTAAAAACTAAAGAACACTGCTTTGCCTCTAAAGAAATGAGATATGAGGATGAAAAAGAAAAAAAAGGGAGTGAAGCAGGTACGGTGAGTGGAAATGTCAGGGGTGGATATCACAGGCCACAAATCACAATCGCAACACTCAAAGGCTTTACTGGTTCAGCCGAGGAAGATTAAGGAAAAAGAAACTGACAGAAATACGACGGGGGGGGGGGGGGGGGGGGGGGACGGACAGAGTTAATTACTGCAATAAATGTGTCCACTCCTCGTCATCATCACACATTTTGTCGTCATCACCATCAGTCCTGTCGTCATTGCGTGAACAGGTATGTGGTGTGTGTGGGGGTCAGGCAGCAAGGGAATGTTAAAAATCGAAGGTGAGGAGGTGGGAGGATACGAAGATAAAATATGACGGGGTGCGAGGGTTCTTGAATCTCTGAACATACCAAACCAAAGCAATATTTGATGTTTCGAAAGTGAAATCTATGAACAGAAGTGGGGGTGGGGGGTGGGGGGGGTGTTTGCAACTTCAGACAGGGAGGGAGGGGGGGGGGGGGGGGGGGGGGCAGAAAAATGGCCGAAGCCCAATTAGTTCGAGCTGGGCTATATTTAACATCGCCAACACGTGG
The DNA here is from genome assembly GCF_933228915.1 of Telmatherina bonti. Classification (NCBI taxonomy): domain Eukaryota; kingdom Metazoa; phylum Chordata; class Actinopteri; order Atheriniformes; family Telmatherinidae; genus Telmatherina; species Telmatherina bonti. The sequence continues at coordinate 15,859,949 of NC_136629.1, forward strand.
GCTTGATTTGGGTGGATGTGAGAGCTGCATTCCTTCTCTAACAGTAACAGACTCGGCCAAGTCCTGCTACTCACAAGTGACGGGATCTGAAGGGAAATACGATAAGAGTTCAATGAATTATTAAGTAGTTGAAGCACAAAGTCAGTTCTTGATGAACTGCATGTGTCTGATTCGGAGGAATTTCTCCATTAACAATGTCAACACCGCTCATTGAAGATCCAGATGGTAACAGCTCAGGTTTTTCACTGTGACAGGACCACTCAAATGGGACTGAACCAACACATTGTGATCACAGACCAAGCTGCGCACTTAAGCCAGCGAGACTATTTGTTTTCATGGGTTTTGCAGATGCTTAGTCATGCTGCAATATGAACACAAGGATTCCCATTCCTACTCCACTGGCATCTATGAAGCGACATATTAGGTTACAAACCTCTATTTTTGACCTTTGGGTCATCTATTCTTGGTCATACCAGCATTTCAAAGTTCTCAGAGTTGACCTGTGTTGAGTAACTTTACCCAGTTTAATTTAAAGTACTATTAAATTTCTACTTAGCATGACTATGTTACATCTTTATGTTTATGTGGCTCTAAATATCGACAAAATTGTAAAGCAATAGAGTTCATTACTTTGGGAGGTGCTTGAAAAAGGCTGTTGCAAGGACCATTCATTTTCTCTGGACACATTTTAGTGACACTGAACACAAGTGGTGAAGCGACAAACCACCTTCGCATTGACAGAGTAATAATGACAATATATCAGGGAAGAGTAATGAGTTTCAAAGAGTCACTTATAAGAAATCGAATAGTTCATGCGGTCGTTTCAAAATGTGGATACTCTGTTTTAACTACACGGTGGCATCAATTTATCAAGCTGTTTGTAATTTTCCATAAGAAAAAACCAAAAAACAAAAAAAAAAAAACATCAAAAGACCACTTTGTTATGACTAAGCTCTGCAAGGTAAAATTAGCATATGTTCATAGATCAGCAACATGTTCAGTAATGGCGCTTCTGAACTACTTTGACAGTTGTAGTCGTCTCATTCACAATACTTGGGTGGGTGAACAACTTTGCTTTGGTAATATTGCTAAACAAACTACACAGAATTAGATCTAGGGATGCAACATGGAGTATTCTTTCCCTCTAATAGTTACCAAACTCAGGAATAAATTAGCACCTGATAAGGGAATACTGACAGGGCTCAAGGTTTTAAACTCATTACAAAAAATAAAATGTTGAAACAGACAAACAAGCCTGTAAGCACTGACTTTAAGTATTTGTAGTGTAATTACCTGGAAAAGCTTGTAAATGTTTTGAATATTGGGACTAAATGGAAAAGTAGCAAGATGTGTGCATGACAAGGAATTAGCCGACACCAAACTCCTACCAGCGGTGGGGAATTTGAAGAGTGGACGAATATTTCTCAGGGATTTCAGACAGTATAACAATGGATTGAAATGTTCATATCAACCATATACATTTAACAAGACACTTCCTGACACGTTTCAACTGACATACTTAAAGCCGACACCACCAAACACACACAGACACACACAATACCAAAACATATTTATCCCTCATCTATGTACCAGCAACTTCCAGCACAGAGTAGTTATTGCACACACTCAGAGTTGTTATCTAAAGCACTGATTGAGCATTCCAACCTCAAGGTCAAAGCCTCCCCATACACTCCCAAACACATACACAAACACACACACACACAAGCTACCCGGCTGGGAAAATACTATATCCACTTATATCACAATTCACAATGCAGATGATCTGAGCAGAAAGTTGTTCATTCTTTAAAGGAAAACATGTTTACCCATGATGCACTGAGAGAGCATAACGTATGAGGAAAGAGCTTTTTATCTCTCCTTTGCTTCACCCTTCAGCTCTAACTCTCCAAGATAGTTCTCAACCTTGCTTGCAGCAGATAAAAGGCAGCATTTCATTTGCAGGTGCAGTAAATGCAGATGAACACGTTCCAATAACATTCGTAGGCCTCTCCATCTCAGGAATGTAAAAAATGAAGGCTGAGATTACAGTTTCCCATTCGCCTGGAAGGTTCACTCCCTGGAAACAACAAGAATCCGATAAAACTGGTCACATTGTAAAACAACCGCAGCGACACGAGACAATACATCGCTTTGATTACACAGCTGTTTTGTCTTGTCCAGAAACAAAGTGAAGAGCAGAAATCTCTGTTCTTCTTGTTTGCATCCATTTTCTAACATAAGAATGGAAGATATCACCCAGATCTGCTCGATACAGCTCTAGAAAAAGAAATACGATGAAATTCAAGGTGCAGCGCATCACATCTAAAAGCTGAAGAAGCACCTGTGTCAACATTAAAAACAAAGCAACACACACACACACACACACACAGAGCCATGTTTAGACTGCAGGTGTTTTGTCTCGGTGATCGTGAACTGTTCTATACTTAGAATTGCAGTCCAGAAAGAGGGTGTTTGAGCAGGTGCGTGTCAGATCCTTCTCTTGGTTATTATCATTTCTTTTTATTTTAAACAAGCCAATGAAGTGACAGGAAACACATTTGCACTAAGTGTGATGACACATGTGAAGGTGCATTAGGAGGAAGTTTCACTCTCACATACTCCATTTGCTCTGCAGGTGATTCACATAACAGAAGTTTTACTCTTCTTCAAGCTCAATTCAGCTCTTTTATACACCAAAAATATACACTATTCACAAAAAGTTAGGGATATTCAGCTTTTGGGTGAAATTTCACAACAAGCCTAAAATGCATTCAAACCTGTACAGGTGAACTTAATGTGATCTTCTCTAAGCTTTTAAATGCACATGTCCAACTGTTAAATGTTTCAATAAATTTTGCACAAGTTGCTGTTCTCTAACAAGGAGCTTAACGGCAAAAATCACGGCAGGTGTGTGATCCTTGAATTGACCAATAAATGTCCTGGTTCAATTAGAGCTGGTGTTTAAACAGTTGTCCTCATCATGCTGTTCACATTTTGACATCATGAGACCAAGACGACACCTAACAATGGAACAAGAGTCCCTTGCCATTGCGATGCTTCAAAAAGGACGTTCTCAGACAGAAGTGGCCACTGAGCTTGGAGTGTCACAGAGTGTCATCAGCAGGTTGCAACAGAGATATGGAGAGACTGGAAGAGTCACAGAAAGGCCTAGAAGTGGACGTCCTTTGGCCACATCCCGTGCTGATGACCGCTACATTGTGAACACTGCCCTGAGAAAGCGGATGATGAATGCCACTCAACTCCAGGCACGTTTAAGAGAGGTGAGAGGCACCCAAGTGTCACGTCAGACCATTCGAAACCGTTTCCATCAGCGTGGTCTGCGTGCTAGACGACCTGCACGGGTACCTGACCACACCACCAGGCACAGGCATCATCGTCTTGCATGGGCCAGGGAGCATTTACGCTGGACGAGGAGCCAGTGGGCCTCAGTGCTGTTCTCTGATGAAAGTCGATCCACACTGAGCAGAAATGATGGCCGGCAACGATGTTGGAGACGTCAGGGAGAGCGCTATGCATCAGCCACTGTTGTCACCAGGCGAGCTTTTGGTGGTGGCGGTGTTACAGTGTGGGCAGGGGTGTCCACTTGGTACAGTACTGCCCTACACTTTGTGAATGGTACAGTGACAAGCCCATACTACATGAATAACATCATTAATCCAGTGATTGTGCCCCTACATGAACAGCACAGGCCTAATTTCATCTTCATGGACGACAATGCTCCTGCTCATCGAGGCCGCATCATCAGGGAACGGCTGTTGGAGACTGGTGTACCTCAAATGGAATGGCCTGCACTCTCTCCAGACCTGAATCCCATTGAAAGCCTGTGGGATCAGCTGAGCCGTCGTGTAGAGGCTCGAAACCCTGCACCCCAGAACCTCAATGACCTGAGGGCTGCCCTTCAAGAAGAGTGGGATGCCATGCCTCAGCAGGCAATAAGTTGCCTTGTGAACAGCATGAGACGTCGTTGTCAAGCTGTAATTGATGCTCAAGGGCACATGACGAGATATTGAGACGTTCAAATTTTTTGTTGTGGTGTAACTACCATTGTTGTTACCTTTTGTGTTGAATGAATTTTTTGAGATGAGGAAATCAGTAGTGCATCCTTCTACTTAAATGCCTTACTTTTATGATATTATGTCACTGTAGCATGAACATATTGCATTTTCCATAAATTTCACCTGAAAGCCAAATATCCCTAACTTTTTGTGAGTAGTGTATATTTAAGGACAGTTTATTTGTATAGCACATTTCATGTACAAAACAATTCAAAGTGCTTGACATAAAAACCATTACAGGTAGAGATGCACCGATATCGATATCAGTATTGGTATCGGCTCAGTACCAAGCGTGTGTACTGCAACCGATACCCGATACCACACTAGTCAAGCTAGCACAGATGCGTTTGATGACAAGCTTTGGACACGTTTTAAAAGAAATAAATACCTTGAATGTTAAAATGTGACATTTTTTGTTACACTAAAAGCAAGAACACATTTATAGTTGTATTTAGGTAAAATGTGCCAAATCAAAATAAAACTTGTTGAAATTGTTACATTTGTAAAATGATATTTTTATTGGTGAGGTAACTTTAGAAAGGATGGGTCATTTATTTCAACCTAATGAAATCTTACACAGTTATAACAGCAATAATAACCACAGTCACAATAATTTTCACATAAACAGATTTGGTATCGGAAAATATCGGTATCTTCAGATATTTAAATTTCAGATGTCGGTATTGGATCGGAACTACCCAAAAAGTGGATCCCTAATTACAAGTTGTGGAGAGAAGACAGCACGAATAGCAAAAAATCATAATAAAATAATAAATCAAATTAAAATAATTAAAAGCCAGATCAATTAAAAGTTACAATAGAAATTTAATGCATAGATACATGAAAAAGAAAATCTTTTAACCTGGATTTAAAAGTGTCTACATTTGGTTAGAGTTAAATCTCCATTGTTACACAGGTTGGCAGCATAACAGCTAAATGCTGCTTCCCCATGTTTAGTCTGGACTCTGGTCTGGACTAGTTGACCTGAGTCTTGGGATCAAAGAGCTCTGCTTGGTTTATATTCTCTGAACATATCACTGATGTATTCTGGGCTGAAACTGTTCTGGGATTTCTAAATCCTAGAACTTGTTTTCTCAAGTGAAAACAAGTTGCAAAACAGTAAATGGAATGACTAATGAATGCATTTGAACTTTTAACCAGGTCATTTTCTAGGTCGATGTCTTAAAAATGTTCAGTAGTCTAAAATAATCGACAGAATTTAGTATCATGGAAATTTTCTGAGTATCTTGGCAGGAACTAAGTAGAAAAATGTACAACTCAGTCGCTTTGACTTTTCAGTTTCAGACTTTAAAAGCTCACCAAAGTGAAAGAATTCATTTTGATCATTTCTGCTATTTTTAACCTGAAAAAACAGAAAAGTTGAGTTAAGATCTATTTCAGTGGTTCCCAAACATTTTTAGCCACGACCCCCTAGAAAGCTATGCTGGTGTTGATGACCTACTACGCCAAACCCCCCCTAATATAAGGCCTATAAAACTGGAAGAGTCTTCATAAGTGCGGAGGATATAGTGTATTTTGGTGGATTATATTAATAGCTGTGAGAAAGCAGTCATGTGCCAAGAATTAGTAAACGGATGAACATGAATACAAATTTCTTTGGATTGAGCCTTGAGGTCAGCCATCAAATGATGATATTCACCATGATGCTTCCTTGTTTTTAAAGTAGGATGAACCCAGTGGGTCTTTTTCTTCTTTCCTCCAGTATCATAACCAATCAAATTTATTGGACTCAAGCGATCCGGGAGCGTGATGCGCTACACTGCTGCTGCTCTTTGTCACGTTCTGTGTGTTGGGTTTCACCTGGGTTCCCCCACTGCAAGTACACAGCCATCGCTGAGTGATGATAGCCTGATATATGGGTGCTTTAATGTGGCATGTAAAAAAATGTGTACAGGTTGTTTTTAAAGCAGTGGGTTTTCGTTTTTGTTTGTTTCTGAATATTTAGTTTTACTAGCTTTGCCTCAAGTGACTTTCAGGTCGACTTACTCCTCACATCAGTACAAACTTTTCTCATTTTCAGTCATATCTAAAATACTTTGCACCAAATTGTCACAAAAGGTTTGTACAAAATGTGAGTAAATTTGTTTTTGATGAATTTCACTTACAATTCTGGACATAAACATGTGATGACTGAGATGAAGACATGAAAGTTAAACCATGATTCCCATGGTTTCAACCTCAAACTCAACCTGTTAACTGTGTTTTAAACAATAGACTGTAAATAAGAAGATGGACGTAGTCTCGGTGACATCACCCAGAGGTTTCTAAAGAGCTGAACTGAAGCTTGGTGGGTGGTTCCTACCATCGCCATCTTGGCAGAGTCATGCGTGTCATCTTACCCGGAAAATTCAAATATGGGCAAAGAGGTGGAGCTGAGAGGGGGGCAATGAGCGTCATGGTGGATGATTGACATCAAGCGAACTCCAAGCTGCCTGTAGCTAAGAGCTAATCCGGAGATAACAGGAGCTAACCAGCTAACAGAGGTAAGCGGGCTAGAGCTAAGTCACGTTGTTAACCGGCTAAAAACCGCGGATGTTCTGCGTTCTTCTTACTTGAACCGGGAGATATCCTGTCAATCAAAAGGACACGCCCCTAAATATGCAGAACTTTGAGATTAAATTACTTTTAAATGGGCAAGTTAGAAAAAAATACCCCCCCCCCCACAGTTGTAATGAAAGTAAACCTGACCTATTAAACCAAAAATGGGTTTTTGAACCAGGCTGTAAACATGTTTTTCTGCTGTGAATTTGTTCTTTTTAACATGGAAGTCTATGGGGATTCGCTCGCTTTGCAGCCAGCAAGGTTGCCGCTTGGTTTAAATAAAGTCCAGGAATCTCAGATGTACAGAGGAAAGCAAATGTTTGAATATTCTGAAACTGATTTACATTTCCCAGAAATGAATCTTTTAATTTAAATAATGAGGCTCATATAAAAAATTCCCAACCAATACCAAAAAAAAGACATTAGAAATGTGGCCTGAAATGCTTTGAGACTACTGTGTATGTTTGCCTTTATGTATTTGTGCAGAACTAACACCTACCTCATGATAAAGGGCATGAAAGGAGCGAGACCCAGAGGCGAAGAGGATCCATCCATGGGAGAGGGGTAGAGGCGACTCAGCACCAGCAGCAGCAAGAAGAGGCTCGGGTGAAGCTTCACTTGACCACTATCACTGAAAACACAGAAAAAGCTTGTTGGACGTTGACAATTCAATTTAAACTGAAGAAAAACTGTGTTTTACTGTAGGATATGTACAGAACTTACATGCTTACTTGCCTAAATATTTAATACGACCATAAAAATCTGATGACTCCAAAAATCCCGTTATGATCCAATTTTGGAGTGCATGTAAACTGGCCGAATGAACGTTGTGTGTGCTCACAATACCAGCTTATTTCAATACATATTTGTGGAAAAAATTAAAGATCTTCCTCAGCAAAGCCATTATTTATATTTTTTAACTGCCTTGTATAAGATCACTGTTCTGAATTGGTGCAAAACAAATAAAAGAGAACTGAATAAAAGATCCACTGCAGATGTTATTTTTTTCCCTTTAAGCATATATCCGGCCTAAATTCCTGCAGTGTTTTGGTACATTGCTCATGTAAAACCACCCACAGTCTGAGCACAGTCATCTCCTCATCTCTTCTTGAGCTGCGCTTTTCACCTCCTTCTCATCCATCCAAAACCCATCCCTGCCAGCTGAGTCAGAGTGGAAACTGTCCATCTCTGCCAGCAGTTTCACAGTTTCACTGTCACACTGGCGGTGCGGGGAGGAAAGACGGAGGGAAAAAAGAAACAGATGGGAAGCTGAGATACAAAACACAAAAATCTAATGATTTACTATGTGTAAATATCTGCTAGACCATATGAACTCTGGGCACACTTTGCCTTCACGACAGTTTTATTTCTTCCTTCCCTGCCATCATTATCGTAGAATATGGATATATCATGGGAAACAAGTGTGTTTACATTGTCAGGAGCTGAGCTAGGCGAAGGTCTGTAATATGTAAGGTCTGCTTATGTTACAGAGTGTGTGTGAAAGGAGAGCACCGTGTCCTTTAGACCCTGTCTTTAGTCATACGGATCTCATAGAGCAGAGACGGAACAACAGACCCCCTGCAAAAACAGCGTGTGCTTTTCATTACTTCACCCAACAAAACACACAGAACAGTCTACTGGGACTCCCATACATCTCCAAGATGGGAAATGTAATAGCGGCCAATTAGTAGTTGGTCAAATGTGTTTAGTGTCAATGTTCAGTCAAGCACAGCGGGACAGGATGTGATGTCACACATACAGGAGGAGGGTGCAGATAAACGGTGTGGGGAGTGGAATACAAACACATTAGGGTCTTGTTGGGATACAGCTGGAGGGAGGAACACTTGACAGGATGAAAAAGAGACTTGGGATTCCTCGCCGAGGTCTTCCATGAATATCTGCCCTTTCTCCCCTTAAGTCCTAAATCATCTCCAGCAGCTGGGCGCTCGATGAAAAGGTTATTTTCTTTGTTTTCCATCTTTTAAGGAGAGTGAAAACAGAGCATTGACCTTAAGCATGAAGGATATGGTAGCGGAGGCAGACACAAAAGAAGCTGGACAGTAAACTGGAGCTTTAGCTTTCAGTTTACGTTGCTCTCAGACAAATAAATCATCACTTCTGTTTGGATAATTCGCTTGCAATGTGATACAAATGCTGTTTTCATTGGAAGCAAAGAGAGACAAGTTGGAGGACTGCGAGAAGAAGAAGAAAAGAAATCAAGGCAGTTTAATGTGTGTGTAATGACCTGAATTAGTTTCAGAGAGAAAAAAGTTTATTATGTTTTCTATACTTTTCTATACTGAGATAATACAGTCAGGAATCCAGCCCAGCAGTCGGCCACGTATGATAAGCGCTGGCTCAGCTCCCACTGGACTGATGGAAAATCACATTTAGTGTGTTTTGGTTGAAGACTGCAGTCTGTGTTAAACAACACCTGAGGTAGAGATAAGAAAACTTAAACTAAGCCTTGCAGATGAAGCAAATGAAGTCACTGGCTGGCTGATAATACTACGGGACGACTCTGTCAGAGATAAATGCACTGCTGCAAAACATCACAAGCTGGAGATAAATCTATCCTCTATGAAAGATGAAGGTGTGTGTGTGTGTGTGTGTGCGTGTGAATGTACTAACCCAGTGGTTCGCAACCCATTTTCGTTGAGGACCTTCTCCATGCACCTACTAAAAGACCATGGCCCCCCTGCTCTACCCCATGCTTGAAGCTATACTTGCTTTATACTTTTAGAAGTGTGATTATCACCATAAATAATATATTCTGGCTCAGCCCTGTCCTTCAATAAAGCCAAAGTAAATTAACATCATACAGTCTTACTTGTATTTCTATAAAACAAAAGGCAATGTGTGGACAGTAATGGCTTGGAATGTTTAAAGCCTTAGGGTCCTCCTGTGCTTTTTAGGGACCTCCTTGGAGGGGTCCCAGACCCCAGGCTGGGAACCACTGTACTAACCGATCATGTGACACTTCTATTGCACCCAGGTGGACTTCATTTCACTAATAATGTAGCTGATTGCACCCAAGCGGCAACCTCTGGCGGTTAAAAGTGAAAACAGAGCAAATCCCCATAGACTCCCATGTTAAAAAGACCAATTTCACAGCAGAAATAAACATGTTTATAGCCTGGTACAAAAATACATTTTCAGTTTAATAGGTCAGGTTTACCTTCATGACAACTGTGGGGGGAGTGTTTTTCTTTTTTTCTAACTCGCTCGTTAAAAAGTTATTTAATCTCAAAATTTGGCATGTTTAGGGGCGTGTCCTTTTGATTGACAAGTAACCAATCTCCCGGTTCAAGTAAGAAGAACGTAGAACATCCGCGGTTTTTAGCCGGTTAACAACGTGACTTAGCTCTAGCCCGCTTACCTCCGTTAGGTGGTTAGCTTCTGTTATCTCCGGGTTAGCTCTTAGCTACAGGCAGCTCGGAGTTCGCTCGATGTCAATCATCCACCGTGACACTCACAGCCCCCCTCTCAGCTCCACCTCTTTGCTCATATATGTATTTTCCGGGTGAGACCACCCGCATGCCTCTGCCAAGATGGCAATGGTAGGAACCACCCATCAAGCTTCAGTTCAGCTCTTTAGAAACCTCTGGGTGATGTCACGGAGGCTACGTCCATCTCTTTACATACAGTCTATGGTTGCACCAGATCTTTTTCAGGGCTCATTGACAAAGATGGTGGACACATACACACATGCCAATTTTATTTCTTTTATTTCTAAAAAGATTTTTTTTTATTATACATTTCTCGTTTTATTTCTAAACTTACATTACTTTGTGCAGTTCCATTAAATGAAATTAAAATTAAAATAATTTAAATTAGAGCCTGTAATGTAATAAAATAGGTAAAAAGCTAAAGAGGGGGTGAATTGTTTCGCCAAGCATTATGATTAAAAATATTCTGGTCCATTCAATCCCACATGAACAAGACATAAGTTGTTTTATTGGCACAAACTACTTAAAGATGCTGTTTTCAGTACCGTCACCTCTTTCATCACTGTAGAGGCATTTTGGCCCACATTCTTGAGTTCATTGACGTTTGCTGCCTTTTGTTTATGCACAGCTCTCTTGGCTCAGCTCCCACCACAGCATTTGAATATGGCTGAGGTCTGGACTTTAACTGGATCATGTCAACACCTTGATTCTTTCTCTTTTTTCAGCCATTCTGTTATAGATCTGCTGCCGTGTTTGGGATTGTAGTCCCGTTGCATGACCTAGTTTCAGCCAAGCTTCTACTGTCAAACACATGGCTTCACAATTCACACTACAATACTTCAGTAAACAGCTGACTTCATGGTTGACCAAATGACTGCAGGGTCATGGCCAAACATCTCCATTTTGGGCTCATATGTCAAAAAGACATTATTCCAGAGGTCTTGTAGTTTATGTGCTGTCATGTTCTTTAAAGAGAAGAGATGGTTTCTCCTGAAATCCTTTCAAATAAGTCATATCTGTTGAATCTTTGTCTAATTTTACCGTCAAGTTTATCGACCAATTACATAACTTTCCAACCATAAAATTCTGTGTTTTCAGGACTCGATTGATGGCACAGCAACAGCTATTCTGGAGCTGTCACTGTTCAGCAGCGTCCAGAGGCCGAAAATCTTCGTTATACAACTTTTTCATCCTGGATGTCGCAGCTGAGTTTCGCTTTATGCACCTTGTCACATACTACCAAGTGGATATAAAAACACTGGCCATTTTCAACGTGCACCATTGCTGATTCAGTAAAGAAACTCCACTTAACATTATTGGAGGAATGGAGAACAAGAATGAGATAAAAAGACAGAACAAGGGATAAATCGAGTCGTTATAAAACTGACTTTACCATCTGAGGAGACCTCATAATACATGGAGGTTGCAAGATGGATGCTGAATTAGCCGTCGATAAGGGGGGGTCACTGAGAAAAAATTGCCAAAGTGATATAGTATATCGTAAAAATAAACATGCTAACTGAGACCTGGAGAATCTGAGATGTATCCCTGAGCACTGCAAAGTCTGGCCAAGTGTTGCTGGAATGATTGACAGCTGGTTGTCAACTGTCTTGTCTGCTTTCCGCTTATTCTTCCAAGTCTATGATGGTAGAATCCAGAAATAACCTTATATGATTACTATGTACTGAGCGACAATAGTTTCTGATGTCTTTCCTCTTTGGTACTGGTCAAACACTGAAACTGCAGCTTCTAGAGAAGCTAACTTCCTGCATGTAATAATGAATCTTGCACAAGCCAGAAGAAGCATGCTTCCCATCGCAGCTGCTTTTAGCCTCTACTCTACTCTTTGGTTCAGTGAATACGCCTGCATACTGATTGCTGAATTATCTCAGGATCAAGGACTGTTTTTTATTTAAAACTTTTTTGCCAGCTATTGTCTGAGGGCATTTGTGGAGGAGGTTTGGATTACAAAATGCATGATGTGCATATGTGGACTCAAAAGTACAACTTTACGCAGATCCAGATCTTACCTCTATAATCTATACTAAAGTCAGGCCTGTGTTGTAATTGGCCTTTTTTTTCTTTAACTTCTGTTGAAAACCACTAAGAACAGTTTGTATCGCCTCCTGTACTGCTGTGTATAGCTGCAGTATGGTGCTGCTGGTCTGTTTGGGTGGCGCAATACACTGAGATGATGTAGAGAGTCAGACAGCCAAGGTCTGGTTCTGTGGGAAATTTGCAAATGTTTTAACAAGAGTTGAAGGGAGTGAAGGGAATTGTGAAAGAGCTGCTCTGAAAGAGCTTTCAATTAATTGGATCCATATTAAGATAAGGCTGCCTGGGGAGCTGCTGGACCACTCAGATGCTTTTAAAAAGGGAGTTTGGGCTGAGCTGACAAAGATAAGGCCAATGAACCTCAGTGGATTCAACCCTCCACTGCAAAAAAACAAAACTAAATCTCAACTAGACATTTACTTTATTCGGTCGTAAAGCCTTGTGCCTTGAGCAAATAATCTGTCAACTGAGCATGTGATGAAAACAAGACCGTGGGGTTCATGAGAACTCAATGCAAAGTACTTAATATAAGAAAAATAAATGCTTTGTGGTACGTTTTGGGAAAAATTAAGAAAATTGTGCTCACTTAACCTTTAACACCTTGTTTCTTCTGGAAGTCACAGCACAAAAACCCTAGGTCTTAACCAGCTCATGAATAGAAGGAAAAAAAAACAGAAAACAGCCTTGTAGTGCTTAAATTTAAGTGCAACTTCACCTCCAATAGGAAAAGGGATGTGTGAAAAGCCACAATGACTAAATGTGAACAGTGCTGATGTGGAAATTAAAGTAGGCTAGCTCACCTTTCCACTGTGGCTGCAGCCTCCTCCAGCTGGTTAAGCAGGAATGGATAGAGAGCTGGAAAACGAGTGAAAAACTCCCGACCAGTCATCCTGTGAAGACGTGCAGAGAAAAAAAGAACAAAAAAACATTTGTTGAAATTTAATGGTGTACAATTACACTCTGTCACTCTGTCAGGTACACCTGTTCAACTGCTTAAAACAAATATCGACTTAGCCAATCACACAACTGCAACTCAATGCATTCAGTCATGCAGACATGGTGAGGACGACTTGCTGGAGCACAAACTGAGCATCAGAATGAAGAAGAAAGGAGAATTAGGTGAATGAACGTGACATGGTTAATGGTCTGAGTATTTCAGAAACTGCTGATCCACTGGGATTTTCACCAACAACCATCATTAGAGTTTACAGATAATGGTCTGAAAAAGAGAAAATATCCAGTAAGAAGCAGTTGTTTGGACCCAAATGTCTTGCTAATGTCAGAGGAGACTGGACAGACTGGTTGCAGATGATAGAAAGATGACAGGAATTGAAATGAGTGCTGGTTCCAACGAAGGTGCAGTTTGGACACACAACACATCCAACCTAGAAAATAGATAAGCTACAGCGCCACAAGATCCAACCAGGTTCCCATCCTGTCACCAGGTCCACAAGTCACACAGATTTGTTTTACATTTTCAAAGGTATAAAACCATGTTAGCAGTTTAACAGCAATGTAAGTAGAAAGCAGGAGGCCCAGGGGAAGACCAAAGAGGAGATTTATGGATGTAGTGAAAAAGGACATGAAGTCAGTTTGTCTAAAAGAAGAGGATGCAGAGGACAGAGTTATAGATGGAGGCAGGTTGATTCATTGCAGCAACCTCTGAGGGGAACAGCTGAAAAGGAAAAGAAGAAGACAGAAGAAAACCATGGAAACAATTTATACAGAGGGCCCAGCAGTTGTTTTTTCCCTACTCCCCATGTTACTACTGTAGATCTGGAGGTACAATGTAAACACTCGTCATTTGCATTTGGGGGTTTGTTTACATGAAAAGAGATAAACGAGCCAATCATCTTCAGACTTTTGGGCCTAAGGGCTGTGTAAGACTGACCAGTAACATTTCACGCAGCTTGATCTCACCATCACAAAGAGACAAAAACACACAATATTTAGTCAAACCAAGCAAAGAAGGATTTAGAATAATTCAAAACAACTAGGATTGAACTTAGAATGACACTAAACAACAACAGCCGAGACTGTAAACAACTACAAGTACATTACGACAACAAGAGACTTTAACTAAGCACAAAAAAACTAACCTAAAACGGCTTCAAATTGACCTAAAACAGTCAAAGATGACTCCAAAATAGAAAATAAAGGCTTTAAAAAGATGTTAAACCTACAATAATGAGATCCAAACAGAATAAAATTACTTCAGAAAGATGTTGAACAAACACATGCAGAGTAACTATTTTTTACTTGTATCTTATTTTATATTACCTACTATCTTATTAGTAGGTTTTATCGTTTAAACTAAGTTTTATTTTTCTATTTCTTTCATTTAATCATCCTTAGGTTTTTTCTTTTTTCTTTTTTAAATCATACTTGTAACAATTTTATCAGTATTTTCTTTTTTATGAAGCACTTTGGTCAGCAGGGGCTGTTTTAAATGTTCTATATAAATTAATTTTAAGTTGAGTTGAGAGTATCCATCCATCCATTTTCTGCCACTTATACGGGGTTGGGTCCTGGGGGCAGCAGCCTAAGCAGGGAAGCCCAGACTTCCCTCTCCCCAGCCACATTTGCCAACTCTGTCACAGGCTAGGCGAGAGATATAATCCCTCCAGCGAGTCCTTGGTCTCCTCCCTGAGGGATGTGTCCAGAAAACCTCACCAGGGAGATGTCCAGGAGGCATCCTGACCAGATGCCTGAGCCACATTAACTGGTTCCTCTCGATGCAGAGGGGCAGCGGCTCTACTCTGAGCCCCTCCCGGATGACCGAGGTCCTCACCCTACCTCTAAGGGAGAGCCCGGCCACCCTGCGGAGGAAACTCATTTCAGCCGCCTGCATATGAGTTGAGAGTAAATAATTAAAAAAAATAACACACACCTACACTGTTCTAGTTTATGTATGCTGCCTCAATAGCCTGCAGGAGTTTGTGTCCCGTACACAGAGGAAAACATGGACATCAATCCGTTACAGTCACAGAGAGGGTATCCTCTGAGCAACAGCATTAGCTGTACAGACATAAATATATGGTTTAAAATGTAAATGTAAAAGTCGTAAACTTGAACACAAAACCACCTGTTTATTTCATAAAGACCATCGCTAGATGGAACAAAGGTGCTATTTAACATTACATTTACACACATAGTCCTCAAATCAATGGGTTATAAGCAGACTTGTGCTGAGTTTCATGTCAAACTCTGCACAAGTCTGTTTCTTGCTGTGGAACTCACAAACCTCACCTAAACTACGCAACACTGGCTCACTTTCGCACTTTAAGTCACAGCTAAAAACCACCTGTTCAGGCTGATCTACTCTCTATGAAAAGGCAGGCCTGGGCTGTTTTGATGTGTTACTTGCTTTTTATTTGCTTTTTGTTATTTAAATATGTTTTGTCTTCCATAGTTATTGTATTTTGCACCATGTTTTTATCTGTACGGTGACCTTGAGTGTCTAGAAAGGCGACTAAAAATAAAATGCATTATTATTTACAACTATTACTCAGTAATAGTTGTGTCAAGTGTGTTGCAGCAGAGAAACTCCAAACACTTGCAGGACTGCAGCTCTCAAGAGGTAAGAGATGCCCACCCCCCAATTATACCAGTTACACAGAGAAACACAAGAAAATATGGGCTTTTTATTCCAGTCTCGAATTTTAAATAAATATGCTAAAATCAATTACTTGAAAAAGTTATAGCAGAAACTAATAGAAATGCCGGCAGCATTGATTAAATGTAACAGTAGGAGGAGCTGGGCAAATGTTGTGATGCTCTGATGGAAACAAATCAAGACTTTATCTCTTTTCATTCTGCAACAGCTAGAAATAAACAGTTTCACACATACACAATACAACGCTATGTTTAACCATCATGTGTGTTTGCGCTCATGTGTTCACTCATGCGCAAACACACCAGGCAGTAAAATGACAAACTTTATATTTAACACAAGCGGTCTTGCTGCTGCAACCACCATACAGCCAGACGGCCAATAATGTTTTTATTTAACTCTGCTTGTCTAAATCGAGGCGCCCCTAAAGGGAAGAGGTTTGGCCTGCCGAACGCTTGATCACAAGACAGAAGAGATACTGAAACACACTGTGCTTCGGTCACAACTGGCACCATTTCTGGAGTACAACGAAAACACACAAGTTCTTTAAACCTCGTTTAAGTCAGCAGGCAGAGCTGTCATAGTCGAAAACTTCAGACGTTTGATCCCCCTCCTTCAACCTAAATATGACTCAAAGCAGAAGTACGTGTGTGTGGATAACTGCATGTGAACGCTGCATAAGGAAACATGTAATACACATATTTAATAAATGCATGTGCAAATTAAGGACTTGGAAATGTGTGTGCATGTATGTGTGCATGCACTACCCCTCCTTAATGAGAGCCTTTTCCCCCTTACAAGTCTGCGCTGCCTGTAGGGACAAAGGTCAAAGGCTGTCAGAGCGGATTAGATGGGGTAAGAGGGACAAGGGTCACCGAGGAGGAGGGAGAAGGAGGGGGAAGTGAAAAGACTTAGTTAACTCTGATATGTTAAAAACAATCTTCAAAGGGAAACAACCTAGTAAGTATTTTTAACTCAGCCTGTTTAAAGGGGGCATTTCTGGCCATTATCGATGTCTGCATTTGTATTTGTGTTATAACTGGCGTTATATTCACGTGATACTATTTAGGTGTTGGTACAGAGGTTGTGATGTTCACCTTGGGGTGTCGGTCAGAACAAACACAATTCTCTGGCAAAGGTAACTTTCTTTACTTTCACTCATAACACAACAGCACAGTTTTGCACACAACAGGTGTGGAGTTCTGGGACTGGCGCAGGTGGATGAGTATGTTCATGTGGTCTATAACATAGAAATACAAAGACAAATAATATAAGGAAGCAATAACTAGTAACTACACAATAATCAGTAACTACACATGCCATCCACACATTTCTATTCAGCTATACATAACTTCCCACGATGTAATCAACACTGAAGCTAACAGTTCACCAGGATGTAAGAGGTCAGCTAGCTTAATAGCATGAACAAGCCACATGGTGAAGGGATGAAAACTTCTGGAGAAGCATGATAACCAAATAACATTAAGAGTAATAAAAGGATCCTGTTTAGGCAGAAATGCAACATTTTACTGGCAGGTTCTCACGGACACACACAACTCAAACGTTTGATTGCCCAGGAGCAGAGGTGGTCCTGGCTAGTTTTGTGTCCTGGGCGAACCAACCAAAACTGCTGTGTTTTTTTTTTTTTTTTTGTTTTTTTTAGGGCACTCCCCCCCCCCCAAAAAGGTTGCGCCCTGGGTGGTCGCCCACATTGCCCATAGCGAAGACCGTCCCTGCCCAGGAGTCCACCTTAAAGTCCGCTCTCCATGTGCCGACTGCTGCTCATAAGTTTCACTTTCTAGAAACCGTCCATGTGCTCATTAATGCAGTTGTACAACTTTGCCCAAAGGGGGCACTCACGCCTCATCCACAGTCTCTCCAACAACTGGTGTATTATGACCTTCGCTAATTATTCAACACATTCTCGAAAGCAAAGACTGTTAGATTTGTTTATAAATACGACAGGAAAAACGGTAAGGCGTCATGACAGTCTGCCATCTTGAAACTACAGCTGCCAGTATGGGACAAATGACACCGACTAGTTTCCGCTGCAAGGCAGCGCACAGTGATTCAGATGCTGGAGGACAAGATCAGTGGAAGGCTTACTACCCTGACAAGTTGGAAAATCTGTGCATTTGTCATTTACAAAAATGCAGGAGCATTTCAGGGAAGCAAAAAATGGGGCCTTAAAGGCAGCGTGATCGGAGCATCCAAAAACAGAAGCAGCATCCGGGTAGCCTTCCCCAGGTGGAACGAGTTTAAGACGGAGAAACATTTTAAAATGGTATCTGAAGTTTATTTCTCTGTGACAAGTAGGTCAAGCGCACTGGTGAAATTAGCCTGAAGCTAACGGTTTTCATTGGGTTTTGTTGGACAGTGTTGCTCGTTACCAAAATCAGCTTAATAGCAGATCCTGCTAAAATACAGCAGCTTTGGTGGTACAGAAGTGTTTCAGCTTTATTTGTATAGCACCACCTCACAACAACGTCATCTCAGGACACTTTATAGACTCATCAGTTGCAGTCAGTTTGTAATAAATACCCTAGTTAATGAAAACTAAGAAAAATAAAACAGTTTTAGAAAATATTCATTAAACAATAATGCAGGGGTGTCCACAATCGAGGGCCACAATCCTGCAGATTTTCCAAGTATCCCTGCTCCAACACACCTGACTCAAACTAATCAGTCATTGTGCAGAATTAATTGGCTGTTGGATCCATTTAATGGAAGCCAAGTGTGTTGGAACAGGGATACATGAAAAACCTACAGGACAGCAGCCCTCAAGTAAACTTTGGGCACCACTGCAGTAAAGCAACTGCAGTCTCCTGCCGTTACTATATATTGTCAAACAATCAATGTGCATCTTCAATGATATCAAGTGTTACACAAATACTATATTTACATGATATAAGTAAATCATAACTAAATATAAACAGCTAACGGGTATTTCACACAGTGCTGTCATATTTAAATGGCCATACAATAACCATATATTAAAGCCTTAAAAATTGCATCCCAACAGTGTTTTATTGTTTTTTTTTTTTTTGATTAATTGAACCCCGTAGTATTGAAGAAGTCCTATGTTGTCAGTTATCTGTACCGTAGTTCATTCTGTTGATCATGGCTGAAACGGTCATGGTTTGTTCAGCCCAAAACCACAACAACAGACACATGCACATGTAGTTTCAGGAAGTGACGCAGAAACAAGGTTGTGGTTTAGAAGCACAAATGGACAAAGAACAAGTCTTTGACACAAAAAGTTTAGCTTTGAAGTTCTGCAAGATGGGGTTAGTAGTCTGTACAAGACTAAGGTCAGTTTAATCCACTGTTGATATGAACAGAGTTTCCACCGTAGAACAAATACCATCACAAATACCACCTGCTGTGCAGCACACAGCTGATTCAGAGAGTCCTCCTCCCATGCTAAAAGCCATTCAGCATCAAGTGAGAAAATATAGCAATTAACTAAAGAGCCTTATTCTATAAGTGCCAGTACAAACTGCATACGGAAGTATTAAAAGCATGATAAATATCCTGTGGTGTACATTTAAAACAGTTTTTAAAAAATTTAGAAATATGATTAATACACTATTAATCGTGAGATTACCTTAGGAGATTCATTATTAAACTTTAAATGAATGAAAGCACCAATATAAACATAAAGTATGAAACAACTCACGTGAGATCACATAAAGTCTACAATATTATGCAAAACCCAATAAACCTGTTGGACGACCCATCATTTCTTGATATTTAGATTCCAAGCAGAAAACCTTTCTTTAAACTTCTTAAGTGCTCTTGAGCAACAGCTCTTCAAGCCTGGGTTTGGCAAGCTGCTTCCACTGACTCTACACTTCAGATATGGTATTGTGTTTGATGAGAAGTCTGGCAATGTTATCATTTTAATCCATGAAGTCCAAATTTCAATGTTGGGTTTCGATTCATCATGGGATTTCTTTGTTCTGTTTTCATCCAGTGTAACTTTGGCACCTAAAAACAGAACAACCTGCCTTTTCTCTCACTGCTCTGCAAGAACACATTTACAGTAAAGCTGCACCACTGCAGCATTAATATGGACATCTGAAAGGCGTACAGGTAGAGTGCAAAGTGAGGAGTTGAGGCAGATTCCAGATAAAACTGGCAGGGTTTAGACTGGAATGCAGTGAGCAATCTTTGCTCTGTCAACTTTGTTTACAGTTGCATTTATCTCCACAAAGATATCTCATCAACATCAATGTGTGGCCAAGGAGCGGAGAGAGGCCCCGGTCTGGGCCTGGTGGGACTATGATCCACAAGCAAACAATATGTCTGCATACAAGTTACTTTGGAAAATACGCAGCTGAAATTCCCACAGACAGCAAGAAGCTCAGCCTTTCCAAACACACAAATACAAAACGCTGTAAATAAACTGGTTTGTGCAAGCAGGAAATGTGTTTATTCTTCAGCTTCAGTAGACCAAGATACTATTAAACACACACACACACACACACGCACACACACACACATAGCCAAACATTAGAATGGACGTGCTGTCACAATACGTTTTCTACTGCCAGAGATCGCAACCATAAAATCATGGTAATAACAGAGACCAGATGCAAAAAAGACAAACTTTCAAAGACAGAATTATTATAAATGAGATGCAGCTTTCAGACCTACACACGCACAGCTCGGTAATGACTCCACATCAGGACAATGTGACTCACTGACATGACGGCTGACATGCAACAAGGGGCAGAAGCCTACCATGAAGACGGCCATTCATACCCATACAACACAATAAGAGAAACACCTCTTAAAAGTCATTAAATTACAAGCTGGAGTTCAAATGCATATTTTCTTAGCCTTCATTTATTACTATAATCACAACACAAACACTCCTTCACATGCACATAAAAACCTCGCTACGCTGTAATAATAAGAAAACAAGCAGAGAAGAGGAGGGGATATATCTGTAAGCTATACAAGGAGCTGCGCAGCAGACCAAACACACAAGGGGAAACAGACAAGATAAACAGGAGCGGTCTCAGCTTAGTTAACAGTGATTAGGAGTTTTCAGCAATGCGGCCAATAAAAATACAGCATAAGGAACCGGTCTGAGTGCTCTGGAACAGAAAGCACTGGGAAATTCTACCCTGAACTGGAGAAATGAATCACTTCTTAACTCAGTCTAGTCTCGGCACAACTATGACATAGTCTTATCAAAACGACAAACACAGCCTGCACATTATTATAGTGCTTGTATTAATGTGCACTGTCAGTGTATCAGTCTCAGCAGCCGAGGGTAAATTATCAATCATAGTTTCAGTCATGATTTATATAAACACAGACTGAATGTGGAAAAGGCCTCTGCAAGAGGTCTGCATCAGTTAGTGAGCTTTACAAATGATACAAGCACAGACAGCTGCTTGAAGAAACTCAGGCTGTGTCCAAATGTCCACACAATTCCCTTATATAGTGCCCCTTACTGTGGTCACGGCCTTTTCAAGTGGTGTCCGAGTGTACAGAGAGAAAAAAGCCTAAATTACCCACAATGATGGTCAATGGACAATTCAATATAGACCACAAGGGATTGCAGGCAGGAGCTCAAAGTGGCATAGGTGACACGAACATTTAAAGCAAGTTTAAAAAAAAAAAAAAAAAAAAAAGAAGATATATCATTAATTTAATTTACTTTTTTATTAAATAACTACGCAACAAAGAATTAATACAATATAAGAAAATAACATATTTTCACACGAGTTTGGATTGGATTTGGAACGACGCATAGTGGTTGTCATGGTGACAATCAGTAGTCACTTGATCTGTAAAATAGGAGAAAATGGCCAGCTTTGTGTCCAAATCGCCAGCAGAATTATTTCACTATGTAGTATGTTTTATGGTGCAGCCCTGTGTGGTAAATGAGGGGTTAATTAATTCACAGCCTCAACTGATGAACAATGATTAACATGCTAACTAGGGTGATGCTAAATTAGCAGGCTCATTGTTTAGCTAATTCTATCATTTTATTTAACATAATAATGAGCTGACGTTTGCCTAGTTTGGCATACAGCTAATCCTATCTTTATACCAGAATCACAGTAGCATTACCAATGCCAATAGTATCAGTTTAAACCATTACTGGTAATGGTTTTTAAACTGAAACTACAACAAGCAAGATCATTCTTCCCAAAAACGTTTTGATAAATCTGATTTTGCACTAACTGTTAAGCTAATACCATAAAAACTAACAAATATATGAGACCCAAACCAGGCAAAGAACTTTGCTTAATTTAATTAGACCCTAATTAAACTACATTTGTTTAAAATACAGACATCTAGTCCTCAAATGACCAAAAATCTGTCATCATATAACTATGCTGATTATATAAGTCCAACTATAAGTTGCTACCAGGTAAGAGTTCAGTATGGCTAACTAAAGCACACATGCTAAACTTTTAATAATAGCAATATCCACATGATTATGTTGGAGATGTAAAGGTTAAATTGGATACTTTAAGTTGTTTAAGTTTAACTCAATCCAATACAAAACAATAACACATAATACAATTCAATACCTCTGAACTAACAAAGATTGTAAGATGAACCGTCAGTCAGTCACAGCATCTCGTCTGAGTTGCAATGACAGATTATGCATCACTTGTCACAGAATTTCATGTTGGCATGATGGTTGTGTTTTAAGTTGTAACCTTTTCTAAACTGTAATTAGTGAAGTTTGCATCATAACTTGGTTTGTTGAGCCAACTTGAGCATTTTTGGCTGCTCTGAGGTGGTATTTTGTATGTACAGACCCTAAATTTTAATTTTAACATACTGTTTTTATGGTAAAACTGAAGGATCAATAAATATGAGCATATATAAATCTTTTTGTAATTTTTGTAACTTGAGGTCATTTTCCCACTGAAAGCAGAAAAAAAAAGACATTTATAATGACTTGTCTTTAGAATAATCATGTATAACTCGTAAATCACAGTGAATACAGCCTTAACATAATTGTAGTGTGATTGTATTTGGAAGTATTATAATTAATCTAATTGGATAAATTGACCAGATTTGTGTCAGACTTCGGTACCTAAATGGCTTGCTAATTAGCAGATTTTACATTTTGTGGCATGACTTAATAACAGCAAGTAAACTACATTTTCTCCTTTTTCATAAATTTCTATACTTTCCGTTAAATTTGTCCATTTTTAACCAAACAAATATCAATGAGTTGTGAAAACATGCAATGAAAGCAGAAAACAAAACGGTGCTCCCATCCCAAACTTACAACACAGATTTATCTTCTATTTCTCCATTAAAAATTCATTCCAGTGACATTACTTATGTGATTGAAAGATATTAAGATGTTACCTCAAAAACAAACATGTTCAAAACTAAAAATTTTCAAATATATTTTTTTAGCCTATTAGCAAGCTAAGCTAACACTGGTTTGTATAGCTGAGCAGTAGAACTGTAAACATTAGCTCTTGATGCTAATCTTCATGCTAAAATGGCTAAAACAGCACGCTAGCGTCTGGATGACCAGCTAATTTATGGAGAGCAGGTTGGTGACTTTAAAGTATGTTCAGAGGAATTTTAGTTACAGGAATTTTGTCAAGGAAAGTTAGCTATTAGCATTACCAGAGGGTAGAGATACTGTAGCCAGATTTCATGGCAAAAAAAACAGTCTCCTGTTTTCAATAACAGTATTTGTTTGTTTGTTTTTCCAAACTTCTATGCATATTATACAGTGCAACAACAAATGAGGGAAGCTAAAGCACAAATCTGCTTGCAATAAACTAAACCAAATTAAAAAGAAATCATAAAAAGCCATTCAGCTTTATGAATGAAAAACAAAGTCTCCTGAAGCATCTGCGAGTTTCCTGTGATTGTGTAATCATGTGAACCATGTTGCTGCACCTTAAGTGCTTCGCTCTACACTGAAGTTCAACACAACAGATTATAAAATACACAAGAGAAAAACACTTGAAACAAGCCCACTATCATTTTCATTATCCAGATTTCCAAACACTTGAGTGGTTGTTTGACAAGGTGCTGGGAGCTGGTTAGAATTTAGTACTCATCTGAAAACCACAGAAACAATCTCCAGTCTTTCAAACAATGTTCAGCAGCAGAACTGATAACCTTCCAACCAAAACAAGGATGTTTAAACCTATAAACAGATTCGTCGGTTCCACATCCCAACCTGATTTTGGTCGTGTGATGCTTGTAGCTCTTCATATAAACATCTTATCCACATCTAACCAGCAGTTCCTCTACTCTTCACCTGTTGCTGTTTGTGGCAGCTGGCAGCCTTTTCTACAAGTATCTTAAGGCTGAGTGTCTAAAATTACAACTTTAATAACATCTAAAATACAAAAATCATGAAGATTTTTAAAAGACTTAAAATATTAAACAACCTGACAGTTTGAATAGTTTTTTTTCATCCTGATAAAGTTGCGAAAACAGATGCTGCACCATATGTTTGCAAGAAATGTAACTACTGATGCGAGTAAGAATTTTAATGATTTGATCATCTATAGCAGCACTTCTCAAATATGGAGAGACACTCCAACGGTTATGTGTTATATATTTTATATTGTTCCTACTTAAAAGATTGAAATACAGTCTGTTTTATGAGGCAAGCCATTTGAGCTGGTCAGGATTACTACACACTGGTGGAAATATCCATGTCTGTATAGTCATCCTCAAATGTATTCGTACTCTTTCATTAAATAAAAAGGCTGAATTTGCGACAGTCACTCAAATAGGTGGAAATTTAAAAAGAAAAAATTGCTGAATTATAATTTAGTGACATAAGAAACTGTTTTTTGTTAATTGAAAGGAAGTGGAAATATCAAAGGATTGTAAAACACAACAGTAGTTTTAGTGATGTAACATATATCATTTTATTTTTTGTTTACTTAAAAAAATATTTCTATTGAACCAGAATTAGAAAATAATGTAAGGATTTTGATAAATTTTTTATTTATAATTACTTGTGACAATTTCAGCTTATTTCACAGGCAGGTGATTTTGTTTCACATTCTTTAATAGCAGGGTATGAATAAATTTGGGGACAACTATATATTTAAAATATCTTCTGGATTTTAAAAAGTCCAGTCATGATGTTAAAACCAGACACCTGATTAAGTAGATCCATTGTCAGCTGTAAGTTGCAATGCTGCGTAGTTGAGTAAATATATGCATGTGGAGATATGTCAAACTAATAGAGTTTTAAAACATAAACTTAAAAACAAATAGAATTATTATATATATGATACATTTTTTTAAAATGTATTAAAAATTGATTCAATTGCATTTATTTTTCTCCAGAAATTTCAGGTTGTTCTTTTTTTTTTTTCTAAATGAATAGTTCATACTGTTCTTGAAATGTAAACATTTTGTAGTTTTGTAGTTTCTTTCTATTATTTCTAGGTTATTATGCTGTTATTACTGGTCCGGCCAACTTCAGACCAAAACATTCTTTATGTGGCTCCTAAACTAACTTGTTCATTGACACCCTTGGTTTAAGGGGTACTTGGCTGAAAAAATATTCAGTAGGGCTTACAATGTCAGAAAAAGTTTGAGAACTATTTTCTTAATGTTTATCTTAGTGGAGTGTGAAGCTGCATCTGCCCCTGCTTCAAGCAGCAGAGAGGAAGTCTGAGCTGACTGGATAACTGTATTTCAGTCTAAATGGTGTTCCAACAGCACCCCCTGCTGGTTTCAGGTATAAACACTTAAATTCAGAGCAGCTTCTTTAACTTTGGTTTTAAACAGATAAAATGTTTTATTTCTGATTGGCTTACTCTTTCTGTCATATAAAATATAAAGGAATTAAACCTCATTTTTAAAATCTTAACCATTGTGGGCAAATATAACCATATATAAAACCAGTTTCACTTCATGATGACCTGCACACCCAGTAAGTGGAATAAGTGGATTTACTTGACTGATTCATTCTTTTTCATTTTAAAGTGAAGTTTTCACACATTATTTTTTGGACCTTTCACTGATTCCTGAAGGACTTTAAGCTTAAAATAAGTAGAGGAGCATAAGAGAGGGAGAAGCAGCAGACCTGTTCTTTTTCGAGTGTTCATCTTTGCCTTTTTTCACTCCAAAGATCCTGGTGATAAGAGTGCTGAAGAGAAGAGTGGAAGAGTTCCTCACCTGGAAAGCAAAGTAAAAAATAAGAGGTAAAGAAGTTTAATCTTCTTAATCTCAGTTGTAAAAAGGTTGTTGATTAAGCAAAACACAAGAAGTTCAGACTCACTGCCCACACAGGAGAGGTGAAGCCCAGCACAGACGCCTGCATGCCATCTGAAACAAAGGGAATAATGTTTTCCCCCAAACGGGTGTCTCTGTAGAGAGCCCGGAGGATATTCAGAGCATGGACCTGTAGGGAAAGGTGTAGATTCAGTTAGAAAGATCTAAAAAAAAATAAAACAGCAGGATATTCAGGTTTATCAGTGGTCGTGGTCAAACCTGAGGCACGGTGGAGCCGTCAGTGTTCCTGTCAGCAGACGGCATGGCCAAAGAAATCAGCTCTCTCATGGTCATCTTCAGCAGGCTGCAGCTGGAGGACTTGGGCTCAGAAGAGAGCAGAGCCTGCAGAAGAGCGAAAGGAAAGGTGAGCCTTGTCAAAAAGCCTGCTGGAGACATTTTCTGACTTTTTAAGGCTTTTGTACAAACAGGCATGAGAAAAAAAATAAATAAATAACTGTAACCCCTTAATCAGCAGGGCTCTGCCCCGGGCAGTTTTTGTGCTTTTTTTTAAATTTTTTTTTTATTATATAAAACCTTGTACAATCTGTTATACATTTCATATTTCAATACTACTACGGTCCACTGTGCGTTTCCCAATCAGTTAGTAGTTTTGAAATATGGTATCAATGAAGGTATCACTGCTTATATGATTAAATAATAATATAGATTAATTGTATATTGTATCTGTTTATTATCAACAAGGGCTGTAAGAGACCTCTCTTTTGGGACCATTAAACTTGTACATCAAATAAAACAAATATATATATATGTATATATATATACATATATATATATATTTATATATTTTGCACAAGATTGTGTCATCATCTTTAAAGTGTCCAGGTGCAGGCCCCGATTGTCTCAACACATCATTAAACGCAGCGAAAGACATAAGTTTTATTCGACATCCCCATCTTCAGAGTGAAAAACTCAGTTATTTTTCCAGTTGAGAAGATTCAGAGGTGATCAAAGTTATCAGCCCCAGAATTCAAGCATGAATCAGGCGTCAGCACTTCTCACAGTTCATTAAGTAAAAAAGTAAGTACTGGCTCTAAATGGGACTAATGCTCCTCTGCCAAACATCTCTCTGCTTCTAAGGTACAAAGTCAGAATGCATTAAAAGTTGATGAAGCAAACTGAAGCAGTGCCCACACTGCAGGCAAAAGTAGCTCAAATGGAACTTTTAGGAGTCCAAACAAAACACATCCCATTTTTTTTCTGATCAGAGAAATGCAGCTTTTTTATGTGCTCCTGAATCTCATATATATGATGTTTTATCGTACATCATATGACCTCAGTCTGAACAGTCCTATTGCATTTCACCAGCGTTTTACATCACTGA
Source organism: Telmatherina bonti (assembly GCF_933228915.1). Classification (NCBI taxonomy): domain Eukaryota; kingdom Metazoa; phylum Chordata; class Actinopteri; order Atheriniformes; family Telmatherinidae; genus Telmatherina; species Telmatherina bonti. The sequence goes on from NC_136629.1 coordinate 15,887,297, forward strand.
TTTGGGACAGACATCACAATTCTGCACCGTAAGCGGTGGGTGAGATCAAAGGTATGCTACATGCAATGTCACGTCTGCCTTTGTGCACGTAGGCCTCTTCATGCTGGAGTATGAATGAAGTCGCACTTGAATTATAGTGTAAAAACATGCAAAAGAAAAATCTCTTGGCTTATAAATCAGAACTGAGACTTGCAGTGTGAACACAGTCTTAATGCTTATTTATGTACATATATATGTACATATGTCCATCTCAAATGGTAAAAATGTCACCGCCCACATTCTCTCAGGCATCATTTATGTTGGCCCTGTTGTTAAACATTTCATCCACTAGAGGGCAGAGTATATAGTGACAGTGGAGGCAAACATCATAATGTAAATTCTCAAAAAGAAACATGCAAGTTGCATGGTAGTAAACAGCGCTGGTCTGCGAGGCCATTAATAGGAAGTTCCAATTATTTTATAAATTTGATGCACAAAGGCATTTTTGCTTGAAATGACAAAATAAGCTAGTTTTTTTTCTGAAAAGAAAGCTCACAAAACTGGTGCTGCAGGAAAAGCAGTCACCTGGTGACTACTTCACCAACACCGGGGCACTCGGAATGACAACACAGCTGGAAGGCATCATAAATACGTTGCATCTTCTTCTTTCTTCCTTTAACTGGTTATACTGCCCAACACCGCCCCCATGAGTTTATGTCTTGGTACTGCTACGTTCGCTACGTCTGTTTATAAATCATCAAGCTTTCAGAAAACAAACTGAAATACAAACGTAAAGGACAGAGAATGGACAGAAGGACTTGCGAGTGTTCATGTGAGTACTTAAGGCAGTACGCAAATGAGGCTTAAATCACAGAGCTGGACCGGCTTGAATGTGGTCACATAGGACTGAGGGTTTAAAGTTCTGCATGCATCGATGCAGAGATGTGCTACATCTGTTGGGTTACAAGAAAGATAACATTTCTTTACCAATTTACCACTCACTCCCTCAGATTCTGATTATAGCACTGCTAAAAAAAAAAGGCCATACCCAAGGAGGTCGATAAGAAGAGTTTAGGAAGTGAATGGATTAGACCATCTTGATTTTGCTCTGTTGAATTCAGACATGTAATTATAGGTTCTTGCTACAGTCACTCAGTGAAACAGGAAAGGTATACACATGATGGTGGATGATACACAAGGAAATGCTGTAATCTTGTTCATCTATCACAACCTGCAGCAACAACACACCATCCAATCCATTTTGTTTTTAAGTGAGATCATTTTTCAGAAGTCTATAAAAACACTGAAACACGGAAACCTGAGAGTTTGGGATGAACTGGGTTACAGCTTGTAGAAAAGCTGCCAACAGGTGCTCTGCATTCGTGGGAATGAAATGTTCTTACTTGCTACAACTTCGTAACTTGCAAAAGAAAGGACATCTTCGCTGTTTGCACAGGTCTGCCTCCACTGAAACGCTGACTGAATGACATCATTTGTATGTGCCGAGAGTGGGAGTAGGAAATGTGGGAGCTGCTGCACAAGTTATCTTACAGTGGGAGCTGATGGGAGCCAGCTGTGTGTCAGGCCTGGGTTATGGTTTAAAATTAAGCCTTGAAGGAAGGGATGGAGAGTTCGGGGATAGGAGGAGGAAGAGGAAGAGGAGGAGGAGGCAGAGGAACAGAGGGGATAGCTTGGTTCCTGTGAACCAGTCCAGACCAGCATGAGGCCAGCTCAGGAGCCAGCCTTCCTGGGTCTGACTCTGCTTCTCTGTGTAAAGGAATGCAGCCCGAAACTCTGCCAAGGTGTCAGTTTCTGCATCACTGCAGCGTTCCCCTGCCTCTCCCACTATTATCTTATCTTAACTCCCTTTATCCTCAACTTCAGACACCAGTTGTAGTTTTTTCCCCTTTATTTCTCCAGTAAAGTCCCATTGAGATTAAAAACCTCTTTTTCAAAGAAGTCCTAGCCAAGAGGCAGCAAAAATGATCAATTACAGCAATGTCACAGTTTTAGTTTGATCATGTTCTATTCTCTCTTGCAACTCGTCTGTTTTCCCATCTACCATAAACCGGGGCTGCTCACTGATAATTACCATGAAATCCAATATATGACTGCAAACAGGACTTCAAAGTCTTGAAAACTAATCTTGAAAAAACAGAAATGAGGCTTCTGAAAGCTGGAATTAAATTTAAAATCAAATATATGGCTTTTTTTTCCTGTTCTAAGACAACCTGGCATGCAAACATTTAAAAGAGACGGGAATGACTGATGTCAGCGGTGCAGTCTTGTACACAAAACCACAAGAAAGAGCAAACCAGCTTTAAAATTACTGCTATGATAAAACATGAACTCTGTCATGTCTAGTTGCAATATCAGTAATCAGAGGAAGTGGAAGGGTGAGCTGTGGTTGAATTATACACTGAGTCAGAGATTACAACACATTGTTAAGAGGTAAGTGGTGCTGGGGCATAAAAAAGGGGGCAAACAAAGGACAGTGTGGGTTTTAGTCCAAACGAGTGAGTCAGTCTGAAAATAGTTATTTAGCGTAAACATGCAACATGACATGTAAAAATCTACAAAAAAACCCCATAAAAATCATGCAAATTCCAAAGCAAAGCAATATATATTTCCACAAAAGAGCAGGTGAGCCATTTGACCACACACTCTGTAGATACTAACTCGAAGGAATGTGGCTTTCACTGATGAGAGTCTGCACCCTGTGGACTTTAAAGTGTTTTAGATGTAGACGGTATGCTTCTAACAACACTTGAAATCAACAGCATGACTCCAAACTCAAGGCTGAAACATTACTCTTTTGAGACTGTTTTTGGCTTTGTTTGTTATGTTTTCATGTCAAGAAGCAGGCTAGTGCACCTGAATGTAGAAGGGTATTCCAGCGCTGCGTCGTGTGGCGCACAGTTTTGACGAGGGGTCGCTGGATTTGACCTCTTCCAGGACCTCAGACAGCCAATGAGCAGGAAGCTGCTGCAGAGCCCGACTCCCACTCCTGGCATAGACATACAAAAAACATTACATAATCATAAAATGATTTACTTTTAGATTGATAGAAATAGATTGTAAACACACAGAATTGTAAATTCACATTAAAAATAACATTTAAAAAGAAAGACTTAAGTTTCTTAATGATTGACAACAGATTTTTATGTGTAGACTCATTAAGATATTTGTATTTGTATTACTACTTCTATATAGTATCTCAGTTAATTGAGATATTTATGCTTTAGTAAGATGCTTACAGAAGTCACACTGTTGCTCAACATAATTCTTTTCCATCACCAGATGAGTTTCCCTGGTGGTTTTAATTAAATGTGCTAGAAAATGATAGTTCAAAAGTGTCTGCTAAAAACTGAACAACAAAATAACGTCCTCAGCTAGCTTCTAAACACTCTTGAGTCAGGGGGTTCAATGTGCACTGGCTTCAAGCTAAACGGAAAAAACCTGATTGAACAAACCATCTGTTGAACAGAAACATTTCCATCTATAATCAGCCAAATCCCAGACAGGCTGCGTGATGCATTGAAAAACCTGAAGGTTTCAGCTGTTTCAGGCATCATCACTTCAATAAACATCGATGCTTTAAACTCAAAATCAGATTGCATGAATACCAACAGAACAATATTAGATAGGATTTTGGCCCACTTTTGGGGAAGCATTAGCCATGTGTTTATCTGCATTATCATTCCACAAAAGTGCAATCCTTACAAGCTATACATGGTTGTAGAGGCGGCTAATCAGGCTTTCCAATTATCTATAATACTACATTAACTGGTTTCAATAAAGTGGAGAAATCACTAAACAAACAAAAATGTTCTTGTTTTTTGTGCAATTTAAATTATAAAACAAACAACAAATTGAATGAGAACTTTTTTAAAAGCCAAGTTGCAAATAGGAATGATCAGAACATTTAACATTGTTAGCTTAATATGCAGTCTTTGTGAGAAGACTTCAAGCTAGCTGCTAGCTAGGAACTGAAAAGCTTCCTAACTAGCTAGTAGCGATTTTGATTGTCATTAGCTGCTAGCTAGGTAGCTAACCCTCAAATAACAGTGTTAAAGGCTAGACATTTTTTTCATAAATCTGTTGAGTTCACTAACTGAAGATATTCAGTGATATCAACGTGGTATACAAAGGAAAATGGCACTGCTTACGCTGATTTAGCCAACTCACTGCTAACTATTCAGTAGGATCTTTGTGTATGATATAGTTAGAACTAGCATAAATTATAAATACTGAAACAAATTAGCCAAGACATAAACACATATTTAAAATGTTTGCTAAATTCAATACAATAACAGTACCAAGAAAAGAATAGTTAGGAAAAAAGCATAGCAGTACAGTAATACTAAAAACAGCTGCTAGAAGGAACATAATACACCAACATAACATAGGAGGCACATACATACACACACATACTTTAAAATATGAGAACAAAAAGACAGTACACATTAAAACAATGGACAAATGTCAAAGCATAGCTATAATGGTTGATATTCCAAAAAGTAAATGTGAAAGCTCTTTATTCAGCTATGATAAAGAAAGGTATAGATCATGAGAATCTGAAACTGACATCCATTGGAGGGAGTAACTGAGTTCATCTGGCAGCACTGTGGAAATATGTCTAACAAAACAAGTTGGGAAGGCTTGCTGTAAACAGTTACAGATATAAATGCACATGTCTAACTGGGTAATTCAGTCAAAGAGAAACAAAAAAGAGAAAGTGAAGACAAATAGGGAGAGTAAAAGGCAAAGAAAATTAGGAAGAAAGAAGACAGGGACAAAGAGACACAGTGAGGGAGTGCAAACAGAGTAGAGCACACTAAAGCCAGATCCTGAGGCAGGGCATCAAAAGGCTGTGGTTAAGCACCCCGCAATCAACACCCTATAACCCAGCACACGGTCTGCATACCATCCACACACTACTCTTCCCTTCCTGAAAAACACACACTTACATCAGAGGAGAGAACACACTCCCAGCTCTCCTACACACAACCACTAGAATGTTGTTCTCGTTACACAACCCAGCGAGAGACTGGTTTCTGCACAAGAACAAAACAAGGGGGTTTTGCTTTAACCGCTCAGCACTGGGTGGTTCAAAGTCGACACTGCTCCAACGGTTTTGTGGTTCATCACCTGCCGCAGGGCCGTGGACTTTTTCCACAACCAGCCATTGAGGAAAACAGAGACGAACAAGGAAGGGATTCTTTCATGTCATTCAGAATGATCTTTTTTTTTCTTAAATTTTAAGGGACGAAAGGGAAACTATTTCTGTTAATAGAGGAAGGTGGCATGGTGGAATAGTGGTTAGCACTGTGGCCTCACAGCAAGAAGGTCGGTGGTTCGAGCTTTGGCTGAGAAGGGGAGGTTTGAACAGTGGCCTTTCTGTGTAGAGTTTGCATGGTCCAAGCGGAAACCTTGGCAGTTAAATGGGAAACCCCTCAACCAGTAGGGGCTTCCTGTTAAAAAGACCAACTTCACATCAGAAATAAACATGTTTACAGCTTGGTGCAAAAATCAATTTTAGGTTTAATAGGTCAGGTTTACCTTCAACTGTGGGGGGGGTTGTTATAACTCCCCCTGTTTAGAAGTAAGTTTATTTTGAAATTTGACATATTTAGGGGCTTGTCTTTTTATTGACAGGTACCCAATATCCTGTTGCAAGAAGGAGGAATGTAAAATAACCACGGTTTTTAGCTGGTTAACAGTGTGATTTGGCTTTAGCCCGCTAACCTCCGTTAGCTAGCTAGCTATGGGTCAGTTTAGATAGGTCTTAGCTATAGTGAGGTCAGAGTTCTCTAGATATCAATCATCCACATCCACGCTCTCAGTCCCCCTCTAAGCTCTACCTCTTTGCCCAATTTTGTATTTTCCGGGAGAGACAACCTGTGACAAGATGAGAATGGTAGGAACCGCCCACCGAGATATCTCTGATGTCACAGAGGCTCCGTCCATCTTTTCATTTACATTCTATGATGGGTTATCTCGGGGTACTCTGGCTTCCTCCCACCCACAAGACATGTGTGTTAGGTTAATTGCTGTGGTTAATTGATCATTTATCACATGTAAGTCGCTTTGGAGAAAAGTGTTTGACAAATGATTGTAGAACAGAATAGTATAAATCTGATAAGAGCTTGAGATTTAAATGTGACAGACTAGCAATCTGTCCAGGGTGTAACCAACCTCTCGCCCAACGCTTACTGGGATAGGCTCCACTTTCCACGTATCCCTTAATGTGACTAAGCGGTTATGAAAATGGATGGATGGATGGCCACGCTAATATGCATCTGCTAACTAATAATGTCGACAGTTACATGATGGTTTTTTTTTTATTCTGAATTAATAATTTAGAATTAAATAATTCACAATTAAAAGTATTTTCCAACAATGATAATAATTCTGAATGGAAGTTTACATGAAACATGTCCTTACTTAATTCTGCTTTAGAGCGCCAGGTTGGGAAGGGTTCTGATTAGACAGAGGGCACATGAGAATTATGACGTACCGAAAATAAACAAAGTTTGCTCCATGCGTCTCGGTCATACCTTGTAAAAACTACATAATAAGTACCAGTTTCGCCGGCATCATTTTGATGATAATTTTGAAGTACCAGCTCCATGCAAGCATACTACTTCTCTTTTTTCAGTAGCTGTGTAGGACAAGGAAGATTCAGAATTAAGTTTAATTCCGAAAATCTTTTGCATTCGGAATTAGGTGTTTACATCCGTTTCAAGCAGAATAAACTTTTATTCAGAATTAAAGAGGAATTAAATCTCCCATGTAAACGTAGCAACTAGTACTGGCTGAGTCAGGGGTAAATTTCCCTTAAACTTTCTCTTCTCCAACACACCTGATTTAAACTGAATGGATCCTACACCTATTCTAGTTCTGCTCAGTGATTCATCTCATCGGTAACGTGGTGCAGGTCCCAAATTAACACTGTCATGAATTCCTCCATTCAGTAAATGACAAAGGAGAGGTTAATAATGTCTCAAAGAATTCTGAAGCAGGAAAAGCTCTTTCTGAGCAAAAAACAAAAAAAATATCAAAAGGTAGAATCAAGAGACACATAAGACTTCAAAGATGCATTAAGTACTTTTCCAACCTTAAAACTGCACGTAGTTATAGAGACATCACTGCACAGCAGCATCCCGAGGCTGAGTAATCACACTATACAACTATTTCGTCTCGGACAGCAATGTGAAGTCGCAGCTGTGTTTTGCTTTATGCACCATGTAACGCAGTGGCAAGTGAATGTAATCACCAGCCATGTTAAACATGCACCATGACTGATTCAGCATATAAATCTAAAGTTTACATTTATTGGAGGAAGAAAAGGAAAGAGGAATAGACAGAACAAGAAGTAAGACAAGTTAAAATAAGACTGACTTCCTTTGCTGGAGAGAGCTCACGGTACAGGCAAGATACAAGATGGACGCTAAATTAGCTGTTGTTAAGAGGAAGTCTGCGAAGGTTGTATATGTCATTAAATTACAAAATAATAATTAAAAACACAACAGATAGATGATCTATTTTATAATTTACTTTCTACAAAAAAGTAAAATAAGAATATGAGCTTAAACTACACACGAAAACTTAGAAAAGTAGTCTTCAACTCTGGTAATGACGACCAGTTTTCCTATATACTGTTACAAAACTGAATCTGAATCAAAACTGAACCTCCAAAATCCCTAAAAGACAGTTTCTGTTCAGACTGAACCAGACGGCATCAGCCTTGCTGCTTTATGATTTTGTATCTGCACATCATTATTTCAGACAGATATTATATATAGATTTCAAGAGACAACATAAACTTTCTAACTTTGTTTTGTTGCTTTTGTTGGCCGTCCAGACGCCACCAGATAATCAATAAACCCATTTATCCATTCTTAATGTGATTATGGTACACTGAGAGGACTTATCTTGTTGGCTAATTACAAGGCTGACCGACACTCAACGTGACGACAGAGGCTCTGACGTTCACCGCTGTTCAGCAGTATTAACTTTCAGCCCCTTTGAATGTAAAAACGCTCACACACACACCTGCACAGCATTTCGGTGAGGCGTACAAAGCCCACATAAGCCAGTTCAAAGGCGCCACGATGACGGGACTGCAGGAGCTGCTGACGGAAGTACAGGCCGACCCCCTCCACCTGCAACAGAGAGACACAGAGAAAGGATCAGCAACCTGACTACAGCAAGCTCAGTGGAGCTGTCTACTGTTGGCGTGTGTGTTACTTTAGGCTGCTGCATTATACTTCAATACAAATGGATGTGACCATTCAAAGTGATCAAAATGACTTAATTCTATACAAAACCATGCCAAACGTCCACAGCTAGAGGTGGTTTCAGGCCCAAAGCAGAGTGAATGATGCACACGCTTCAACAAGTAAGGATGAAACTAAAGAATAAAAGAAAGAGTTGAAATGTGTGCAACCAAAATCATTTGGAAAATCTTAAATCTGGAGAATACATAACGTGGATGTTAGTCAACTTATTACCAACAGGTGCACCTCACAGGGAGCCTTCCTAACATTACCCGCTGCTCACATTTCAAGGGATATGAACTCAGCATCACCCCCATTCATCATCTGATCCCTCATTAAAACACTTTAGGTAGATTTTGACCGACAGCATCTGGAACTTAAACCCACTCTGAGACGTTTTACAAGGATCTAATAGATTTTTTAAGCCCCGGGTCTCGCATTTTTACTAAGCTCCAAGCCGAAGTGAAAATGAGGCAGATTTAAGCTGAGCTTCTACCAACGTGTCCGGCTCTGTGTGGGACAGGACGCATTCTTTGTCCACTTGCAAAAACTGGGAAGGGTGCCAGAATATCCAAAACCTCCTAATTTTTTATGCCCTTCTGTTGGGATGCCAATTTTTGCTGATCTAAAATTAGAGGTTGAGGCTGACTCTAGAAGAATCAGTTACTCCCAGTGCGAGAAGATGGCTATAAGAACAAAGCAAGAAAAAGATCAATTAAATAAAATATATAGATTAGATCATTGGTTGTTGTTTGGTTGGTTGTCTTTCCAACAATGTGAAGCTTGAGTCCATGAATGATAGACAAGGTCCAGACTTTCTTTAGGATCATTGTGAAGGGGGAAACCTGGAGGGAACCCTATGGCGCAGTGTGAAATGAGAACATTTCAGCTGGTTGCCTGGCAGATGGTCGCCTTGGGTTACCAGCAACCGCTGAAGCAGTATATACCCCACTGACTATGTATGCCTACGGTTGACTGTGGTAACACAACAAAGATCTGAATTGACCAAACCCTCCCAAGCTGCATGCCTTGGTGGAAACAGGGCTTTGGTTTATTAAACTCATCCATCCTCACTGGACGGTCGGATCTGCAGAGCTTAATCATTGCAGCGGTCAATTCATCTGCATAAACTAAAGATTTTCTGTTACAGATGTAACATTTGTGGCTTGCCATACAGATGCTTACAATTTATTACTCAGATTTAAGCTACTAGCTTCTTATTTTATCCCAGATTTCCCAAACTATTGTGGGATTAAACATGAGTCCAGTGAGACAGAAAGGTAAAATGCAGAGAAAACCTGACCAATTGGAAATGCTCTGCTCTGTAATCCCCACGTTGAAGGAGATTTTTAGGGGTGAAATTTCCCTTAAACTTCATGTAGCTCCCTAGTTGCTGTGATAAAGCATGATATTGGTACAAATTAAGGATGTTCGATTTTTTTTTTCTTTTTTTTTTTTTTTCCAACAGACAACTGAGATACCGACTTCATCAAACTCTGAATTTCCATTGCCAATATCAACTGTTACTGATATTTTTTGAACAGGCCTTGCCAAACAAAATAGAATATCTGGAAAATTATTCATCACATCTCTTATATTTTGGCATTTTGAGTTAGATGAGACTTAGCTGAAGAGTTTGATATATAATATGTTTATACTGTATAAAAGTTGGGTCGTTAAAAAAGGAAAAACCAATAACGATAATTTACGATATTTTATTTTAATGTGGACATCAGACGATGATATTGGCTAAGGGTGAAGCGCAAGAGTCTTAAAGTATATGAGTGTAAAGATGTAAATAAATGCACCATACATTTACTTTTTGTGCCATATCAGTCTGTGCTACCTCCTGTAGCACCTCCCTGATGGTAGGAGAACAAAGTTCACTTCTTGGTTTCTTCTGGTGTTCAGTAGTGTTGTGAACGCGATCACTGAAGTTTGTTTTTCTCTGAACAAACTCGTACAGATTATGTGAGGTCCAGTAACAGTTGGTGCCTACACTTCCCAGGTGCTGCGTGTCCTTCAGACTACATCACACACAAAACACTGAACGCTCTAGCATAAACCAGCAGTACCACAGCAACACTGGTGCAGAGAGGGTGCATACACATCTGACACCCCGTCTGCTTATAATTATCGATAGGATTATTACGTAGTGTCTGAAGGGTAAATTTAACCTTCCTGTCTGCTTAAAAGCACAACTCAGGATGTCAGCCTTTGTCAGCTTCAAATAAAAAAATATGTGCTGATGAATCTGTCAAGTGTGTGTTTTCTTTTTATATTCCTACACTTTAAAGCATTTTGTTCTCCAGCTTTAATATTCAGGCGAGACATAAGCTTTTCATTTAAAAAAGAAAAAGACTTTTTAGAATGAAAAAGGTGAATCAGAAAAATAAAACTATAAATAGCCCTGCGATGGACTGGCGAGCAGTCCAGAGTGTACCCTGCCTTACGCCCAAAAGACTGCTGGGATAGACTCCAGCTTCCCCGCGATCCTTCATTGGATTAGCGGGTAAGATAATGAATGAATGAATTAATGAAAACTATAAATATAAAACAATCTGTTTTGTATGATCAAATTTAAGATCTTCTAAAACAGATTTCATTGCAAAATACAACACTTTCACTTTCCTTTACATTCTTAAGTCCAGTCTTTCATTCTCACTTCTAAACTAAAAGAATAAAATAAAAAAAACAAACTAGAAAATCAGACCAAGTAGCTCATTCCTACTTATACTGTGAAGAATCCTAAAAAAAAATTTTCCTTTGTCCACAATTCCTTCCAGATCACTCCCAAAAATTAACTGAATCTAAGTTACACCAAAAACCTGCCCAGCAGTTTTAGCGTAAAGTTGCTAACAGACAGACAAACGCTAAGAAAGACGTCACCTCTCCGGCCGAGGTAATTAAATGAATCAAACTTCAAACTATTTGAACACTAAAACAGCGAAATCTGAACGTGACTCATTCATTTAAACCAGTGAGAACTCACCTTTGAACTGGTTCATGAGAGGCATGAAGCTGCACTGCCAACTCAGACCCACTGGGGGTTTTAAGCAAAGGAATGGGTTGCTATGCTTTTTGTTGCTGTTGTTGTTTTGCATTTTTACAAGCAAAAACAGGGAAGGATTCCATAATGTCCCATCCAACCCATCCCAGTGTTACCAGTCTGACTTTGCAAAGAAGAACACAAATGATGTCCACCATTCTTCTGTTTTGCCTCTTTGTTGGTTTTTCTTTAAGTCACAGTATCATGCAGCTGTCGCATCTATCGTGTTCCAGTCGATACGCCATCAGGTAAAGATACAACTGGCTGCAGAAACACGGTTTACTGAACTAAACTGTCCTGAGCTGCACCCCCCAGTGGAAACGGGGCTTAAGAGCAAGGATACAGACATATTTGGAGTCTAGGAACACGCTTAATCTGATACATTCTTACAATTTAAGAAAACTTAACATTGATGGAGACAAGGTTTCACTGGATTATCTAATCACACACACTTTATAAAGACACCACTTAGTTTTCAGCAATGAGCACGTCAAGTGTGAGAGTGGCGTGGCATGTCAGTGGCGTGACAAGTGTGCTCAAATAAGGATGCCGAGACATCCGCATAATGGCCACTGTCAGTAAAACCATCCAGTTTGTAATAGTGTTAGCAGCGTTATTCTAACTACACACACACACACATATATAAGTGAGCGTTGTTTTTGTGTGCAGACTGGTGAGCATGCTGCAGGTGAGGCGGCAGGGCGAGGCGGACGCACAGCTCCAGTTCCCTGTCATTAAGGCTGTGGTATCACCACCACCAGAGAAGCAGCCAGGCCCCGACTTAGTCAGGGGTGGCACGGAGGGCACAGGGAGGGGTTGGCATTGGGAGCAAAACACACAAAAAAAAAAGGAGAGGAAAAAAAGAAAACACCAAAACACCCCCTAAAGGGATGTGGGGTTAGACAAAACGTGAACTTGCACAGACACGGGCCCGCACATGGGCCAGAAATACAGCCGTTAGTGTAAACTGATGTCACTGGGTGTAGGGACGGTGATGCATGAGGACGGTTTCCAAAGCGAAGACAGAGCGTGATGGAACAAAGAAAACAACGTGAATGATAAATGTGCGTTTGAACAGTGAATGTAACAAAGAGGCAAGGCTTACACAGCCTTTCTTTATATTTGTCAATAAACCCAAGCGACCCTGCAGAACCTCTGGGACCACAGAGAAAACCGCAGCGGTACCAAGCCTGATGACTTATCACACTGGGCTCCCAGAGTGGACTCCCAGGACAAGGCTGACCTCACCAGAGGTAAAAATGGCAGCGACAGTCACTGTTAGATGGCCCGTGGCTACCGGGGCCCAGACCGCTGTGGTGCTGAGCTGGGACCGAGCCGGGGCCGCGACTTGGCCTATTTAAAGCTTCCCCCTCCAAAGGTTCCCGTCTGTGTAACTGTTTAAAAAAAGGCCGTGCAAGCTTCCCGTGCCGGGCGGGGGAAGGGTAGGGTATGGTGTGGACTTTATTTAGACATCAACTTCCTGTTTGCAAACGTGCCCGTTTCCCAGAAAAACTTCCATGTGTGGCGAGAGAAGTTCCCCAAGTCTAATTACATGTATGGCTCAGAGCCGTGACGGTGACCCAAATAGCCAAGTGACTGCCAAGGGTTCGACAGCGCTCTTATGTTTGGAAGTAACAGGAGGATATGTGTAGCTCTAGCTCTTAAATAGTGAGGTAGAAAAAGGTTGGTATGTAATAATTCAGATTGTTTTATTGCCTTGTTGCTACTAAGCATAATCAGTTGCTTAAAATCAGACCAAAGTGTGTCCATAACAGGCACTAGACATTTATATGTCTTTTGTCATCCGGTTTCTTTCCAGAGTGCATTAGTCATGCTACCCAGAGGATTTTATGCATGTAATCATAAAATAAAGTCACATTTTTAGGAAAGACGGTTTTATGTGTGGCAGCAGAAAAGAAAAAAAAAGGTGGAAATAAAAAGTGACATTTAAGCCATTATGACTTGAACTGATGCAACGTGAGTTTATCTGAAGCAACGCAGGTGTCGCATCAACATTTTCTAGAGGTGCATCCGTAACATGAAGTTTACTAAATTTCAAAATAATAAATAAATAAACTTGAGGATCTCGCGGTAATTCTTGCAAGGCCCATTCAGCTTGCAGGTTGATCACTATTTATTTTCTGTCTGTTTTTCCCCTCCTGACCAGTTCTTCTCTCATGACTGTGGTTTCTGTCTTCATACATGTTTAGTTGCCATGGGTCCACACACACGGCAGCTTCCATATTAGTGCCAGCATTTTTAGAACGGTGTCTCTGAATAGACAAAATACTGTATATGAAGTGAGAATCTCTCTGAGCTTTAAAACCAGTTTCGTCTGATAGGTACTAGAGCTGTGAGAGAGTGTGAAAGACACCACTGGATCCACTCACAAATGAAAACATGTTTATGTCTGAGAAAACTTGGTTTTCTCAGACATAAACATTCCCAATGGTGCTTTGCATTTTAAGTCATTGTTGTGGCCATCTTTACCACTAGATGTCAGCTGTCTTTTAAAGCCCATTTATGCTTGACAGAATTAGATAAAGGGGAAGAATTTAATAAGTTTTACACTTCTTCCTACTCTTTTTTGAACATACCGATTGTTCCCTTGTACATTATATTATTTTTTGCGTCACGTCTCACCTTTTTATTTTATTTGCTTTGTTGTTTTATATTCATGTTTGATTTATAATCTAATTACTGTTCGAAGTAAACAATAAACAACAACAACAGGAGACTGGTAGACAGATGGACAGATATTTTTGTCTGTCTTTTGCATCCATTATCCACGTAACTTGGTCCGTTTTCATGGGGCTTAGCTATCGGTCACGTGGCGCAGAAGACAGAGCAATAGCACCAAATAAAAAACTGCGGGGGCAGTGTTGAGTTACATAGCTGAAATGCAGGCAGCAAAGGAGCAAACCAGAGAAGAAGAAGACAAAAAGGAAGAAGATGACACAGAAAGAGGCAAATGAAAAACACCTAAAGAATAAGAAGATGCAGAAAAGGAAGCTGAGGACAGCATCAACTGTAGACAAAGCGGAAGCATTTGCAGAAGCTGTGTGTGTGTGTGTGTGTGTGTGTGTGTGTGTCCAAAACTTGTGCTAAAACGTGGAGAATTGCCCTTAAAGGTGTCGCTAATTTATTGATCTAATGTTTCTTGTTTAACATGTGAAGCTGTGTATGTTATAAACACCTCCAGTAGTTTTAACATCTGGAAAGTCTTCCAAGTAAAAAGAAACAAGACGACAATATTTTCATTTTTTTGTTTCATCCTCAGAATTTAGACCCTTAAATACCACAGTGTAAACAGTGAACTACAGGGTCAGCAATGGAAGATGTCCAACAATGTATTCATACTGTGTTAATAACTCTGTGTGAGTGTGTGCCTTTGCCACAAAGCATGCCTCAGCATTGGTGTGTCTCATCTTTGTTGCCAGGGTTCCTACTGATCCCGGCCGAGCTATGCCAAGTTAACACCAAAAAGAACTATCAAAGTCCAGCTGACCAGTTTCTTGGTGGTCCGTAACACGCATGAACACACACACACTTTAGAGCTCTGTAGATTTGACTTTAAACAGCAAAAATAAGGCTTATCATAACAAATCCTCGCCCAAAAAAAACCCTTCTTATGAAAAGAAGGTTTTATAGTTTTTACCATGTCTCCTGGAGTCCATCTGAGGAAAACCAGAGACATTCATACAATAAGTTCCAAAATTTACAGTAAGAGGGAGATAAACTCTCTAAATCTTGGTGCACAAGGCTTGTAAAGACTAACTGTGGTAAAAAAATAAAAAAAAGCAACAGGTACTTAACATTTATGTAAGTTTCAGTCTTCTACATAAATTTAGAAGTATTTCTACATGTTCTCTTCATCATTATGGTTTCCAGGGGTGATTCATAAAACAAATGTTTTATCCACTTAAATAACCAAAGAAGCATCTGTCAAAGTAAGGTCTTTTACGTTTACGTTCATGTCAACTATGAAAACCTGAAGCTGAAGAGGCTTCAAGACAAACGCCGCCCTCCGTATCTTTCTTAGCTGAACTAAACACGCCGGCATGCATCATCACAAAAAAAGTCCCCGCATGCTGCGTAAACCTGTGGACACGGAAAGAAATTCAGCGGTGAAAAAAGAAAGACATGAAAGCATAACTATCCATGTCCATCTGTAGACGCTCCCGTTGCCATGGTGTCAACCAGCGACAAAAACAACGAGGATGTCACATGGGATGAAGGCTGAGGACAGCAGGAGGTGCGTGACTCCCACACATCTTGGAAGGTGGTGTGTTTTCCGCCGCACCATGTTGGTTTCTACCCCCCCGCCCATCCATGTCATCTCTGCAGCACCGCTACAGGACTTTGTGCACGTAACCTTGCCCTGACTCAACTTTCCAAACACGACTGGTATCACTCCACTGACTGTTAACGCCAACAAATGCAACATCTGCGTGCACGAAGCTGACGACAAGTGAATAAAATTCATTTTTTTTAAAAATGCCTGTTGAAAAGATGGAGAGAGCCGGAGCTCAGATTTCCTCTCCGTCTGCCAGCTTCACCACATGTGTGTAAGCCACTGCTTATGTAACAAGATCCGCTGCCATGGTTACCAGAGACAACATGATATCTGTGATATCATCACGATGAACGATGTCTTCAGGACACAGTGGCGGTGACATTAATATGGAGTCCGTCCGGTGGAAAACTTCACTCATTCGAGGTTTTTGTAACGCATCTACTCATCACGCAGCTGAAACATCCCTCTGTTTTCACTCTGTGGTTAACTTACAGGCATGAGCCACTATGGCTCTTCATGTTTAACACATTTAGCTTCTCACAAGCTTCTCCATCATTTCATTTTCGGCCCTTTTGACTGCTGTGATGGAGTTTTTACATACGAAGACCACTGCAGCTGCTGCTCATGTCCTCACAGAACACAATAAAAAAGCAAGACATTGCTCCTGTTCTCCCATCTTTACACTGGCTTCCTGGGAGACAAAGAACTTGGTGGTGCTGGTGTGCAAGGATTTTTTTAAACTGGTTTAGGTTCAGTATATGGATCTGATCTGCAGTTTGAGCCAATAAAAGCTCTAAATATATCTGGCTCACGTTTGCCTTCCATCCACAGAGATCAACCTAAACACGCAGAATCGTGTAAGGTTTATGTTCCCAATATCTGGAGCAAACTACCACAAAAGCTTCCAGCTGATCCAGAACTTAGTTCTTTAGATCAGCTCTGAAAACTCATTTGCAGTTGCTTTTAACGAAGATAGAAAGCTTTTCCTTTTCTCCTCCCCTCTGAAGATATTTTTTCATTTTTCTTTAGTTTGTTTTCATTCAACTGTTTTAAAGAACTTTTTAATCTTTCTTTTGCATGTTGCTTTCAATGTTTCATCAACAGCACTTAGAAGTTGTCTTGAACATGTGTCACAAATAAAGCTGCCTTGCTATGAAATCTGACTCTTTCAATTTCCTCAGTAAGAAGTTGGAAATTCTCATTTTCTAATAGTTTATGAATGCACCATCTGAACTGAACCACATGATGGCAAAAAAAATGACAGTTTAATCTCTTAACAATTATCAGGTGCACCTTAACATTTCCTTCATTGTTGGTGTCATGGATACAACACGGCGTTGGAAACATTCAGACATTTTCCTCCATATCGACATGAAGCATCATGTAGTCGCTGCAGATTTTACTTAAATAAAACAAGTAAACTTTCCTAAAATTCCTGAAATGTGAAATCTAACATTAATATTCTAGTGGATTTGACATTTTTATTCCATTTTCCGTTAATGAAGCAGCACCGAAGAGGCGAGAGGGAACTGAGATCAGATGATTTTCACAGGGAAACAGAAGGAAAAGACGAGGATGCTGCAAGTCAGGACGATGGTGTCACTGAATCTCTGACTGAAACACAGAGCTGATGACAACAGCCAAGAACCTGCCAGTGCTCTTTATCTAATTAAATCGGGATGTAATTTGACCAACATATTGGATATAAGTAAAGCGAGCTGAACAACAATGGGACTAATTCAGCAGCTTGCTGAAAAACACTGTTCACGTAGCAACCAGAAAGCTGACAAAGACCCACCGACTGCTGGTGATGCTGCAGGTACAGAAAAAAAACGTTTAGTAAACAGCGTTCTGTTATCCCTCCTGCTTTCTCTCTGTGTAAATAAACGGACAACATGTAAACACAAACACACACCAACACACACGCTCTTTACCCCCTACGCAGACAAATACATCCTACGTCTGGTTCCCTTGTTATTACGGGCATGCACATGCTGAACCACTCAGACGACTATTCCTGTGTGAGTTTGTCTGTGTGTGTGTGTGTGTGTGTGTGTGTGTGTTGTTTGCAGCACTTTGTGTTTTCGTGCTGGTGGTGGAAGTGATTTGGAAAGAATGCAGTGGAAAGGGAGGGGCGTCGCGGCCGTTAAACCAGCAGGGTCGCGCCTCAAATGGAAGCGCGGCGCTAACGAGAGCGGATGCTAATTCAAGAGTCTCCCAGTGTGAGGTAAACCCCCTCCCCCCACAAACACACACATCCATTCACACCATTCCCCTGTATAGCAGCGTGCATACACACACACAGTCACAGATACTAATATTTCATAGAAAACAACAGATTTGTGTTTGTATGTCCCTTTAAATACCTTATTTTTCCTCATTTTTGATTAAGTTGACGGATGAACGTTTTTCAATCATTTTAAGAAAAAGAAAAGGAAATCTATTTTTCTGATTTAACAAGATAATTTTACAAGAAAAAGGAATCTATCCGTTTTTTCTGAATATATTATTTCATCTTGTAAATTCATTCAATTTTTAGTTTAATAAATTCAGAAAAACTAATGATTGTTTATCTTTTATAAAAAATGATCTCATTAAAGTCACATGACTGAACCTGCATCATTTTGACACTGCGAGCCTGATTTAGCATCCATCTTGCATCTTGTCTCTTCTCAGAACTCTCTCCAGCCAGTAAAAGTCAGTCTGATGTTGACTTATTACTTGATCTGTCGCTTTTTCTCTTTGTTTTTCTCTCTTCCTTCGCTAATGTCATCTTGGGTTTCTTCCATGTACAGTATGAAAAGTGGAACTGTAAAGCAAAACGCGGCTGTCATGTGAATTTTGTTCAAATTTTTTGGGTGCTGGTTCAATTTAACTTGTGATTCTCATGATTCCCCGATATTGCTGATTTTTGTAGACTATAAACAAAATAAATGTACAAAACTTTTTTTTACCTGTCATTTTTCTTGATATAAATTAAGAAAACACAACACAGCCGCCAGATCATCATTCTGCTGCTAAAATGCCCAAGAGGACAAGTCAAAAGATCAACAAAAACAATAAAAATGACAAAATTTTATCATGGGTTATTTTTATTTATTTATTTTGAAAAAAAAAAATCGATTTTTTTTTAACAAAAGAAATCTAAATTAAAATTGTGAAGCAAAAAATCCCGATATTTTATTTTTCAATTCACTTTTCCCACCCCTAACAATAAATGTTGGATTGTAATCAAAACAAGTCTGAAGCATGAAGTTTTAATGTCAGAAAGTTATGTCATGTTGTCTTAATTCATGAAAAAAAAAGTTGAGTGAATGCGATCTGCTTCTGTATTACGCTGACATTCAGCTAATTTTCTATCTTCTTCTTTTCTGTTCCTCATAAAATGTGTAAGAATATGGTCATTTTGTAAATAAATGACAAAAAGTACCCTCCCCTAGTCTCAGTGCAGGCTGATAGAAGGAAGAAACTGAAACAAACACAAACATTTTCCTTCTAGCCAAACAGCAACAACCAGAATCTACAGCTGTGCAACGACGCAGACGACGGGCATGATGAGCAGCACTTTGAGGTGCAAAACAAGCTTCTCCTCGGCTGAAGTGAGGCTGCCGAAGCAAAAGAAGCACAATAACTCTGTATTAGCAGAAGTTCTATTTTCCTAATTAGAAAAAGTTATCAAACAAGCTCTTTTTTTTTTTTTTTTTAAATAAATGCTCGACACACATAATGTTCTGCTTTGTGCCAGATGGTATGTTTTATCTGTGTGTGTATCGCTGCACATTCTGGGAGCAGATGATTCATCATCATCATCATCATCATCCAGATGAGACTCGCCATGTCGGGCGGTCTGACCAGCGGAACTGCAGAGAGCTGCGTTCATTGTGAAAGTGCAAGAAAAACATGGACATGATGCCTCACTCAGAAATTTTGCTGCATCACAGCGTTTGCTTTTAAATAGTTCACAAACACAAAGAGCCAAAAAACAGGTTTTGCTGTCATGTAGAAGTAGTGTCCGTGTTTTTCAGCTCAACTACGAGCATATGAAAATGTTTGATTTGCTGTAGCTGGGCGAACAAACACTTCCTGTGTTATCTACTGTGGTGCTAAGCGTACTGGCACCCTCCCATTACAGAAAAGGCTCAATTTACAACAGTCATTAAAACAACCAGAAACTGAAAAAAGTTATAGTTAATTAAAATGAGATTACTGATAAATGACTGAAAAGAGACACTGCTTATAACAGCAGCTAAAAAGATTTGTTAGAAGTAATCATCTCAGAGAAATTATTAGTTTTCAGGTCCCATCGTGACTGTTTTTAAATTATTTCTCTTGAACTATTATTGAAAAGCAGTGTCAGGATTTTCATTTATTTGTTATTTATTTGTCGATTTCAACCCATTTCAGTGACAGCTGCATTTTTTTTCCTTTTTTTTTTGTGTCTTGTCCAGCGTTTAGGCAAGCAGAAGGATCGTCTGGATGCTGTGTTCTGCTGAGCAAATTCACTTTGCCAAGGGGAGCGTTATAGATATAACTTGTTTTTTTTTTCCTTATTTAATGGGAGGGTGCCAATATACAGAAGCAGAGAGCGGTCGTTTCCCCTATTGGCTTTTTGTTTTTTGTTTTCAGTGGTTACATCGAGATAACAACTTAACTTTTTCCTTATCTCAAGATAAAGAGCGTTTTCTTGTGATTACGGGATAATTATCTTGTCATAACGGCACAAGCAACTTTGTTTTTTTCAACATAATGAGGTAATTATCTTGTGATCAAGACAAAACAAAGTTGGATATCCCGTGATAACAGTGTTAAAAAAAGACACGCGACCACGACCGCTCTCTGCTTCCGAACCAATACACTAAAAGTAGATGTGAACTTATCTGAAACAAATTAAATAAAAATAAAAATACTTTAATCCCAGAGCTATATTATAAATAACTTGCATCAAATGACCTAAAATACTGAAAGGGAGCAACTCGTGTAAATTCACAGCCTGTAATTATTCGGTGATGTTGTGGCTGCACGGTCTGCACGACAGGTTATGTATAGCAGCTACCTCAAAGCAGCAAAGTGCAAGGAGACGTTGGAACCGCATATAAAGTTCAGACCCACTTTGTAGTTTATTAACTTACCTGGAAAACACAAACTGAATAACTGAAGACTTTGGTTATCTGAATATTACAAGTAATCTCTTGGTCAGTTTGACCTTTGACCCTATAACACCTAAAACTCCCAAGTTAAACATCCAGACCAAATATTCATCCAGGATTCAGTGAAGCGCTCTCAGATTTGTGCTTCAACTCAGAAGAAATGTGTGACAGCTGTCGTAGCGAAGGATCTATGAACTCATATCGTCATGTTTCAGAATCTACAGGGATTTTCACACACAACCATCTCTAGGGAATTCTCTGGAAACGAGAAAACATCCATCAAGCAGCAGCTGTCTGGACCAGAATGTCCTGTTGATGTCGGAGGAGACTGGTCATACTGGCTGGACATGACACGACGGGGACAGGAAGTCAAACAGGAGCAAAGAAAGCAACCGTTACTCTGAAACGGAGAACCATCACCAGTAATGTGTGTGAGTGTGACGGGTTTCACCTGTTCCTCTGTGATGAGCCCTGTGTGTGTGCGTGCGTTTTCGTCGGTGTAGTGCAGAGGCAGGCTCTGACACAGCTGTCCGAGCAGCATGGCTACTTCCTTCATGCTCCTCCAGCAACATACCAGCACCATCTGAGCCGTCACCCTGTAGCCCTCGCCTTCTGGAGCCCGCACACACACACACACACACACACACACACACACACACACACACACGCCGCAAAAAATACAAAGAACAAGGAAGGAAAGATGAATTGCTTTGTGGATTAATAGATAAAAATCTAAACTAAAAGATTTATTCATATTATTATGTCATAAAGTTCCAGTTTGTATCCAGAGGAAACCACAGGAAGTCTCCTGATAATTCTGCTGTTCATTTTATGCTCCATCTAATTGTTTACACATGAAAATTACAGTGAGACACCGGCTGTTCAGGTTGCAGGAGTTTATATAATAATGATCAAAGTTTCCAACATGGAAGGACGCCACACAAAAAGCGGAACAGCTCCCCCTACAGGATATCCCCTGTACTGCAGCCCCAACACACATCTCAGGTTTACCTGTGTGGAGAGGCGGTGTGTGTGTGGTCTGAGTGTGATCGTCTCCCTGGTTTGTGTCCAACTCTCTGGCGTTGTTGAAGAAGTCGTTGGTGTCTCTGGGCTGAATCTCCTGCAGGATCCTCTGCAGGCCGGCTGACGTCTCTGTCCACACACATCACATGTTCCACAGCATATTTTTATGTTTCTGTCATCTTTCAGGAAAATTCTGGTTATGATTTTATTCATGCTGAAGATTAAACGGTTTACACACCAGAGTCGCTATCCATGGGGATGAGTCCCTCTGGGGAGGAGCTCTGGACCACAGGAGAGACCACGTCAGACACCCGGTAGCACACGGCGATCAGCTTCGACACCAGATGTCTCCAACCCTCAGTCTGACTCAAACTCCTACGCACACAAACATGGACGATAAAAGAGAGTACAAAGCTGAAATCCTGAAGCCAAAGTCGAATAATTCCGACAGGATCTGGTGCTCACTCTGCGTTTAGACGCTGCAGGACAGCGGTGATGCAGTTCACTCTGCCGTAGAGAGGAAACGAAGCCGCCGCCTGCAGAAGAGACGACTCGGCCTTCGACACCTCTGACTCCAGACAGAGCAGCAAAAACTGAACCACTGAGGACAGAAAAGCAATCCTGTAACGTCGAAGACACAAACCTTCATCTTGTGAGGGTTACATGTGTGTGGATCTTTACCAGCCAGAGTGTTGAGCTCCAAGACGAGAGCCTCAGAGGCCGTGGGCAGCGGGGAGGAGAGCTGGAGGTCGAGGCCCTGCTCCTGGGCACAGTGGAGCAGAGCCTGGTTCAGGTCTGGTTGGGGAAGCAG
Source organism: Telmatherina bonti (assembly GCF_933228915.1). NCBI lineage: Eukaryota > Metazoa > Chordata > Actinopteri > Atheriniformes > Telmatherinidae > Telmatherina > Telmatherina bonti. Next base: position 15,909,885 of record NC_136629.1, read on the forward strand.
CAGACCCAGGAGGTGGGCTGCTGTGACGCTGTCAAAGGGTCTGGTGCTGGTGCTGAGGTCCAGAGCGGCCCGAAGAACACAGGACTTTCTCTCAGGAAGCTGAAACGCATTTAGAGGTTGGAAATTTCTTTTTTTTATTTTTTTTTTATTTCATCCTGTAAATTCAAAAAGGTTAATTCAATTTTTAGTCTAATAAATTCATAAAAACTAATGATTGTTTATCTTTTCTAAAAAATAATCTCAGGTTGGAAATTTCTACTAAAATGTGCAACTTCACGTATTAAAAGGTTCGGCTGTTTGCAGCAAGCAATAAAAAATCTGCAACCAGGCGATGGCTTGAGCCAGCGTCACCGACAAAAGCAGAAAATTAGAAGCAACAAAGTACTGAGATGGACTTTTGTTTCTGACCAAAGACTAATATTCCCAGTTTAATTTGCAAATAAATTCTTTTAAAGTCTGAAAATGTGATTTTCTGGATTTATTTTACTCATTTGTTCTCTCATAGTTGAGAAATATCTGCGATGAAAATCGGAGACTTCTCTCATCTTTTAAGTGGGAAAACTAGAACAAAACTTTTTACACCCTGTGTAGATGTCCACACAGTTATTTAAATATTCCACAAAAGGAATGGCCACTAAATAAACACATAAATAAATGAATAAATAGATAAACGATAAAGAGCCATAAGACGGAGAGGGCATGGTGTTTACCTGAAGGCCAACAGCCGACGGGGGGAGCTGCTGCAGCAGCACCGTGGCCAGCTGCTTCACTTCCAGGAAGTTGCTGGCCACACAGTAAAGGACGTTCTGAGCATGTGCGGAGGTCACAACCTCGCCGAGGGAGAAAACGTCCGGTCCTAGACGCGGAGAAGATGGACAGGCACCAGAAGGGAAGACGTGCAGCAGCATACAGGAAGTAACAAGAAGAAGAGCATTTGCTGAGCAGGGCTCAGTCGGCAACAATGCAAACTTCCTACAGCGACTCGATTCACAAAAGCCTCCTTTGGTTCATTCAATCAGATTAGATTTTAATTTATTTACTGATATTTATGGAACAACCATATTTATACAATAATTAATAAATACATGCTCAGATCATTTTAATAAAGCACCGAGTCCGTTTACATGACCAATAACATAAGATATCTGGAAGTAATCAGATTACTGTTATAATCTGATGTGCTGCATCTTCATACTCTTCTGAAATACAATGATCAAAAAATCGTTGTGTACCAGTGTCACCAGTCCGATGTCAGATGGTTTTTACCCTGAAGTGTCAGCATTGCGTTATAAGAACGTGTGTATGTATATGTATAAGCGTATATGTATTTATATATATGTATTTTAACATGAGCCTTATGAGAAATGTAATGTTTGATGATATTGAGTGTCTGAAGAAATGTAAACAGATTGTAGGTTAGTGCAGTTGTTGTAAATTTTTAAATACCTTTTAAATTGTATGTCTTTGTCTGCCCAGGGACTGCAGATGGAAACTAGCTAAGGCTAAATCTGGTACAAGGCATCTTTTGTTCATGTTTTTTTTTTTTTTTTTTTTTTTTTTTTTTTTTTTTTTTACACATGGTCCCTGACAAATAAGCTTTTTTTTTTTTTTTTTTTTAAAAGGTTAAAAAAAAAAAAGGTTTAAAAAAAAAAAAAAAGGTTTAAAAAAAAAAAAGAAACAACAAAAAACAAGCGGCAACCTCCAGCGGTTAAAAGTGAAGCCTATATGGAAGTGCATAAACCTGCAGTTCCCCCTTCATCCACTAGGGGCTGGCTGCAAAACAGAGCAAATCCCCATAGACTCCCATGTTGAAAAGACCAACTTCACAGCAGAATTAAACATGTTTACAGCCTGGTTCAAAAATCCATTTTCGGTTTATAGGTCAGGTTTACCTTCATGACAACTGCGGGGGGAGTGAATTTTTTTCTAAATCGCCCGTTTTAAAATAATTTAATCTCAAAGTTCGGCACATTTAGGGGCGTGTCCTTTTGATTGGCTGGCACCAATCTCCGGCTTCATGGAAGAAGAACGTAGAACAATTGTGGTTTTAAGACGGTTAGCAACGTGACTTAGCTTTAGCCCGCTTACCTCCGTTAGCTGGCTAGCTCCTGTTAGCTCTGAATTAGCTCGGTTAGCTCTTAGCTACAGAAAGCTCGGAGTTCGCTCGATGTCAATCATCCACCATGACACTCACGGCCCCCCTCTCAGCTCCACCTCTTTGCCCATATTTGTATTTTCCGAGCGAGACGACGCGCATGACGCTGCCAAGATGGCGATGGTAGGAACTGCCCAATGAGCTTCAATTCAGCTCTTCAGAAACCTACGGGTGACGTCACGGAGGCTACGTCCATCTCTTTATATACAGTCTATATGGTGTGAACATGGCCGATCCCGCGGTTGTAGCATTAGCTGCTAACATAAGCGCTAAACGGTTCACAGGTGCTGAGATGGAAAAATCTGAATTTGGAAAAAGGAAGTGCTTTTTTTTCATACAAGTTTAAAAATCTATGTTGGATTAACTAAATTTGAATTGATTCAAACCGAATAATCTATTTTTTAAACCGAGCTCTAATGCTTTAGACAGATTTAGATTTAGATTTAGAGTATCTAGAGCCATCAGTATGAGTCCCACGGCTGCTTCAGGCACCAACAAGAAACTTTAACTTTTAAGTAACTTAGAAAGATGTGAGTACAAAATATTTTGCCGAGTGACATTAAAGATGTGGCATCTATGGAGGTGGTGCAAGTTGTTGTTAGAAGTCGTGAGCAGGTGGTGTACCGGTGGTGAAGGTGAAGAGCTGACCCAGCAGACCCAGCAGGTGGAGGGACATGAGGCATTTTGAGAACGAAGCTCCGGGGAGTAGAACCTCCAGCAGTGTCACACACAGCCACCGCAGGAACTCCTGCAGCGAAACCAACATCTAAACTCAGCCTGAGGCGACTGGCTCGTTTCATCTCATCATGTTTGAGTATTAAACCTTGTAGTGATGCAGTGTGCGGTGGTCTCCGTCTCTGTGCTCCTGGCTCCTCTCCTGCATCAGTCTCTTCTGCAGCAGCTGAGTGCTGTCCTTCACTCTGCAGAGCAGCTGTGTACAAGAACATTTAAAGCCACTGCCGCCTTTCTGGCTCATGACACGGCTTCCAGCAGCGGCCTTACCTTCTTCATCAGGCTGACTGTTTGCTGTCTGATGCCTGGTGATTGGCTGTTAAGATTCGGTGGGACAAAATGGCAGATCAGGTCCATTTCCTGTGAGCTCAAAACCTCAGTGCTGCGGTGGCTCTCGCACACCAAGCCCAAAGCATCTATCCTCACCTGTAGATGATGCCACAAAGAGTTAAACACGCTAAATAAGGTACAAAAAGTCACACAGAGTAACTGTTGCTGCTCATCAACACGGGAGGGATTGTTGTGTTTCCAAACAACATGTCAACAGCAAGAGAGATTATTAAGTTTTATTACAAGTATAAAACATGTCAGAGACCGCTGGAAATCATCTTGTGAGTGGACCTTCCTGCAGCCTTACCCAAAGGTCAGACTAAGCAATGCTCAGAGAAACTATAAAACGAACCCAAGATACACCTCAGACTCTCCAAGCCTCAGTTAGCACATTCAATGTTTACAGAGCATGTTGAAGGTTAGAATCCCCCTTGAATCAATATGTAGAAACTGATGCTGGATAAAAACACACTTATAAATACACTAGTTTGAACTTTTACAGTAGTTTCTGTTAGAATTTTACTACTGCATCTAAAACTGCAAGGCAGGGAGTGACATGATCAGTGAGACGTCGTGCAAGGAGCGCAGTACCAGCATCTAACCTGTAGATGGCGTGTACTCATTACTCTTCAAAAGAATAAATACACGCCATCTACAGGCAACATGTTGTTACTGCGCTCCTTGCGACTGGGTGCTCATCACGGCAGGGGTGGTTTTTTCAGCACAACACCGTCTCGTTGATCACCCTGTCTTGCAATTTTAGATGCAGTAGTAAAATTCTAACAGAAACTACTCCAAAACCCAAAAGTTTTTAATCTTTTGTTTTTAATCTACATACTGATTTAAGAGGGTTCTAACCTGCAACATGCTCTCGAAATTCATGACAGTCCGGTTCAAAAAAGACTGAACAAGTAAGATTTGTTTGGCGGAGTTGCAAGAGAAAATTTCTTCTGTCTAATAAGAACATGGCAGCACGGCTGGCCAGGAAGTGTTTTCTGACTTGTGAAATCTACTTGTATTTTCACACTTGACAAAAATAATACATGCAAAATTGATTTGCACTTGTTAATATTATGGAGACATGAGTTACAAAATTTATATCCCTAATCTTGCTCCAGTTGTAACAGGACAATTACCCTGAACACAGCAGCAAAAATAAAAAGATGTTGCAAATGTCCAGTAAACGTTCAGACCTCCACCTGGCTTATATGCTATGACAGGATCTTAAAGTTGCAGCCTGTGATTAATGTTAAGAAATCTCATACGTCATGAAAACTTGCATTTTTTATTAAAACACTTTACAAAAACAACCATCTTTTTAAAAATTCTCTGAGAAAAAGCCCTTTTTATCTTCCTGCTGTTGGTCCACATACATGATCGCTGCCATATTTGTGTTAAATTTTCAGAACGGTTTTATTTTTTATTTATTCATTTTAACCTGGTTCCCTTCAGGGATATTTTATTGTAATATAAATTCATTCATTCATTCATTATCCAAACCGCTTAATCCAGTGAAGGGTCGCGGGGAAGCTGGAGCCTGTCCAGGCAGTCTTTGGGCAAAAGGCAAGGTACACCCTAACCTAGGCCTCTTCAAATGGCGGCCCGTGGGCCACATGTGGCCCAGAACCAACCTCTATGTGGCCCAGCTTACGTAAAAGAATAAAGATATCAATCAAGAACCTTCAGTCATTCCTAGGCTGATTAAGTAGCCTACAATCCTACAGTTGTGCAGACCATGAATGGAACACTTGGTTGCCTGGCAACATTAACTGCAGTGTGTTGTTGTGTTTTGAAGTTGTAAGATAGCGCTAGCAAGCATGTCGCTCTCTGTCCCAAAACGCAAAATTAACAACGAAAACCGCAGATTCAACCCCGCCTGGACTGATAAGTATTTGTTTATTTTTCCGTCACATTCCAGTGCCAAACTCATGTGTTTAATATGCAATGAGTGTGTGGCAGTGTTTAAAGATTATAATGTGAGGAGGCACCACATCGAGAAGTTTAGTTTGATATGAACTTTTTATGTTAAGTTAGGGGAAAAATAAGCTCTGTCAAATAAAATAAAATAATTTTCATTATTTTATTTTGTGCGTTTGTCCTTGTCATGACGGACTGAATTTAAAATAGAAAAATTAATAAACTACTTATTTTTCAAAATGTAAAAGTCTTATTTATTTATTTTTACAGATTTCTTTTCCCTTACTTTATTTACTGGCTCTGATCATTTTTTTTTATTTAAAAATCTGGTCCACCTGAATATCTAACAGAGTAGACCTGCCCTGGACAGCTTGCCAGTCCATCACAGGGCCTTTAATATAAGTTATACTTCATAATTGATATTACCGCTTACCTCTTCACTGTTTTATTATCTTCATGTACTTTATCATGTTTTTAGAATTTTAGCATACTGTCTGGTGTTCCTCAGAGGGAACCCTCAGTGTCAGGTGTTATGTTGGGCTGCGGGGGCCGCCTTTCACCTTGCTGCTGTGGTCTGGTCAACCCCTGGTGCAGACGGGTCCTGCAACAGTGTTTTCTTTCCAGGCTCCTCTGTGCTCAGCAACACATAACTATATGTATACGTGATGATAAAGACAAGTGCTGCTGGTTGTGTCATCGTTATTCTGTTTTTTCTCAGTTTACCATCCTATAGGTGCTCTCAATGATTGCCTGCTTTGTTTTCTGTTTGGTTTCTTTCCAGGTTCAGCAGCTGGTTGTCTGCTGTTTTGTTGCCTCTTTTTATCATGTGACGGTTCCTTCCTGCCTCTCAGGTCTTCCTGTTATTGTCACTCAGTCTCTCCTCCCCCTCCACCTTAATGAGAAGCACACCTGTCCCTCATCACTACCATTATAAAACCAGATCACTCCACCATGGCAGCTAGCAGACAGTCATCAATCTCTTCCACTTGATTCCTTCCCTGAAGAATTTTGTCATTAAAACCCATTTACCATTTGAACTTTCTACCTTTATTTCTCTTCACTCTCATCCTCACATTCCTCCTTCCTTTGTTTCTCCTTGTCAGGTACAAACATGTAACTTAGCAATAACCAAAATAAGAACAATACTCCGGTTTTAACGGGAGCTTTATGTCCATTATATCCACTGAAATCTCTTGTCTCCAAGGCAAAGCAAATCGGTTTGCAGCAACACGGCAGTCAGACCATCGTCCTGCTTGTTATGATGCTGGACGGGGAAAATGAGAAAAAACTGACCTGATCATGTTTGTGTATCAGAGCTTGTTTCAGCAGGCAGAGTGGGACCAGGCCTCCCCAAAGACCATCCTCAGATGATGGAATGACTCCTTGGGCTCTAGCTGCCCGAAGACATGTCATCAGTGCTCCGAGAGCTCCCCTGCTGCCTGAAGGACCCGGTGAGACTGCAAAGTAAAGGAAAACCAGCTTACAGTATCTAGATGGGCTGTAACTACGTTGCTGCTTTGTTTTACACCTGGAAGAGTCATAAAAACCTGAAAGATGAGAATTCTCTGTAGGAAGCAGAGAGTTGTGTACCTGCTCTGCAGGGTGGGGCTTCCTGCAAGCCCTGGACCATGTGTGCCAGGCTGGAGGGGCTACAGCGGAGCAGCTTGGGCAAAAAGTAGTCTAGGATGTACGTGGTCTGGTCCAGCCTCGCACGGCACAGCACGTGCAGCAGAGGTGTTACCCACGTCTGATGCCAGCTCTCCATCCAGTCCTCTGTGTTTGCATGGCAACCTGCTGCGCCCGCCAGCTGCGCCTTGTGGCTGACAAACAGCCTCTCCAGCAGGTCGCTGGCATAAGGAGCCAGGGTCTGGTCGCCCATCAAGCCCAGGAGGTGGTCTGGCAGCTGGGGCTGGACGCTGAGCAGATGTTGGGCCCCGTAGAGCTCCACCAGGCAGCCCAAAGAGCCGTACTTCCCCCTCATGTGCCACTCCAGGCCCAGCAGATTGTGAGTGAGCTGAGTGATGTAAGGATCCTCTGCTGGGCTGGAGATGGACGGGCTGGCGTGCTGATGGAGGAGGAGGAGGTTGCGGAACAGCGAACGGGTCTGGTGGCGGACGCCATCCAGCGGATGCTCCCAGTGGGAGTAGATGTGCTCCAGCAGATGCTGCTGTAGTTCAGAGTCTCCACTGAGGGATTTCTGGAGGCTTGGTGGACACAGGTTGCTTTGCAGACAGTCCAGGGCCGCGCCACTCCACAAGGTCAAGACCCGAGCCACCACCATCGCTGTACTGGACTCCTTTACGCTACAGTGAATATCAAAATTACTCCAGAGAAAACCAGGCTTGTTGATGAGATTTAACCGACTTGGCAGATCTGTACCTGACGTCCAGATCCAGCAGGATGTCTGGAACCAGCAGTAGCAGCTCCTCCCACTGCGCTCCTGGGAGTGCACCTTTCCAGCTCAGCATGGCCAGAGCTCCGTGACACAGGTACAGAGAAACGCCAGGCGGACGTCCACCGCAACACAGACCATCACACCTCTGCCGGAGCCACTGAGGAGCCGAACCTGAAGCCGAACCCGAACCTATTGCTGAGTTACGCAGTAAGCTGCACACCTAAAAAACAACCAGCAGCAACTTAACAACAAGACAATAGTTCAGTTATTCTGTTGCTGGTGTGATCCTGGTTTCCACACACCACACCTCAACGCGTCTTCGGGTGAAAGATGTGTCGACGAGTTTACAAATGTTAACTAAAACGTACTTCTTGACTGTTTGCAGGAGAGTGGGTGTGTGGATTATAGTGGAAAAGCTCTTGGAGAGGTCAGCAAGACTAGAAACGTTTAAAAGAAGCAACATCTCTCAGAAAGGTTCAGACAGGGTGATGTGAGGCACAGTTAGTGCTTAGTCTGCATTTCATGATGTACCAGCTCTTGTTTTCACTCTGTGTGACCTGCAGGCATGTCAGTCCTGCAAACACGGCCTGTTGGATTAGATCAGGGGTGATCAAGTCCGGCCCTCGAGATCTACTGTCCTGCAACCTGCAGCTGCATCCCTTCTCTAACACACCTGAAACAGATGAGTGAATTCCCTCATCGGCAGGTCGTTCAGCTCCGCAGAGGCCTGGTAAGGAGCCATTTATTTAATGCAAGTGTGTTGGAGAAGGGATGCATCTCCAACACACCTGCAGCTGCAGGATAGTAGATCTGGAGGAGCAGCCGTGGATTAGAAGCAGTATGCGGTTTAGTGAGGAACGCAAGATGCTCCTTGGAAAAAGTTGTCTGAATGGGAGGAAGATGCTGCTCTGTAACGGCTCTGTTCATAACTTTGCTTTTTTAGATCCTCTTCGTGATTAATAACATTAGGAACATTAAGTTAGACAGTCCGTCTCGTATTTAGGAACCGACGATGCAGCGTCCATGATTACCAAAACAGAATTAATATCTGGGTTTTGTCTGATGATGTTCTTCCTGGTTCTGCTCCAGACCGTTGTCTGTGACAGCGCATCTGCATCCTGTTCACATGTATCCTATTCTTTACGTAACAGAGCTGAAACCTGCATTCATGGATTTCAGGGTAACCCGTGTTCACAGACAAGAGATTTCTGGAAGTCTTCCTCAGAACATCATGTCTCTTATTAATGCAGTTGCATGAAGGCCTGATGATCATGAGGATTACATGTTTACTGATTTCAACAGATTCTCAGGAACATTTGATGCTTTCATCGTTTTAGGATTGCCACAAGTTTACTGAACTTCATCATTATAGCCGAGAGCCTCTCTAAGCTCCTCCTTTTTACACCGGGATCATCGCATGACTGCTGGCTAAAACATTTGAAATGTCTTTTATCATTACTGTGAATAAAACATTGGTTTATGAGGCACGCAGATGATTTCATTCTGATTGTTTATTTACATTTTATGAAACACCTCAGCTTTATGGAAATGGGATTATAGTTTTGTGTTGAATACTTTTTTTTTTCCAAGGCAAAATTAAGTCAGACAAACTCACCACAGAGGCGACTTCATCTCCGGAGCCCATGACAGACCTGATCAGCAGCACCACAGCCATGCCTGCTGTACTCTGAACCGACTGGATGAACTCCTCTGCATGGAGAGAAGTGCAGAGGAGGAAATTTGTGAAAAGCAAATGAATAATTTTCAATTTTTTAATGTTATTTACAAGTTATAATAAAAATCTGTCTGATTATATTTAATGAATTTCACAGCAGGGACTATTTACTTTGCTATAAGTTGCATGTTTTCTTCTCTTCACACACCAGTGAAGCTTTGCCATTTATCTAGTTTAGATCTTTTTCTTTATCTGAATCAGAATGGTCTTTATTGCCAAGTGTGTTTGCACATGCAAGGATTTTGTCTTGAGATGATGGTGCAGAAACAAGAGAAACAGAACAAATAATTATACAAACAGACAGAGCATAAACATAAAGATTATTTACAGGAAGTATAAAATAATCCATATCTATAGAAAAGAAAAGGTCTGTACACGCATAAATATACAGTTGTGCTCATATTTATTCATACCCTTTCATTAAAGAAGGAAAAACACAGCTGCCTGTAAATAAAAATTTTAGGAAAATAATTACATTATTTTCTAATTCGGGTTCAATAGAAATATTATTTTTAAAAAGCAAACAAATAAGATAATTTCTTACATATTACATCACTCATAAATCAATATTTTGTTGAACAATCCTTTAATGTTTCCGCTACCGTCAGGTGTTTTCTGTTCCTCTCAGTCAGACTTCTGCACCTGTTGACAGGTATTTTGTCCCACTGTTCAAGAGAAAAGTCCTCTAATTTGTCCAGGACTAATTTGTTTTTTTCTTTCTTTCTTCAACTTAATTAAATGACAAAACAGTGTCTCATATAACGAAATTATATTTTTTGCAAATTTTTGGTTATTGTTCCTTTTTTAAGTCTCCAGTTATTTGAGTGACTGTTGTAAATTCAGCCTTTTCTTTAATGAAATGGTATGAATACATATGAGCACAACTCTATATATATATAAATATATACAGTGTATGTTTCTTACCATCTGTGAGGATAGCAATATAGCAGCCCAGTATGCTGCCTAGTGTCTCATCCAGGTTTCTCTGGTCCTGGTGAGTCTGCAAGGCCACACTGAGGGTGTCTTGAGATCTCTGAAGCACAAGCATGGAGGTCTTCACAGCAGTCAGGCAGGACTGCATAAGCTGGGCCTGTGCAATGTGACGGCCTGCAAGGCCACTAAATCAACAGCAGGGGGCGACAGAGACACACATCTGTAAGAGCCCAAGTGCTGGAAAAGCAGGATGAATGTTTTCCTCAGCATCAACAGAAAGTACAGAAAGTAGGTGCAACCAGTCACAAAAACAAAAGATAGCTGGTATTGTATGTTCACTTGGATTCATACAAAAAATACTAAATATATTTTCAGAAAGAGTGGACAATCTTCCTCTGTCATACTCTTTTATTTACTCCTAAAATCATCCAAGTCTGAGCTGCAGCAAGCATAAAGTTATTTCCAGTTTTTGCATTTCGTTACTTTTGACACATAATATTTGTCTACACTCCTGATATGAGGATGACAGTGTTACATTTATTCATGAAAAATGGCTTTACTCTTCATAGACTTTCTCAAGTTTTTGCAGAGACGTTTAGGTTGGATATAGAGTAACTATATCCAACCTAAATGTCTCTGCAAAAACTACAACTACCTTACCTGTTCTGATGAAGGTACCCAAGCAAAACCTTGTGAAGAAAATGCAACACTATAAAAGAAAAAGAGGACTTGATATGATTGAGACAGAATATAGAAGTTTCTCCCTTATATTTACTTAAAATGAGATGGGTACTAACCTTCAGCCAGCAGCTTATTAATGCATCTCTCACCTACAGATATACAATTTGCAAGATATTATTTACCTTGGCACACAACAGGGTGTATGACATGTTTGTTAACCGCAGTAACAAAGGCAAAGAGGCAAACACTCACCAAGAGGAAAGCCATCCAGACATGCAGAGATGGTGTCTACAGTCTGCGGGAACCGATCTGAAGATGAACTGGACATGCAGTCACACAAGCAGGCGGACAAACTGTTTACAGTCCGATCCTGAAGCCATGCAGGGACCGAACTTAAGGCACTGAGGAGAGCAACAACAGAAACACCAAATACTGACATTTGTTTAGTTTCAAATGCTAGTTTATATTATAACCACAAAGAAATACCCAGTACTGATTCAGGAAAATCAAAGCAAAGAATCTTGCATGTGAACATTAAGTTTTTGGTTCATTAAATAGGCAAACCTGGCAATGGCTCGTCGCAGAGGATTCTTGGCCCGCAGGGAGGTATAAATCAGCGCTAGGGTGTTCAGACAAGCATCTAGAGCTCCACCAGGCGGCTGTTCACTCAGTGTCTCCAACTGAGATCCCACCTGAGGAAGCATTGGCAAAAATTTACTGTATGTGGTAAAGGTATAAATACAAGCAAAGTCTGCAGCTCATCCAGAATGCTGCCGCTAGAGTTTTAACTAGAACTAAGAGGTCTGAACACATCACGCCAGTTTTAACATCTTTACACTGGCTCCCAGTCAATCACAGGATAGATTTTAAAACCCTGCTGATTGTTTACAAATCCCAGAATGGTTCTGGACCAGAATACATCTGTGATATGTTCAGAGAATATAAACCAAGCAGAGCTGTTTGATCCAAATACCCGGGTTAACTAGTCCAGACCCGAGTCCAGACTAAACATGGAGAAGCAGCATTTAGCGGTTACGCTGCAAACAAGTGGAATAATCTGCCAGTGGAGATTAAACTTTCACCAAATGTAAAAACTTTTAAATCAAGGTTAAAACATTTCTTTTCTCATGCGCCTATTCATGACATCTGCAAAGTAACTTTTAATTAATTCTGCTTTTAATTATCTTAATATAATTTATGATTTTATTGTGATTTTGTTATTAGTATTTTCTTTTATGCTTTTTTTTTTTCCTGTAATGCTTTTAATGTTCCATGTAAAGCACTTTGAATTGTCTTGTACATAAAAAGTGCTATACAAATAAACTTGCCTTGCTTCATTAACCAACTAGAGAATATTGTGATCAACACAGAAAAAAGCACCTTTTTAATCAGCTGTATCTGCTGCACTGGTTGAGACAGCTCCAGACAGGACTGCAGAGTCTGGGCGACCTGCCGGACTCCATCTTCTCCTTCATCCACAGAGAGGGATGCTGTGGGTGATCAAAACAAATGGTGTGAACACAAGCATGGATGGACAATTCAACTCAATGCAAAACCTGTTATTTACCAATCAGTTTTTGTAGTTTCTCCTCGTCCAGAGCCACAGCCTCTACTTTGGCCGTCTTCTTCTTCACAACCATGACTTTACTCTGTGGGACAACTTTTTAAAAAAAAAACAAAAAAAAACAGTATGCTCAGACTGAAGGTTGAAATGCAATAAAAGACACTGACAACCTCAGCAGACCACAGATTTCCCCAGAAACCTCCGGACTACGTGCCACACACATGGATTTACACATAGCAGCCACATGTTCAAAGTGTTTATGATTTCATTACATCTAGCTTTACTTTAACTAAAAGTCAAGATGCTTCGACAAGCGTTAGCCAACAGTAGCTCACTGTCTGAAAATTACTTTACAAATAAACTAAACATTGCTACTCCGCAGGTAACAGAACAAGACATTGCCACATTGCTCACCCAGAAAAAGCAACTAAACCAAAGTGTTATGTTAAAATATAAGAGGAATTCACGTCAACTCTGCATGTGGTTTAGCTCTCCTTCAAATGGTAGCTGTGTGTTTATTATCGGTAAAAATTCACTGTGGATATTTTGCACTTCCGTATAATTTCAAATAAAAAGTACCTTCAAACCGCATGTTTTGCAATTCAATCACATGTCGATGGCTTTTATAAATAAGATTTTATATTATGTCAAAAACCCTAACGATATTGTTTTTTAAAATTGAAAAGTGTTCACTCATGACTTTGTTAAATTGAAGAAGAAAGTTTTATTTGATAGAAAGTAGTTTTACTTCCGGTATTGTTATTGGACACTTAACGCACCATGGCAACGCACCATACGCGTACGCCGCACACGTGAAACGTCACTTCCCACAATTTCCTATTGACCGCCTTCAGAAAGTGGGCTGTCCATGAGGTAGCGCTCGTGATTTCTATTGGTAGATAACACTTGTCAATCAAAGTAGAGCGGCCCTTTAGGAACGCCTACCTATTATCTGATTGGATATGTTGTGTGAGGCCACGCCCTTTTTAAGAGCAGCTCCGACCCAGCTCCAACTTTCGCCTGAAACCTGAAATGAAATTCTCAGGGAAAGAGAGAAACTCACTGTTTTTTAGTCATGAATTAGGATTTTCTCCGCGGAAATAAGAACTAATACTCAGACGTGGAACTTGACATGCTGTGAAGACAACCAAAAGGAAGACATCACAGCTTTTTTTTTTACACTAGGTAAGTCGAGAAAGGTTTAGAGAAGAAAACGGTCGTTTCGTTAATTAAAAAAAGAAAGGGAAACGACAGCTGACAGTTTTAGTCAACAATTTTATATCAACTCATGGAGGTTTTGGTGTAAAACATTTGTTATGTACACATTATTCGCTAAAACACAAATATGAAAACATTTATGAATATTTATTCTCAGTTAACTTTTATAAATAAAGTAACAGTTTTCTGCCATTGATGGATTTAGTTCATTATAAATTAGGTTAGTTATCCTAGCTTCAGCACTTTATTTAAGGAAAGTTTGCTAAAAATGTCGTAACTAAGTCGAGTTTAGGACTTGTAAATGTTAACAATATTACTATAACATATATAAAAATACATATGAAGGTGTATAAAACATTCATGTAGAAAACTAACACAGAGTTTAGGTTAGCCTTGGCCAACTCACAAACTTACATTTTAACAACTGTATAAACCATTAGAAGTTTTCTTTGGGAATTTAAAAATGTTAAATAAACCAACTTTATGTTTATAGTAACACTTGAATAGATAATTCATTTTTAATACATATTACACTCAAGTTGGAGGATTTGATATTGTTTATTTTCTGTGAAGAATGGGGCATATTTTAAATACTTTATTTAAAATAGAGTGGAGTTATGGCACTCAGTGGCCAATTAGTCCTCATTGAAGAGATGGGATGTATTTAATCACACCATCCTGTGTCTTTACAGTGACACTGTCTTTACAAATAAAATTTAAGAAAAAGAAAGAAAGGAAGGAAGAAAAATAATAATTAAAATACATGCAATCACTAAGTTAGGGACAAAATGACACACTGGGAGTCACTGTTTAGGGGCGAAGTGGTCCCCAGTGTTTCCACCAACCACATCCTTGTCTTACCATTGAGGAATGTTGCCCCTGGGGGAAGGAATTAAGACTTTCAAGAAAGAAAGAAAAGGACTAATACTCTAACTGGATCAATTACCAAAGATGGATTTATAAACACATTTAAAATCATAAACTGGAGAATAATTTTGCAGTACAACATAAAAGATTAGATTATAACATCACTAAAGCCACTTAAATTTAGCAATGTGACAGAAAATCTTTGCAAATTATGACATATTTTAAGACGTATACATTAAAGAGTTAAAGATCCAACATTTATTCCTATTTCCTTTAGTCCTATATGATGATCTGCACACAGCATGCTGTGTTAGATTCCTTCCACCTTGTCCCCTCATGTTGTTTTGTTTTGTGGGGCTCAGCCTTGTTTTTTCTTGCTTTCGCCAGTGTTTACCACAGCAAGCAAGCAACAGAAATAAGCCTGTGGAAACCAGTTTATGGCCTTCCTCCACACATGTTGGCAGTCTCTTTGAAAGGAGGCCAGGCTGGTAATGAGAGGTTATTAGTTGGAGGGGAGAAACCCAGGCTCTTTATCTTCCTCTGCCTCCAACCCTCGCCTTTGCCATCAGAGATCCTTGTGTGTCCCTTTTTCTTCATTTGACTGTCTCTGCGTTTACTGACTGTTTTCCAAAGTTAGCCCTGGAAAATGTGATGCAATTCTGTCCTTTGGAGTGACTGTGCGGCTGTGTTTTTGTGTTTGGCCGAGGGAAGTGATACGCCCACTGTCCACAGTGGTTCAGCTGGACTCAACCCTGGAACATTTCAGGTGATGGCTGTGAGGAAAGCATCTCCACAAGAAAAATTTTCTCTATCCATCTACACACACATGTTTATGCCTCTTCTTCTCCCCAGCTTTCATGTTATTCAGTTTTATGAGCAAGAAAACTTTAGTTTCTAGGATATTGAATGTGATAAAAATGTTTAATATTCCCCATCAGGCTTGTATGAAGAATCCAAACCTTGTGTGTTCAGAGCAAGGGAAGCAGGTTTATCTGCGAAGACAGGAGATGCCTCTGTTGGGTCATCAGACAAAGTAATGGCAGCCAGAATAAATTAACACACTGTTTTGATTGATTCTTTTTTTTCTGACTTGGTAAAAGTGTTGAATTATGTACTGAAATGAAGCAGAACAGGTTTGTGATTTTGATTTTGACATCTTTAACCTTATACTTTTATAACTATTAATAGTTTAAAATCTTTATTTTTAATTAAGGGGTGATGGAAAATGTTGAACAGCAAGCAGTACAGGTATATAGTGACCTAAAATAAGTCACTTGTGTCTTAAAATTATACCTGGACACCATAAATGTAGTTGTTTTCTTTGTTAAAACTGCAACACAAGTCAAGGACATTGTGACCCCTTATAGCTTCAAGGGGGACTTAAGAAGTGGAAACTGAAGTTAAACATCCAGCTGATCCCTGTGCTATAATGTTTGTGTGTATTTCAGAAGGTCGGGCAACATGTCAGAGGGGGAGGAGGCAATGAGCCAGGAGGACTGGAAGGAGAAGTGTCTGGTTCTGGAGGCGCTCCTCATGAAGTTCAGAGTCCAGATCATTAAGATTCGAGAGCTCACAGCAGACAAGGTTGGTTTAAGGAAACTGTTGTCTGTAAATTTGTTGTGTGACCAAATGTTGAAACAAACAAGTTTCAGATTTAGTCAATGCAAGTCTGAATTTTATCTGACACCATGGCCGCCCTGAGACAAGTTTGGATGTATCGACTGTTTTTTTATTTGATCATTTGGACGTTTTTTTCACCAGAAAGTGGAGCTTTGGAAACCGGGTCGGGAAAGTCAGTGAATTTCACAACGCCACCAATTGCTTCGCATGTTTACGATCCAAACACCTGTTTCCTGAATCAATGCTATAACTACATGTGCAAACCTCACTAATACAAGTTTCGTTGTAAACTCCATGTCTTCTTCTCTGGTTTACTGAATATCTATGGCAGCGTTACAGCACCACTGATAAACTACGGTCAAGCGAAAGGCTCATTTATCCTCTCTGCTAAAGACAGATATGCAGTATTTTGTCCATATTTGCATAATTTGTGCAACTGAATGTTTAGCACATTACTTTTAAAAAGTAATTAATTATAGTTACTTCTTGCAAGATGTATCTCAGTTAGTAACGGATTTACAGTATTATAAAAGTAACTAATTTCTCTAAAAACAAATTATTCCATCACTTTAAATAAAAAGATCAAATATGTTCCCTTTAAAAGAAATTCAAGTTCATTTGGATGTTCAGATATTAATAATAAACTAAATGGAAAACGTTAAGGTGCATAATTATAATAACACTGTCTGACTTCAGGTCGTTGGCAACAGAAATAACTCAGAGAAAACTTCTGGCTTGAAAGTATGATGGCGCCTGGTCACAACAGAGCACAGCACCCCTTCTCTGACTGAAAAATTTAGTGCATTCTCCAGTTCCAACCATGTCACTGTTAGCATAATAAAATCTAAACAAATATGACTGAGCAGTATTGTTGATGTGCAACCCAGATAAGGAACATAGAAGAAGAAAAAGTTGTGATGTTTTCATTGACAGTTGCTTTGTTTTATGTCACTTTCTGAAAAAGTACACTATTTTGATCCCCTCCACCGTTGCCATGTATGTTAATTTCTTTATTTATGGGGTTTCTTTGCCGAATCACCTACAGTGCACATTTAAAATGGCTGGTATGTTGCTGGTCTTCGACTCGTTGCGTTAAGAAAAACTCAGCTGCAATGTGAACTTCCCAGAAGTAGCTCCAGATATGTGCATAACAGATGTCATCGTGCCACTAAACAAGTAAAAAAAAAAAAAAAAAAAGCTGAGTTTTAAGGTCAGAAAGTTCTGCAGAGTGTCACGTCTTCAAAACTCTGTTTTGATGGCACAGTGACATTCTGTATATACATTTCTTGGGCATCCCCACCTGAAAGACCAGACCTCACAACTTCTTTTTTTTCATCCTGGTCCATTACCTTCCAGTAGCAACTGTCTTTGCGGCTTCGCATCACACACCATAAACAGGATGTCAGCAAACTGGTTGGTTGAACACACACCGTGGCGGATTCAGCAAAGAAACCCAAGATGACACTATTGGAGAAAGGGAAAAAAAGAAAGAGAGAAGGGATAAGACAAGAGTCAACATCAGACTGACTTTTACTTACTGGAGGCATCTCAGAGGAGAGACAGGATGCAGGATGGATGCTGAATGATGCAGATGTCGTTAGGGAACATCAAAGTGTGAATTTATGATAAAGTTCAGCAGTGTTGTTTTTCTGTTTCTTTGTATATTTTTTGATTTCTCACACTTCTTGCTCGTTCTGATGAAATCTGTTCGTGAGCCTTCCCGTTGAACCGATCAACATTCATCTGGATGGGTCACATGCCGTTAACCTTTTTGGTTAACTCACACAAGCCCTCCAATTATTGGAATCGCTACAATCTTTCATTAGAATGAGTGTGACACAGACAGATACATCTGTAGTACCCTGAATCCCACCTTACAATTTACAGTAGTTTTGACAGCAATAAGTGTGGTTTTTTTAATGTTTCCTATCGATCGTTTATTTAAAGGCACCTCCGTTCTCCTGGGAGCTCAGCTTGAAAGCAGATCTGCAGTGGCTATTTACATTTCCACATATGGAAACAGTAAGTTTCCACATGCAGGGAGACATCCAAATTCAAAGACCGAGTTGTGTTGTGTCTGGTGGGTACAGAGCAGCCCATCCTTCCCAGCTGGGCAACTTCGGACCGGCCAAAACTGCTCAGTGGCCTAGATCTGAAGCAGCTCTCCGGGGATGCTGATTAGAGCTCTAATGTAAACAGCAGTCTGACCGCAGAGCTCCGCCACGCATTGCATGATGGGACTGACCCAGCTCTCGTCAATTACAGAGTCAAAGTAAGCTCAGCTAGACAGAAAAACAAACTCCTGAAGGGACTTAAGATTTGCTTTGGTGGGTTTTTATAGCCCACGTTGCACATGTTAAAGTCTCTGCTGCTTATTTTGTCCACATCCATCCTTTATGACAGCTGTAACACATTTATGCACTCTGAGAAATACACAATGTGTTTTTTATTGTGTTCCTCCTTTCATGTCTTTGCTCAGAGCCGCAAGCTGTACTGTGAGTCCTGTTTGTAAATACCAAAGACAAAATATGGGATGCAGAAATATGTTGAAGTTAAAGAAAAAAATACAATGTTAAAAATGTAGAGTGAATGATAATTAAAAGCCAAACAGACAAACATGTCTGTTTGGCTCAGTGTCAGAGCAGAGTTTACTTTGCATTTTTACAACAAAAGTCAGGAGTTTGCAGGATGACCTGAAAGTTTGGGACATTCTGTAACAGAAAAGATCATTAAAAAGGTATTTTTGCCTTAAACTTTATAACCCAGAATTTGTATTGTGAAGTCAATTCGTGACGCACGTACCCTTTTAGAAATAACAACCTATCCTGCGTCATCTTTCTGTCCGTGCCCCTTAAAATGTGCTCACTGTTTTTGCTAAGTCTGATGAAGAATAGCAGTAATCCCTTCGTCTTTGCTGCAAATGGAAGCTCACTGATTTAATTTCCCAGCAGCCCAGAGTTCAGTCAGAGTTCACCAGGCTTCTTCTCACCAGTACTTGCAAAAACATATTTAAACCACATACACACACATACAAATATAGATATATGCACATATATGTACACATGCATCATCAATGTTCCTGATATAAATATAATTTTAACCCAGAAAGTCATGATATCTGCTTTTATGTTGGTTCTGGTTCAGTTCTTTAACCATAAAATCTAAGCATAGCGTAACCATGTGATCTAAGTTTAATGTCTGTTATCTGAAGTAACATTTGTTTATTTTACTGAAGAGGCTTTGTTAGAGAGTGACCCGTCTCCTTGATTTCACGACCCCATAAAGTTCTGAACTCTCCATGTTATCATGCAGACTGCTGCTGGCATGTTTTTCTTTCCTATTGCTCCCATAAAAGTAGCTTGTTGTTTTAAAGCTGGGGGGGGGGGGCAACAAACGTCACGACCAAATCCCCCCTTCTATCCGGTAGTGGAGGAGAACTCATAAAAAGGATGAGGAGGAGTTTTATTTTTCTCCGCTGTAGGCAACTGAATGACTGACGGCATCGCAGGCTAACTGACCTCTGTGTAAGATATAGGTGCGTAAAGCAGCGTCTCTTTTTGGTTAAAGTTGTGGTGATGTTGTAGTTGACTAAATTACTATTATCCATGTAATTACTATGACGTACCACTAAACTTTTTTATTACTTATACATATCATCACTAACTGAGACTGTAAAATAGACTGCATGTTAAATAGTAGGGGTGGGAAAATCGAACAAAAAATTTAATTATGGAGATTTTTTGCTTCACACTTTTAAAATAGAAAGTAGGTTTTGGTTTTTTTTTTCAAATAAAAATAATCGATAATCAAAATTTTGTCATTTATATTGTTTTTATTGATCTTTTTACTTGTCATCTTGGGCTTTAAAGCAGCAGGATGATGTTCTGGCTACTGGGTTGCTTTTTCCTTATTGAAATCAAGAAAAATGACGAGTAAGACAAAAGTTTTGTACAGTTTTTTTAATTTTCAAAAATCAGCAATATCAAAGAATTGCAAGAATCGCAACTTAATTTGAAATGCACCCAAAAAATCTGAGTGGAATCAAATCGGGACAAAAGCATATCATCACAGCCCCATTTTAATAACATTTAATAACATGCTGAACATCATCAAAAGACCAACGTGTTTGGTTGAGCAGTTGTTTCAGTGCTCAAAACCCTACAAGAGGCGGTTTTAGGGTACAGATAAGGAACAATGGTGAATAAAAGAGAAAAAACAGAGCCTTTTATAAAGGCTGAATAACCCAGGGGAGGAAATACCCAGTTCTGTAAATATTATGCGAATGTGTGTGTGTGATGGTTGAACAGGAAGTGAGTTTGCAAGTTGAAGTAGTTATTTTGGGTGTGCATGTGTACACATGCATGTCAAGTCAATTTAATTTCTAAAGTGGATTTTAGCTCAGATTTTTTTGCTTTGAAGTTGAGGCCGAGGTTGTGTGTGTGTGTGTGTGTGTGTGTGTGTGTGTGTGTGTGTGTGTGTGTGTGTGTGTGTGTGTGTGAAGCTATTTGGGAAGGATGTTAGTTGTTAGTTTTGGCCAGCAGGACCTCCAGCTGTAACAGAGGGCCACACATCTCTATGTGGAGACAAAGAAACTGTGTGTTATGTTCTTTAGGATTCTGTCGCATGAGTTTTACATTGGTGGCATGCACCTCCTCCTATCGGACACCGTTTCAATGGGATCTGATGGCATTGTGGGAATCGAGCACAATAAACTAGATGAAGTCCGGTAAAGTCAACAGAGCTTCAAGGTTTCATTGCTAACGTCTTTCCAGGACACCATGACTGGTCACAGCTCTTTTAGCACATAACGATCAGAGTAGTCATAATTTTAAAGCCAGTCGAACATATTCCAGAGGAATAAATTTAGTCATTGTTTTCGAAGGGAAACTACACCCAGTTGAGCCATGTGCTTGCTAGTTTTAAATGGCACTGATACTCTGTGAGAAATTAATATTAATACGAGTTCGGGAGCCTCTGGTGACGTCACATTGTTTCTAAATAATTTCTATTAAGTAAAAATTTAAGACAAAGTCAAGCTAACAAGCATTTAAAGGCAAATATAAAACCGAGATTAAAAGCTTTAGTGTTTGTGCTTCCCATGTGTCACTGAAAAGAAGGAAAGGTCCAGGATAAACTATTTATCTGGACTATGCTACTATCTAACTGAACAATCATTAATAACGACTATCGATGAGACGAGCGTAGCTGGTTCTTGCTGTTGATAATGTGTAGTAACACCGCTACCTTCAACCTGACACGAGTCGCCTATGTTTCAGCACAACTACAGTAGCAAATAAAAACCCCATTCTACAAACATAAAGATGCTTTTTAACACGACTCCTGTTCGGCTACAGCAAAACTTTGTTTTTTGTGGCCATTTTTGTCCTTTTGTGATTCTGCAGTTGAAAGTGTTTCAGCAGCTTCTGCTGCTGTTGTAATTACTATGCTTTTACCTACTTCTCATCTTAATGCCATGTTTTCCACTGGATTATTTTCTGTATTTATGTCTTATGGAGTTATATTCCTCCTTTTCCTCTGGTTGACTCCACAGTAGACTACAGTACAGTTACCTACGTCCCATCTGGTGTGTTTTCCTCTGGGTTTACAGGAAAACACAAAGTGCTACTAAGGTTTTGCAGTTGAATATCCATTTCATAATAAATAGGCATGTTTTATATAATGCCACAGAAAACGCTTTATGCAGTTCTGTTTTTTTTTTATTGTGAACATTCCTTTCTGAGAAAAAGCACCTTTAAAACAGTCGGTTTCCATAAATTATAAGGGAAAAAATAAGTTTTTACATTATTTTCAGTATACTAAGGTGAGGCTGCACAGTGGGGTAGAGGTCAACGCCGCAGCCTCACAGCAAGAAGATCGCTGGGTTATGATGCTAAATAATAGAGAGGTTCTTCTAACGTTGGTCCCTTTTTATGGAGTTTGCATGTGTGGGTTCTCTCTGGGTATTCTTCCCACCGTCCAAAGACATGTTAGCCTAAATTCTCCCTGGGAGTGATTGTTTGTTTCTCTATGTTTGCCCTGCGATGGACTGGCGACATGTCCAGGATTTATCCTGCATCTCGCCCAATGATTTGTTCAGAAAAGCTCCAGCTTCCCCGTCATGTAGAAATGGACTAAAATGTATAATGAATGAATAAATGAATGAATGAGTGAACGAATGAGTATATTGGGGTGTGTGCGCAATAGGTACTGGTCTTACGACTGGATGTGTAAAATGCATAGAGACGAAGCACGGTTCACTTCATGTGAACTACTTTGTGTTGTCTTGTTGTTTGAGTGACACTGTGTTCATTATTGCAATAATTGTATCGAGATAAAGACAAACATCCCAACAGTGTTAGGTTGACGTTAAGTGCGTGGCATTCACATGCGGACTCGGTTCAGAGTTCCAAACAATACTTTATTTGCTTCCTTCTGATTTCGGGTTCTTTCCAAGGTGGATGCGGAAGATAGGTTAGTCGGCAGGCAGACAAGCGGGGAGGTAAACCTGGCGGACAGAGAGGCGGGCAGGCAGGCGGGCAGGCAGGCAGGCAGGCAGGCAGGCAGGCGGTAGGGCAGCAATCGGGCATGCAGGCAGGATCTCTGACGGGAAAAAACACACAGGTTATCGATCAGTGATTCACACAGGGAAGAATCTTTCAGGCCGAGAGTTGTACCGCAGGGCGTTCAACAATCTGGCGATGAACAGCAGGCTGGGCAGGTCTTAAATAGTGCTGCTGCTGATTGCCAAGATGAAGATCAGGTGCTGATCCAGGTGCCAGGATGCCAGACACGCCCACCAGGGAACAGGATCACAACAGTACCCCCCCCTCAACGGGAGCCACCAGGCGACTGAAACCGGTCAGGATGAGCCCGGCGAAAGTCACAAACCAGGGAGGCATCCAAAATGAAAGAGCGAGGGACCCAGGCACGCTCCTCAGGACCATACCCCTCCCAGTCAACCAGGAATTGAAAACCCCGACCACAACGGCGCACATCCAGGAGACGTCGGACCGTGTAGGCCGGGCGACCAGCCACAAGCCGGGCGGGAGGAGGGGGCCTGGAAGGAGGGACCAGAGGACTGGATGAAACAGGTTTAAGTTGGGAGACGTGGAAGGAGGGATGAACCCGCATGGAACGGGGGAGCTTAAGTCGAACCACAGTAGGGTTGATGAGCCGTTGGATTTCAAAGGGGCCCAAGTAACGAGGAGTCAGCTTCTTGGCATCGGTCCGCAAAGGAATGTTCCTGGACGAAAGCCAAACCTTCTGACCAGGGGAATAACCGGGCGCAGGAGTCCGGTGACGATCCGCCTGGCGCCGATTCCGTTCCCCAGTTCGGAGAAGCGCAACCCGAGCCTTCTGCCAAACCCGTCGACAGCGGCGGATGTGAAGCCGGACAGATGGCACAGAAACCTCACCCTCCTGGGCGGGGAATAGTGGTGGCTGGTACCCTAGGGAGCACTCAAAAGGGGACAATCCAGATGCTGAGGAGGTGAGAGAATTGTGTGCATACTCAACCCAGTCCAGATGTTCACTCCAAGAGGATGGGTTAGCTTCTGCCACACACCGGAGGGCAGTCTCCAAGTCCTGATTAGTCCTTTCAGCCTGACCATTGGTTTGGGGGTGAAATCCTGACGACAGACTCAGTGTGGCTCCAATAGACTGACAAAAGGCTCGCCATACCTGTGACGTGAATTGGGGCCCCCTGTCAGACACGATGTCCGCGGGCAGTCCGTGGAGCCGAAAAACGTGATGAACCAGTAGGTCAGCCGTCTCCTTGGCCGAGGGGAGTTTGGGGTGTGCAACAAAATGCACGGCCTTGGAAAAGCAGTCAACAATGGTTAAGATAGTATCTTTACCTTTGGAGACGGGTAGGCCGGTGACAAAGTCCAGGGCAATGTGGGACCATGGCCGGCTGGGAACAGGCAAGGGTCGTAGAAGACCGGCTGGCGGTCTATGTGAGGCCTTACTCCGGGCACAGGTGGTGCAGGCAGCTACATACTCCCGAGCATCCTTCTCCATTGTGGACCACCAAAACCTACGCCTAATGAGGGATAGGGTGCGTGTGGATCCAGGGTGGCAAGCCAGACGAGACGAGTGACCCCACTGGAGGACCAAGGAACGGACGGCATCTGGAACAAATAGGCGGTTAGGAGGACCTGTGCCTGGGTCAGGTTGCTGTTGCTGGGCTGCGAGGACCCTATCCTCTACTTCCCAGGTAACTGCTGCAACAATGCAGGTAGCAGGCAGGATTGTGTCCGTGGAGGAAGTGGATCCTGAAGTGAACTGGCGGGAAAGGGAGTCTGGCTTCTGGTTCTTGGACCCAGGTCGGTCAGACAAAGTGAAGTTGAAGTGGTTAAAGAAAAGGGACCAACGGGCTTGACGGGGATTTAGCTGTTTGGCTGACTGCAGGTATTCCAAGTTCTTATGGTCTGTCCAAATGAGGAATGGCTCCCTAGAGCCCTCCAGCCAGTGACGCCACTGTTCGAGAGCCAATTTAATGGCTAGGAGCTCGCGATCTCCGACGTGGTAATTTTGTTCAGCTGGGGTGAGGCGTCGAGAGAAATAAGCACAGGGATGGAGTTTCTGAGTCCTAGATGATCGCTGAGACAGCACAGCTCCAACTCCCTTGTCTGAGGCATCGACCTCAACCACAAATTGACGACTGGGATCAGGGTGGAGGAGAACAGGGGTTGTGGTGAATAGATCCTTCAGTCTACGGAAAGCCTGATCTGCAGTTTCAGACCAGGTAAAGGGAATTGATGGAGAGGTAAGACGAGTGAGAGGGGCTGCAATCTGGCTATAGTTACGGATGAAACGGCAGTAAAAATTAGCAAATCCCAGGAAGCGTTGCAGTTCTTTCACAGAGGTGGGAGTAGGCCAATCTACCACAGCCTTGACCTTCTCCGGGTCTGCTCGGACTTGCCCAGTCTCAAAGATGTAGCCGAGGAACGATACAGTACTCTTATGAAACTCACACTTCTCAGCCTTGACAAATAAGCGGTTCTCCAAAAGTCTCTGTAGGACCAGTCGGACGTGTTGGATGTGCTCAGACTCGTTCTGGGAGAAAATGAGGATGTCGTCTAGATAGACAAAGACGAAGCGGTTAAGGAGATCTCGTAATACGTCATTAACCAGGGCCTGAAACACGGCAGGAGCATTACATAGGCCGAACGGCATAACTCGGTACTCAAAATGGCCCAAGGGTGTCCTAAACGCTGTTTTCCATTCATCTCCCTCTTTTATCCTGACCAAGTGGTATGCGTTGCGAAGGTCGAGCTTCGTGAAGATTGTGGAGCCATGAAGGGAATTGAAAACTGACTCCAGTAGGGGTAAAGGGTACTTGTTTTTAACAGTGATTGCATTTAAGCCCCGGTAGTCAATGCAGGGTCTAAGTGAGCCATCCTTCTTGGAAACAAAGAAGAAACCAGCTCCTAGGGGTGAAGATGAGGGCCTAATTAATCCAGCTGCTAGGGAATCTGAGATGTACCCCTCCAAGGCCTCCATCTCAGGTCGGGATATGTTGTATAGTCGGCTGGTAGGTAGCGGGGCACCTGGGAGCAAATCAATGGCGCAATCATAAGGTCGATGAGGTGGCAGTGCTAAAGCCTTGTCCTTGCTGAAAACCTCCATTAGGTCGTGATATACTGTAGGTACTGCAGACAGGTCTGGGGCAACGGGTTGAAGACCAGAAACGGATGAGGTCGAGGGAATAGCCGACTGAAGACAGGTGGCATGACAAAAGGAGCTCCAATTGATAATTCTCCCAGTACGCCAATCTAGGTGCGGGTTATGTAATGACAGCCAGGGGTGACCCAAGACCAGTGGAGACTTAGGTCAACAATGAAGAAAGGTATGTATTCTTGGTGGTTACCAGAGACTATCAGTCTAACGGGGATGGACTGTCGGGTTATGGAATAAAGATGGCTACCATCCAGAGCCTGTGCTGATACAGGGGAAGAAAGAGCCTCCAGACATAACCCAAGAGTGGTGGCCAAAGTCTCGTCCAGAAAATTGGCCTCAGCTCCGGAATCCACTAAGACAGAATGGGGGGGTCTTATCTACGAACAGGGTTGCAGGGATAAGTGTCTTGGTGTGGGGGATCTCATTGGAAGATGTGGTCATCAGTACTCCCACCGCTACTGACGACCCTGGTCTTTTGCCCGGTTGGGACATAGAGATATCCGGTGTCCAGATCTTCCGCAGTAATAGCAATCTCCAGAGTCCCTTCTCCTCTGCCGCTCCTCTGGGGAGAGGTGAGCCCTGCCCAGTTGCATGGGCTCCTCCGTAGGTGGGGTTGTGTGAGGCAGAGGGGAAGAGGTCGATCCCGAGAGAGTCCCAGAGTCTCGGCTGGATCTGGATTGCCGTTCCCTGTCCCTCTCCCGTAGCCGGTTATCTATTCGTATGGCAAGGGAAATTAGTTCGTCCAGAGAGCCCGGTGTGTCTCGGGTTGCCAACTCATCCTTTAGCCGACTGCTTAACCCGTTGGCGAAGATGTCTCGGAGAGCCTCGTTGTTCCAGCCTGAATCAGCAGCTGCTGTCCTGAAATCAATCGCAAAGTCCGCTACACACCGATCTCCCTGACGGAGATTAAGGAGACGCTTGACTGATTCTCCGCCCCTTACTGGGTGATCAAAAACTTTCTTCATCTCCTCGACAAATGAGGAATAGGATGAGTGTCTAAAACCCTGCTGTTCATATGCTGCTTCCGCCCACGCCAGTGCCTTTCCTTCCAGAAGTCCAATTACATATGAAACCTTGGATCTATCATTAGCATAGGTGAGTGGCTTCTGGTCAAAAACAATGGAGCATTGGAGGAGGAATCCCCTACATTTTCCCAAATCCCCAGCGTAGGGCTTGGGATCTGGGATGTGTGTCTCTCTTACTGTGACTGCTCGATCGGGTTGAAGTGCGGGTGTGTCGGGAACCGGCAGCTGGGAAGGTGCAGGAGGGAACAATCCAGCGACATGTGTGGTAAGTTGGGCCAGCTGAGAGAGTATGGTGTGGTAATTGTGATCCAGAGTCAACATCTGCTCATGTCAAGCGAGGCGAGCATTCTGACCTGAGAGGGTTTGTTGTAGTGGGTCCGAGGCGACTTCCGGGTTTGAGTCCGCTGAATCCATTTGTGGCCAGATTGTTCTGTTAGGTTGACGTTAAGTGCGTGGCAGTCACATGCGGACTCGGTTCGGAGTTCCAAACAATACTTTATTTGCTTCCTTCTGATTTCGGGTTCTTTCCCAGGTGGATGCGGAAGATAGGTTAGTCGGCAGGCAGACAAGCGGGGAGGTAAACCTGGCGGACAGAGAGGCGGGCAGGCAGGCGGGCAGGCAGGCAGGCAGGCAGGCAGGCAAGCGGTAGGGCAGCAATCGGGCATGCAGGCAGGATCTCTGACGGGAAAAAACACACAGGTTATTGATCAGTGATTCACACAGGGAAGAATCTTTCAGGCCGAGAGTTGTACCGCAGGGCGTTCAACAATCTGGCGATGAACAGCAGGCTGGGCAGGTCTTAAATAGTGCTGCTGCTGATTGCCAAGATGAAGATCAGGTGCTGATCCAGGTGCCAGGATGCCAGACACGCCCACCAGGGAACAGGATCACAACAAACAGGGTCAATAAAGTGCATCGCATCGCATTGTATCGTTCCGTAAAACAGCACATAAAGGGCAAGCAGTCATGTTAACAGATTATTTTACTTAAAATGAATGAAATGAATGAGTTTTCAGGCTGATTTTAAAATGTTAAGTTTTGTTTTGGTCATCAAAGAGGTTTGTTGATCCTAAGTTTTGGTAGAGCTGCAGTAAAAGTAAACTAATCTATTCAACGTCTTCGGCTCATCCGCTGACCTCAGAAATGTTTTAGTGGTGTGAAAAGGTGCCCCTTCAATCATTTAAAAACATTAAGATATGAACATTTATTCCAAAGCTCAACCAGAGCAAACAGGCCAAAACAGGTAAAATCCAGATTTACAAGTTGGCGCCACATGAAGCTGAAACTGACTGACCCACATAAAGATCGTTGCAGTTGTCAAGCCTGGATGAAATAAAGGGAGGAATTACTTGCTCAGAGTCAGTGAAGGAGATAAAGGGCTTAACCTCACGTCAGTCTCATTAAAACGGTCAAGATGAAGTTTAGAAAACTGTTCGGTGAGAAGTTATGCTACGCCCACCTCTCCACACCTTCTCCAAACATCTTCTAAACCCAAACATCCACTAGAAGTTTGTCCAGTCACGTGTCTGAAGCTACATTTAACATGATCTACACTTATTACTGGCCATTTATCTTACATGCTGTGTCGCTCTTTCCAGCTGTTCATGTTTATCAGTTCATGTGCAAACCAAACATCATCTGCTGCTTTATGTGAAAAGAGTCTAACATCAAGTTTATTGCCATTTTACTGAACCTGTAGGTGAGCAGCGCGGGTCCACAGAGCGGCTTTGTGAGCTGGCTGCCTGGACGTAGCGATGGGGGATGGAGTTCAGGGAGAGGTTGGCCACAGAGCGTTAGTTGTGGAATTCCAGGAATGGAAACTGAACTGGTTTTGGATCTGAACAGGGAATTGACTGGAGAGGTGATAAAACATTGTGGAGGCTCAGAGATCACGTGTATGTAGCTGAGATTCAGGCAGGCAGCAGGACAACCGGTGTCAGATGGAAACACAAAGTGTTTAATCAAACAAGCGTTTTCAGCTTTCGTTGTCATCCTGGCTGAGCTTCACTGCACATGATTCAACTTTTTTTTTGTGTGTCTTGTCCAGCATTTAGGCAAGCAGAATGATCATCTGGATGCTGTGTTCTCCTGAGCAAATTTTCTTTGCCAAGGGAAGCTTTATATGATCCCCTTGACTTTCTGAATTTTTATTTTATTTCTATATTTTGTGCTATTGTTTGAATTGTAGAGTTTGTACTGCTGGACCGGAGAGGACGGAAGAGAGAGAAAGAAACATTAAACTTAGAGAAAGAAGAGAAAACACCTCATAGGAAAAGTGAAAGAGATAAATGGAGAGCAAAGAAAAAAAAAAGAACCCTAAACAAACAAAAAAAAAAAAAAGAATAACCCAAAAACAAAAAACAAAGAAAAAAAAAAAAACTACAGATGTATACATACATACACA